>NC_086450.1:412498448-412823726 GCF_028390025.1 Pseudophryne corroboree
TGTATCTTGTATATATGATTTCTGTGTTTTGACGTATGGCTGTAGGTATGAATCGATATACTGAGACAAATTTGATGTGAGTGAACCTATTCCTGATATAATTGGGCGGCCGGGTGGGTTGGATATGTTTTTATGTACTTTTGGTAGGTAATAAAATACAGGGAGTATGGGATTGTCAATTTGGATAAAAGCATGTTCTTTTTTAGTCAATATGCCTAGTTCTAATCCCTCTTTTAATAATTTGTCTAAGCATTTCTTATATTCGCCTGTAGGGTCTTGGGTCAATGTTTCATATGTACTTTTATCATTAAGAATTCTGAGTGACTCTGTTGTGTAGTCCTTCTTGTCCAACAAGACTATTCCCCCCCCTTTGTCCGCAGGTTTAATTACTAGGTCTCTGTTGTTACCTAGATCCTTGAGTGCGTTCCTTTCTGTTGTTGTTATATTTATGTTCCTTGGTTTGGTTTCTAGTCTATCTATGTCACGTGTTACCAACTGTTCAAATGTATCAATGAAGGAACCCCTCATGTGTTGCGGATAGAAGTTGGATTTCGGTTTCAGATCTGAATGTTTGTATGTTTTGTCTGGTTCCTTATGTTCTGTGTATGCGACAGATCCTTTGTTGTAATACTTGGCGAGGGTTAGTTTTCTTGTAAATTTGTGCAAGTCTAGATATGTTTCAAATTTATTCAGCTGTTTAGTTGGTGCGAACTTGAGCCCCTTGTTCAACAGTGATATGTGCTCATCTTTTAATGTAACTGTGCTCAAATTAAAAATTCCTTTGGTTCCTATTTCTGGTAATTGTTTCTCTTGTGTCTTCCTATTCCTACCTCCTCTACATCCTCGTCTAGGTCCTCCAACTTTCGTTTGTTTGGTGTTACCTGATTCATGTCGCAGGACAGGATTCCTGCCCTTTTTACTAAAAAATGGTCTGCACATGTCTCGTTATATGTCTGCTCAATGGTCTGTGTTTCTAAATTCTCATTCAGAGGTATGTCTTCCAAATTTATTGAAACTTGGAAGCCTTTTTCTAATGACACTCTGGCTAGTCTTTCATATTCAAGGTCCTCTTCAATACTGTAAGTTGAAAAGTCAGTATCTAAAGTGCTCTCTAAAATTGAGTTGTCTAGACTCTCATTGCTTGTTTTATGATAAGTGATTTTTTTTTTGGGGCCTGAAGCTTTCTTGTGTAGTTTTGTCATGTACTCTTGGTAGGTGAGATTCAATCTTTTATAGATGGGTGTAATTTTGGGTATCCTTTCACGTTTGTGTGTCTTAGTCTTTGTTGGTGTATTGAGTAAGGCCGGGATTGATTTCTGTTTATTGTTGGGTTTCTTGTCTGGTTTAGTTTTCCCTATTTTATCCCTCAGGATCTTGGATTTTTTTGTAGCTATGGTTTCTTCCTCTACCCTTTTCAGTCTGTTTTTTGAAATTGCTTCTAATTGTTGGAAATCCTTATCGTGTTTGTGTTCATCCAAAGCTGTCTGTAGTGACTCTATTTCTGTGCCTAATTTTATTAGTTCAGTCTCATGTGTGTTCACAATCAATTTCATTAGCTGTGTGGAGCAGTCATGCAGGATGTTGTTCCATTTTTCCATGAATTGTGGGTCCTCTCTACTATGTGTCGGGGCTTTCTTAATTTTCAGGCCTTTTGGTATAATTCGTTGTGATAGATACCATTGCAATGTTTTATTGTCCCACCAAATTTTGGATTCTCTCGTTGCTAATCTCTCTACCCTTAGAAAGATATCACAGAACTTGTTCAAACTGTTATGTGTTGCAGTGGTGTGTTCTAAATTAGTGAAAATGATATCTGCCCTAGTGGCTCTGTCTTTTCTAAGTTCTAGAATACCCATACAAGGTGCTGCTGGATACTGGGTTTGAGAAATGAATTATGAACAAATTGTATCCAGCGCTCTACTTGTGTGGATAAACGCTGTGGCAGCAAAATTGTGGTGGAGGTTAAACCCAATACCTCTTTAAAGATCTATAACATAAGGGTACACAATTGCGCCTGAATATGTGGTGGTAATGGTTGTAATACTAAATGACAAGTATACACTGTATATATGAAGAATTAGTGTATTTATTCTAAAACAAAATGACAGAAAGAGAATAAATGGAAAAAGATGTGAAAAAATAGAAAATTAATACATTAATGAAAGAGTGTATATATATATATATATATGTATATGAAAGAATTCTATACATATGTATACTTTGGTCCGCAGTCCAGTACAATAGAGTGTGGCGTCCCACCTCGTTTAATTGTGCTCAAACTTCTACCACAATGTGTGGAGGGGTATATACAACACAGTCCCAGAGGAGCTCGTTCAGTAATATATGGGGGTCACGGTCAAAGAGTCTGTTGCAGCAGCTTGATCCTGTCTTGAGAGGGAGGGGGGGTGAGGTGATCTTCTGACGGTGCTAGCAAATGAAGGGGTACCCCAGGTGGCTATGCGGGAGGGATGAGTTGCAGGAGATGGGTAATTATTGGCTCTGGACTCGCCGCTCTCTGACTCGGTCTGTGGCTGCGGAAGGTGCCCGTGTAGACAGGCGTCTGCCGCCGGCCAGATCCGAGGAGTGCGGTCGTGTCTCTGGGGGGGAAAGTGTCACTGACTTCGAGACCCGGAGCGGGACTGTCCGCAGTGCACCTCCCCACTTACAGAGCCCTTACCTTGTTCTTCTGTGCTCGATTCCCAACTTCCGCTGTCACCTTGCTTCCTTGTCAGTCTTGCAGCTTTTCGTCCGGTTTCACTTTCACTTTCCTGTACCTCGCGGTCACGTGACCTGTTCCTGTTCCTCAGCAGTCTTCAGCGCCGTGGGTGATGAATGTGTCCAGAAATAGAGAGCTCTGCTGTGTTGAATATGATTAAGGCAGTCTGTTTGAAACGGTGTCCTGTTAGCTCCTACGCGTGTCGACCTTTCTAGGTCTTCCTCAGGGAGTCTATGAGTGCCATATTCAGTGTGGGCTATTTATGCCCATACTTGCTTATGTCATAGAAAAGGGGGCGTGTTTCTCGAATTATAATGGGGATTTGTTATATAACGACTATACAGACAATCATACAATAAAAAGAATATACAAGGAAAGAATGGGATATAGAAAAACAATAATAATAGTAATAGTAAACAAAACAAGCAAAAATGATATATGTAAAAGGTATAACGACCATAAAGAATGATTTTTGAGACTGAATCATTAGTGAATATTGGGAAATGATGAGAGTTCGTTTCTGGTGAATTTATTAGTTGTGTGAGAATTTTCTGTTACTACATTTGGAGGTAGTGACAGTCTGTGGTTTGTGGGTTAAAAGTTGATAAATGGGGTTATGGACAATCCGAAGATTATGAATAAAACCTAATTGGGATAAAAAGTGAAAAATTTTGTTATGTAAACACAATATGTTAATATATTATTAATTATTAACCCATTAGTAAAACTTATTGTATGCGGAAAAATTATCTGTGTTTTGGTATATTTCACTGCAAAATTGGTTACATGGTGTAAAATTAAATTTGCTAGGCTCTAATGACTTGACCCACCAAAATGTACGCTAATAGGGCTTGATGGCTTAGCAAATATGAAGCAAATCCATGTACGATATTAGTTCATGATTACTGATCTCACCTCATTGTCTAGATTGAGGCCCCGTGGTTTCAGCGTTTTTAGGGTGTAGATCCACCTCAACTCTTCTTTATTAATTTGTTTAATAAAATCCCCTCCCCTCCAATTGGGTGACACTAGTTTGATCCCCAAGATTTTCATCCCCGCCGGGTTCCTCTCATGTGTTTCTTTGAAGTGATTGGACAAGTTGTGTGTTTCTAGTCCCTTCCTTACATTCCTAATGTGTTCGGATATCCTAGTTTTCAGTGGTCTTACAGTTCTGCCTACATACTGTAGTCGGCATGGGCATTCAATGAGGTATATCACTCCCTTGCTTTGGCACGAGATGTGTTCTTGTATTTCAAACCTTTCTCCAGTTATGTTAGATTCAAAGCTAATGGTTTTCTTGGTGCTAACTTCGTGTGTTTTACAGTAACTGCAAGAGCCACAATGAAAAAAACCCTTGCTTAGTTTTTGTCCTGTTAAAGTAGTCTGTACCACTTCTGTCTTACTGAGATGACTATGTGAGAGTTTGGATTTTAAATCTGGTGCTCTTCTATAGACTACTTTTGGCCTAGAGGACAGGGTGTCAGCTAAAAGGTTATCTTCTAGGAGGATGTGCCAATGTTTGGACAGGATTTTTTCAAGTTGTCTATTATTGGTACTGAATTGTGTCAGGAAGACTGTCTTAAAGTCTTCACTTGATGTCTCTTTGTGTTTGTAAGTCAGGAGGGTGTCTCTTTCGACTTTTGTGGCTATTTGTAGATCTTTTTCAAGTATCTCCCTCTTGTAGCCTTTCTCTATAAACTGGTTTTTCATTTCCCCTGCTTGTCGCTCAAAATCTTCAAGTTTAGTACAGTTTCTCCTCAGTCTTTTAAATTGGCCTAGTGGGATGCTTCGTAACCAATTGGGATGATGTCCACTAGTATTCAGAATATAACTGTTGACATCTACGCTCTTCTGATATGTCTTTGTGTATATTGTGGAATTCTCCACAAATACATTGATGTCCAGGAAGTTTACTGTGGATCGACTATAGTTTGTGGTAAATACTAAATTATTGTCGTTTGTATTGATGTATGTCAGGAATTCTAGTAATTTTTCTTCTGTGCCTTGCCAAATGAAAATGATGTTGTCTATATATCTTCGCCAGAGGACTAGGTTTGCTCCAAATTCATGACCACACCAGATATTGGTGTCCTCCCACCTACTCATGAACAAGTTGGCATAACTTGGAGCAAACCTAGTCCCCATAGCTGTGCCTGTAGTCTGTCTGTAATGGATGTCATTAAACCAAAAGTTATTGTGTTGTAGAATGAATTGTATGCATTCCAAGATGAAGATGGTTTGTCTTGAGTCCAAAGTCGAGTCCAATGAAAGAAAGTGATTCACTGCATCTAGACCCTGTTTCTGATCTATGATGGTATATAGAGAGGTAACATCACTTGTGCAGATCCAAAAATCTTCTGACCAAGTGATGTTGCCCAAAGTCTTGATGATGTCTGTTGTATCTTGTATATATGATTTCTGTGTTTTGACGTATGGCTGTAGGTATGAATCGATATACTGAGACAAATTTGATGTGAGTGAACCTATTCCTGATATAATTGGGCGGCCGGGTGGGTTGGATATGTTTTTATGTACTTTTGGTAGGTAATAAAATACAGGGAGTATGGGATTGTCAATTTGGATAAAAGCATGTTCTTTTTTAGTCAATATGCCTAGTTCTAATCCCTCTTTTAATAATTTGTCTAAGCATTTCTTATATTCGCCTGTAGGGTCTTGGGTCAATGTTTCATATGTACTTTTATCATTAAGAATTCTGAGTGACTCTGTTGTGTAGTCCTTCTTGTCCAACAAGACTATTCCCCCCCCTTTGTCCGCAGGTTTAATTACTAGGTCTCTGTTGTTACCTAGATCCTTGAGTGCGTTCCTTTCTGTTGTTGTTATATTTATGTTCCTTGGTTTGGTTTCTAGTCTATCTATGTCACGTGTTACCAACTGTTCAAATGTATCAATGAAGGAACCCCTCATGTGTTGCGGATAGAAGTTGGATTTCGGTTTCAGATCTGAATGTTTGTATGTTTTGTCTGGTTCCTTATGTTCTGTGTATGCGACAGATCCTTTGTTGTAATACTTGGCGAGGGTTAGTTTTCTTGTAAATTTGTGCAAGTCTAGATATGTTTCAAATTTATTCAGCTGTTTAGTTGGTGCGAACTTGAGCCCCTTGTTCAACAGTGATATGTGCTCATCTTTTAATGTAACTGTGCTCAAATTAAAAATTCCTTTGGTTCCTATTTCTGGTAATTGTTTCTCTTGTGTCTTCCTATTCCTACCTCCTCTACATCCTCGTCTAGGTCCTCCAACTTTCGTTTGTTTGGTGTTACCTGATTCATGTCGCAGGACAGGATTCCTGCCCTTTTTACTAAAAAATGGTCTGCACATGTCTCGTTATATGTCTGCTCAATGGTCTGTGTTTCTAAATTCTCATTCAGAGGTATGTCTTCCAAATTTATTGAAACTTGGAAGCCTTTTTCTAATGACACTCTGGCTAGTCTTTCATATTCAAGGTCCTCTTCAATACTGTAAGTTGAAAAGTCAGTATCTAAAGTGCTCTCTAAAATTGAGTTGTCTAGACTCTCATTGCTTGTTTTATGATAAGTGATTTCTTTTTTGGGGCCTGAAGCTTTCTTGTGTAGTTTTGTCATGTACTCTTGGTAGGTGAGATTCAATCTTTTATAGATGGGTGTAATTTTGGGTATCCTTTCACGTTTGTGTGTCTTAGTCTTTGTTGGTGTATTGAGTAAGGCCGGGATTGATTTCTGTTTATTGTTGGGTTTCTTGTCTGGTTTAGTTTTCCCTATTTTATCCCTCAGGATCTTGGATTTTTTTGTAGCTATGGTTTCTTCCTCTACCCTTTTCAGTCTGTTTTTTGAAATTGCTTCTAATTGTTGGAAATCCTTATCGTGTTTGTGTTCATCCAAAGCTGTCTGTAGTGACTCTATTTCTGTGCCTAATTTTATTAGTTCAGTCTCATGTGTGTTCACAATCAATTTCATTAGCTGTGTGGAGCAGTCATGCAGGATGTTGTTCCATTTTTCCATGAATTGTGGGTCCTCTCTACTATGTGTCGGGGCTTTCTTAATTTTCAGGCCTTTTGGTATAATTCGTTGTGATAGATACCATTGCAATGTTTTATTGTCCCACCAAATTTTGGATTCTCTCGTTGCTAATCTCTCTACCCTTAGAAAGATATCACAGAACTTGTTCAAACTGTTATGTGTTGCAGTGGTGTGTTCTAAATTAGTGAAAATGATATCTGCCCTAGTGGCTCTGTCTTTTCTAAGTTCTAGAATACCCATACAAGGTGCTGCTGGATACTGGGTTTGAGAAATGAATTATGAACAAATTGTATCCAGCGCTCTACTTGTGTGGATAAACGCTGTGGCAGCAAAATTGTGGTGGAGGTTAAACCCAATACCTCTTTAAAGATATATAACATAAGGGTACACAATTGCGCCTGAATATGTGGTGGTAATGGTTGTAATACTAAATGACAAGTATACACTGTATATATGAAGAATTAGTGTATTTATTCTAAAACAAAATGACAGAAAGAGAATAAATGGAAAAAGATGTGAAAAAATAGAAAATTAATACATTAATGAAAGAGTGTATATATATATATATATGTATATGAAAGAATTCTATACATATGTATACTTTGGTCCGCAGTCCAGTACAATAGAGTGTGGCGTCCCACCTCGTTTAATTGTGCTCAAACTTCTACCACAATGTGTGGAGGGGTATATACAACACAGTCCCAGAGGAGCTCGTTCAGTAATATATGGGGGTCACGGTCAAAGAGTCTGTTGCAGCAGCTTGATCCTGTCTTGAGAGGGAGGGGGGGTGAGGTGATCTTCTGACGGTGCTAGCAAATGAAGGGGTACCCCAGGTGGCTATGCGGGAGGGATGAGTTGCAGGAGATGGGTAATTATTGGCTCTGGACTCGCCGCTCTCTGACTCGGTCTGTGGCTGCGGAAGGTGCCCGTGTAGACAGGCGTCTGCCGCCGGCCAGATCCGAGGAGTGCGGTCGTGTCTCTGGGGGGGAAAGTGTCACTGACTTCGAGACCCGGAGCGGGACTGTCCGCAGTGCACCTCCCCACTTACAGAGCCCTTACCTTGTTCTTCTGTGCTCGATTCCCAACTTCCGCTGTCACCTTGCTTCCTTGTCAGTCTTGCAGCTTTTCGTCCGGTTTCACTTTCACTTTCCTGTACCTCGCGGTCACGTGACCTGTTCCTGTTCCTCAGCAGTCTTCAGCGCCGTGGGTGATGAATGTGTCCAGAAATAGAGAGCTCTGCTGTGTTGAATATGATTAAGGCAGTCTGTTTGAAACGGTGTCCTGTTAGCTCCTACGCGTGTCGACCTTTCTAGGTCTTCCTCAGGGAGTCTATGAGTGCCATATTCAGTGTGGGCTATTTATGCCCATACTTGCTTATGTCATAGAAAAGGGGGCGTGTTTCTCGAATTATAATGGGGATTTGTTATATAACGACTATACAGACAATCATACAATAAAAAGAATATACAAGGAAAGAATGGGATATAGAAAAACAATAATAATAGTAATAGTAAACAAAACAAGCAAAAATGATATATGTAAAAGGTATAACGACCATAAAGAATGATTTTTGAGACTGAATCATTAGTGAATATTGGGAAATGATGAGAGTTCGTTTCTGGTGAATTTATTAGTTGTGTGAGAATTTTCTGTTACTACATTTGGAGGTAGTGACAGTCTGTGGTTTGTGGGTTAAAAGTTGATAAATGGGGTTATGGACAATCCGAAGATTATGAATAAAACCTAATTGGGATAAAAAGTGAAAAATTTTGTTATGTAAACACAATATGTTAATATATTATTAATTATTAACCCATTAGTAAAACTTATTGTATGCGGAAAAATTATCTGTGTTTTGGTATATTTCACTGCAAAATTGGTTACATGGTGTAAAATTAAATTTGCTAGGCTCTAATGACTTGACCCACCAAAATGTACGCTAATAGGGCTTGATGGCTTAGCAAATATGAAGCAAATCCATGTACGATATTAGTTCATGATTACTGATCTCACCTCATTGTCTAGATTGAGGCCCCGTGGTTTCAGCGTTTTTAGGGTGTAGATCCACCTCAACTCTTCTTTATTAATTTGTTTAATAAAATCCCCTCCCCTCCAATTGGGTGACACTAGTTTGATCCCCAAGATTTTCATCCCCGCCGGGTTCCTCTCATGTGTTTCTTTGAAGTGATTGGACAAGTTGTGTGTTTCTAGTCCCTTCCTTACATTCCTAATGTGTTCGGATATCCTAGTTTTCAGTGGTCTTACAGTTCTGCCTACATACTGTAGTCGGCATGGGCATTCAATGAGGTATATCACTCCCTTGCTTTGGCACGAGATGTGTTCTTGTATTTCAAACCTTTCTCCAGTTATGTTAGATTCAAAGCTAATGGTTTTCTTGGTGCTAACTTCGTGTGTTTTACAGTAACTGCAAGAGCCACAATGAAAAAAACCCTTGCTTAGTTTTTGTCCTGTTAAAGTAGTCTGTACCACTTCTGTCTTACTGACTAGTAGTACAGACTACTTTAACAGGACAAAAACTAAGCAAGGGTTTTTTTCATTGTGGCTCTTGCAGTTACTGTAAAACACACGAAGTTAGCACCAAGAAAACCATTAGCTTTGAATCTAACATAACTGGAGAAAGGTTTGAAATACAAGAACACATCTCGTGCCAAAGCAAGGGAGTGATATACCTCATTGAATGCCCATGCCGACTACAGTATGTAGGCAGAACTGTAAGACCACTGAAAACTAGGATATCCGAACACATTAGGAATGTAAGGAAGGGACTAGAAACACACAACTTGTCCAATCACTTCAAAGAAACACATGAGAGGAACCCGGCGGGGATGAAAATCTTGGGGATCAAACTAGTGTCACCCAATTGGAGGGGAGGGGATTTTATTAAACAAATTAATAAAGAAGAGTTGAGGTGGATCTACACCCTAAAAACGCTGAAACCACGGGGCCTCAATCTAGACAATGAGGTGAGATCAGTAATCATGAACTAATATCGTACATGGATTTGCTTCATATTTGCTAAGCCATCAAGCCCTATTAGCGTACATTTTGGTGGGTCAAGTCATTAGAGCCTAGCAAATTTAATTTTACACCATGTAACCAATTTTGCAGTGAAATATACCAAAACACAGATAATTTTTCCGCATACAATAAGTTTTACTAATGGGTTAATAATTAATAATATATTAACATATTGTGTTTACATAACAAAATTTTTCACTTTTTATCCCAATTAGGTTTTATTCATAATCTTCGGATTGTCCATAACCCCATTTATCAACTTTTAACCCACAAACCACAGACTGTCACTACCTCCAAATGTAGTAACAGAAAATTCTCACACAACTAATAAATTCACCAGAAACGAACTCTCATCATTTCCCAATATTCACTAATGATTCAGTCTCAAAAATCATTCTTTATGGTCGTTATACCTTTTACATATATCATTTTTGCTTGTTTTGTTTACTATTACTATTATTATTGTTTTTCTATATCCCATTCTTTCCTTGTATATTCTTTTTATTGTATGATTGTCTGTATAGTCGTTATATAACAAATCCCCATTATAATTCGAGAAACACGCCCCCTTTTCTATGACATAAGCAAGTATGGGCATAAATAGCCCACACTGAATATGGCACTCATAGACTCCCTGAGGAAGACCTAGAAAGGTCGACACGCGTAGGAGCTAACAGGACACCGTTTCAAACAGACTGCCTTAATCATATTCAACACAGCAGAGCTCTCTATTTCTGGACACATTCATCACCCACGGCGCTGAAGACTGCTGAGGAACAGGAACAGGTCACGTGACCGCGAGGTACAGGAAAGTGAAAGTGAAACCGGACGAAAAGCTGCAAGACTGACAAGGAAGCAAGGTGACAGCGGAAGTTGGGAATCGAGCACAGAAGAACAAGGTAAGGGCTCTGTAAGTGGGGAGGTGCACTGCGGACAGTCCCGCTCCGGGTCTCGAAGTCAGTGACACTTTCCCCCCCAGAGACACGACCGCACTCCTCGGATCTGGCCGGCGGCAGACGCCTGTCTACACGGGCACCTTCCGCAGCCACAGACCGAGTCAGAGAGCGGCGAGTCCAGAGCCAATAATTACCCATCTCCTGCAACTCATCCCTCCCGCATAGCCACCTGGGGTACCCCTTCATTTGCTAGCACCGTCAGAAGATCACCTCACCCCCCCTCCCTCTCAAGACAGGATCAAGCTGCTGCAACAGACTCTTTGACCGTGACCCCCATATATTACTGAACGAGCTCCTCTGGGACTGTGTTGTATATACCCCTCCACACATTGTGGTAGAAGTTTGAGCACAATTAAACGAGGTGGGACGCCACACTCTATTGTACTGGACTGCGGACCAAAGTATACATATGTATAGAATTCTTTCATATACATATATATATATATATATACACTCTTTCATTAATGTATTAATTTTCTATTTTTTCACATCTTTTTCCATTTATTCTCTTTCTGTCATTTTGTTTTAGAATAAATACACTAATTCTTCATATATACAGTGTATACTTGTCATTTAGTATTACAACCATTACCACCACATATTCAGGCGCAATTGTGTACCCTTATGTTATATATCTTTAAAGAGGTATTGGGTTTAACCTCCACCACAATTTTGCTGCCACAGCGTTTATCCACACAAGTAGAGCGCTGGATACAATTTGTTCATAATTCATTTCTCAAACCCAGTATCCAGCAGCACCTTGTATGGGTATTCTAGAACTTAGAAAAGACAGAGCCACTAGGGCAGATATCATTTTCACTAATTTAGAACACACCACTGCAACACATAACAGTTTGAACAAGTTCTGTGATATCTTTCTAAGGGTAGAGAGATTAGCAACGAGAGAATCCAAAATTTGGTGGGACAATAAAACATTGCAATGGTATCTATCACAACGAATTATACCAAAAGGCCTGAAAATTAAGAAAGCCCCGACACATAGTAGAGAGGACCCACAATTCATGGAAAAATGGAACAACATCCTGCATGACTGCTCCACACAGCTAATGAAATTGATTGTGAACACACATGAGACTGAACTAATAAAATTAGGCACAGAAATAGAGTCACTACAGACAGCTTTGGATGAACACAAACACGATAAGGATTTCCAACAATTAGAAGCAATTTCAAAAAACAGACTGAAAAGGGTAGAGGAAGAAACCATAGCTACAAAAAAATCCAAGATCCTGAGGGATAAAATAGGGAAAACTAAACCAGACAAGAAACCCAACAATAAACAGAAATCAATCCCGGCCTTACTCAATACACCAACAAAGACTAAGACACACAAACGTGAAAGGATACCCAAAATTACACCCATCTATAAAAGATTGAATCTCACCTACCAAGAGTACATGACAAAACTACACAAGAAAGCTTCAGGCCCCAAAAAAGAAATCACTTATCATAAAACAAGCAATGAGAGTCTAGACAACTCAATTTTAGAGAGCACTTTAGATACTGACTTTTCAACTTACAGTATTGAAGAGGACCTTGAATATGAAAGACTAGCCAGAGTGTCATTAGAAAAAGGCTTCCAAGTTTCAATAAATTTGGAAGACATACCTCTGAATGAGAATTTAGAAACACAGACCATTGAGCAGACATATAACGAGACATGTGCAGACCATTTTTTAGTAAAAAGGGCAGGAATCCTGTCCTGCGACATGAATCAGGTAACACCAAACAAACGAAAGTTGGAGGACCTAGACGAGGATGTAGAGGAGGTAGGAATAGGAAGACACAAGAGAAACAATTACCAGAAATAGGAACCAAAGGAATTTTTAATTTGAGCACAGTTACATTAAAAGATGAGCACATATCACTGTTGAACAAGGGGCTCACGTTCGCACCAACTAAACAGCTGAATAAATTTGAAACATATCTAGACTTGCACAAATTTACAAGAAAACTAACCCTCGCCAAGTATTACAACAAAGGATCTGTCGCATACACAGAACATAAGGAACCAGACAAAACATACAAACATTCAGATCTGAAACCGAAATCCAACTTCTATCCGCAACACATGAGGGGTTCCTTCATTGATACATTTGAACAGTTGGTAACACGTGACATAGATAGACTAGAAACCAAACCAAGGAACATAAATATAACAACAACAGAAAGGAACGCACTCAAGGATCTAGGTAACAACAGAGACCTAGTAATTAAACCTGCGGACAAAGGGGGGGGAATAGTCTTGTTGGACAAGAAGGACTACACAACAGAGTCACTCAGAATTCTTAATGATAAAAGTACATATGAAACATTGACCCAAGACCCTACAGGCGAATATAAGAAATGCTTAGACAAATTATTAAAAGAGGGATTAGAACTAGGCATATTGACTAAAAAAGAACATGCTTTTATCCAAATTGACAATCCCATACTCCCTGTATTTTATTACCTACCAAAAGTACATAAAAACATATCCAACCCACCCGGCCGCCCAATTATATCAGGAATAGGTTCACTCACATCAAATTTGTCTCAGTATATCGATTCATACCTACAGCCATACGTCAAAACACAGAAATCATATATACAAGATACAACAGACATCATCAAGACTTTGGGCAACATCACTTGGTCAGAAGATTTTTGGATCTGCACAAGTGATGTTACCTCTCTATATACCATCATAGATCAGAAACAGGGTCTAGATGCAGTGAATCACTTTCTTTCATTGGACTCGACTTTGGACTCAAGACAAACCATCTTCATCTTGGAATGCATACAATTCATTCTACAACACAATAACTTTTGGTTTAATGACATCCATTACAGACAGACTACAGGCACAGCTATGGGGACTAGGTTTGCTCCAAGTTATGCCAACTTGTTCATGAGTAGGTGGGAGGACACCAATATCTGGTGTGGTCATGAATTTGGAGCAAACCTAGTCCTCTGGCGAAGATATATAGACGACATCATTTTCATTTGGCAAGGCACAGAAGAAAAATTACTAGAATTCCTGACATACATCAATACAAACGACAATAATTTAGTATTTACCACAAACTATAGTCGATCCACAGTAAACTTCCTGGACATCAATGTATTTGTGGAGAATTCCACAATATACACAAAGACATATCAGAAGAGCGTAGATGTCAACAGTTATATTCTGAATACTAGTGGACATCATCCCAATTGGTTACGAAGCATCCCACTAGGCCAATTTAAAAGACTGAGGAGAAACTGTACTAAACTTGAAGATTTTGAGCGACAAGCAGGGGAAATGAAAAACCAGTTTATAGAGAAAGGCTACAAGAGGGAGATACTTGAAAAAGATCTACAAATAGCCACAAAAGTCGAAAGAGACACCCTCCTGACTTACAAACACAAAGAGACATCAAGTGAAGACTTTAAGACAGTCTTCCTGACACAATTCAGTACCAATAATAGACAACTTGAAAAAATCCTGTCCAAACATTGGCACATCCTCCTAGAAGATAACCTTTTAGCTGACACCCTGTCCTCTAGGCCAAAAGTAGTCTATAGAAGAGCACCAGATTTAAAATCCAAACTCTCACATAGTCATCTCAGTAAGACAGAAGTGGTACAGACTACTTTAACAGGACAAAAACTAAGCAAGGGTTTTTTTCATTGTGGCTCTTGCAGTTACTGTAAAACACACGAAGTTAGCACCAAGAAAACCATTAGCTTTGAATCTAACATAACTGGAGAAAGGTTTGAAATACAAGAACACATCTCGTGCCAAAGCAAGGGAGTGATATACCTCATTGAATGCCCATGCCGACTACAGTATGTAGGCAGAACTGTAAGACCACTGAAAACTAGGATATCCGAACACATTAGGAATGTAAGGAAGGGACTAGAAACACACAACTTGTCCAATCACTTCAAAGAAACACATGAGAGGAACCCGGCGGGGATGAAAATCTTGGGGATCAAACTAGTGTCACCCAATTGGAGGGGAGGGGATTTTATTAAACAAATTAATAAAGAAGAGTTGAGGTGGATCTACACCCTAAAAACGCTGAAACCACGGGGCCTCAATCTAGACAATGAGGTGAGATCAGTAATCATGAACTAATATCGTACATGGATTTGCTTCATATTTGCTAAGCCATCAAGCCCTATTAGCGTACATTTTGGTGGGTCAAGTCATTAGAGCCTAGCAAATTTAATTTTACACCATGTAACCAATTTTGCAGTGAAATATACCAAAACACAGATAATTTTTCCGCATACAATAAGTTTTACTAATGGGTTAATAATTAATAATATATTAACATATTGTGTTTACATAACAAAATTTTTCACTTTTTATCCCAATTAGGTTTTATTCATAATCTTCGGATTGTCCATAACCCCATTTATCAACTTTTAACCCACAAACCACAGACTGTCACTACCTCCAAATGTAGTAACAGAAAATTCTCACACAACTAATAAATTCACCAGAAACGAACTCTCATCATTTCCCAATATTCACTAATGATTCAGTCTCAAAAATCATTCTTTATGGTCGTTATACCTTTTACATATATCATTTTTGCTTGTTTTGTTTACTATTACTATTATTATTGTTTTTCTATATCCCATTCTTTCCTTGTATATTCTTTTTATTGTATGATTGTCTGTATAGTCGTTATATAACAAATCCCCATTATAATTCGAGAAACACGCCCCCTTTTCTATGACATAAGCAAGTATGGGCATAAATAGCCCACACTGAATATGGCACTCATAGACTCCCTGAGGAAGACCTAGAAAGGTCGACACGCGTAGGAGCTAACAGGACACCGTTTCAAACAGACTGCCTTAATCATATTCAACACAGCAGAGCTCTCTATTTCTGGACACATTCATCACCCACGGCGCTGAAGACTGCTGAGGAACAGGAACAGGTCACGTGACCGCGAGGTACAGGAAAGTGAAAGTGAAACCGGACGAAAAGCTGCAAGACTGACAAGGAAGCAAGGTGACAGCGGAAGTTGGGAATCGAGCACAGAAGAACAAGGTAAGGGCTCTGTAAGTGGGGAGGTGCACTGCGGACAGTCCCGCTCCGGGTCTCGAAGTCAGTGACACTTTCCCCCCCAGAGACACGACCGCACTCCTCGGATCTGGCCGGCGGCAGACGCCTGTCTACACGGGCACCTTCCGCAGCCACAGACCGAGTCAGAGAGCGGCGAGTCCAGAGCCAATAATTACCCATCTCCTGCAACTCATCCCTCCCGCATAGCCACCTGGGGTACCCCTTCATTTGCTAGCACCGTCAGAAGATCACCTCACCCCCCCTCCCTCTCAAGACAGGATCAAGCTGCTGCAACAGACTCTTTGACCGTGACCCCCATATATTACTGAACGAGCTCCTCTGGGACTGTGTTGTATATACCCCTCCACACATTGTGGTAGAAGTTTGAGCACAATTAAACGAGGTGGGACGCCACACTCTATTGTACTGGACTGCGGACCAAAGTATACATATGTATAGAATTCTTTCATATACATATATATATATATATACACTCTTTCATTAATGTATTAATTTTCTATTTTTTCACATCTTTTTCCATTTATTCTCTTTCTGTCATTTTGTTTTAGAATAAATACACTAATTCTTCATATATACAGTGTATACTTGTCATTTAGTATTACAACCATTACCACCACATATTCAGGCGCAATTGTGTACCCTTATGTTATATATCTTTAAAGAGGTATTGGGTTTAACCTCCACCACAATTTTGCTGCCACAGCGTTTATCCACACAAGTAGAGCGCTGGATACAATTTGTTCATAATTCATTTCTCAAACCCAGTATCCAGCAGCACCTTGTATGGGTATTCTAGAACTTAGAAAAGACAGAGCCACTAGGGCAGATATCATTTTCACTAATTTAGAACACACCACTGCAACACATAACAGTTTGAACAAGTTCTGTGATATCTTTCTAAGGGTAGAGAGATTAGCAACGAGAGAATCCAAAATTTGGTGGGACAATAAAACATTGCAATGGTATCTATCACAACGAATTATACCAAAAGGCCTGAAAATTAAGAAAGCCCCGACACATAGTAGAGAGGACCCACAATTCATGGAAAAATGGAACAACATCCTGCATGACTGCTCCACACAGCTAATGAAATTGATTGTGAACACACATGAGACTGAACTAATAAAATTAGGCACAGAAATAGAGTCACTACAGACAGCTTTGGATGAACACAAACACGATAAGGATTTCCAACAATTAGAAGCAATTTCAAAAAACAGACTGAAAAGGGTAGAGGAAGAAACCATAGCTACAAAAAAATCCAAGATCCTGAGGGATAAAATAGGGAAAACTAAACCAGACAAGAAACCCAACAATAAACAGAAATCAATCCCGGCCTTACTCAATACACCAACAAAGACTAAGACACACAAACGTGAAAGGATACCCAAAATTACACCCATCTATAAAAGATTGAATCTCACCTACCAAGAGTACATGACAAAACTACACAAGAAAGCTTCAGGCCCCAAAAAAGAAATCACTTATCATAAAACAAGCAATGAGAGTCTAGACAACTCAATTTTAGAGAGCACTTTAGATACTGACTTTTCAACTTACAGTATTGAAGAGGACCTTGAATATGAAAGACTAGCCAGAGTGTCATTAGAAAAAGGCTTCCAAGTTTCAATAAATTTGGAAGACATACCTCTGAATGAGAATTTAGAAACACAGACCATTGAGCAGACATATAACGAGACATGTGCAGACCATTTTTTAGTAAAAAGGGCAGGAATCCTGTCCTGCGACATGAATCAGGTAACACCAAACAAACGAAAGTTGGAGGACCTAGACGAGGATGTAGAGGAGGTAGGAATAGGAAGACACAAGAGAAACAATTACCAGAAATAGGAACCAAAGGAATTTTTAATTTGAGCACAGTTACATTAAAAGATGAGCACATATCACTGTTGAACAAGGGGCTCAAGTTCGCACCAACTAAACAGCTGAATAAATTTGAAACATATCTAGACTTGCACAAATTTACAAGAAAACTAACCCTCGCCAAGTATTACAACAAAGGATCTGTCGCATACACAGAACATAAGGAACCAGACAAAACATACAAACATTCAGATCTGAAACCGAAATCCAACTTCTATCCGCAACACATGAGGGGTTCCTTCATTGATACATTTGAACAGTTGGTAACACGTGACATAGATAGACTAGAAACCAAACCAAGGAACATAAATATAACAACAACAGAAAGGAACGCACTCAAGGATCTAGGTAACAACAGAGACCTAGTAATTAAACCTGCGGACAAAGGGGGGGGGAATAGTCTTGTTGGACAAGAAGGACTACACAACAGAGTCACTCAGAATTCTTAATGATAAAAGTACATATGAAACATTGACCCAAGACCCTACAGGCGAATATAAGAAATGCTTAGACAAATTATTAAAAGAGGGATTAGAACTAGGCATATTGACTAAAAAAGAACATGCTTTTATCCAAATTGACAATCCCATACTCCCTGTATTTTATTACCTACCAAAAGTACATAAAAACATATCCAACCCACCCGGCCGCCCAATTATATCAGGAATAGGTTCACTCACATCAAATTTGTCTCAGTATATCGATTCATACCTACAGCCATACGTCAAAACACAGAAATCATATATACAAGATACAACAGACATCATCAAGACTTTGGGCAACATCACTTGGTCAGAAGATTTTTGGATCTGCACAAGTGATGTTACCTCTCTATATACCATCATAGATCAGAAACAGGGTCTAGATGCAGTGAATCACTTTCTTTCATTGGACTCGACTTTGGACTCAAGACAAACCATCTTCATCTTGGAATGCATACAATTCATTCTACAACACAATAACTTTTGGTTTAATGACATCCATTACAGACAGACTACAGGCACAGCTATGGGGACTAGGTTTGCTCCAAGTTATGCCAACTTGTTCATGAGTAGGTGGGAGGACACCAATATCTGGTGTGGTCATGAATTTGGAGCAAACCTAGTCCTCTGGCGAAGATATATAGACGACATCATTTTCATTTGGCAAGGCACAGAAGAAAAATTACTAGAATTCCTGACATACATCAATACAAACGACAATAATTTAGTATTTACCATAAACTATAGTCGATCCACAGTAAACTTCCTGGACATCAATGTATTTGTGGAGAATTCCACAATATACACAAAGACATATCAGAAGAGCGTAGATGTCAACAGTTATATTCTGAATACTAGTGGACATCATCCCAATTGGTTACGAAGCATCCCACTAGGCCAATTTAAAAGACTGAGGAGAAACTGTACTAAACTTGAAGATTTTGAGCGACAAGCAGGGGAAATGAAAAACCAGTTTATAGAGAAAGGCTACAAGAGGGAGATACTTGAAAAAGATCTACAAATAGCCACAAAAGTCGAAAGAGACACCCTCCTGACTTACAAACACAAAGAGACATCAAGTGAAGACTTTAAGACAGTCTTCCTGACACAATTCAGTACCAATAATAGACAACTTGAAAAAATCCTGTCCAAACATTGGCACATCCTCCTAGAAGATAACCTTTTAGCTGACACCCTGTCCTCTAGGCCAAAAGTAGTCTATAGAAGAGCACCAGATTTAAAATCCAAACTCTCACATAGTCATCTCAGTAAGACAGAAGTGGTACAGACTACTTTAACAGGACAAAAACTAAGCAAGGGTTTTTTTCATTGTGGCTCTTGCAGTTACTGTAAAACACACGAAGTTAGCACCAAGAAAACCATTAGCTTTGAATCTAACATAACTGGAGAAAGGTTTGAAATACAAGAACACATCTCGTGCCAAAGCAAGGGAGTGATATACCTCATTGAATGCCCATGCCGACTACAGTATGTAGGCAGAACTGTAAGACCACTGAAAACTAGGATATCCGAACACATTAGGAATGTAAGGAAGGGACTAGAAACACACAACTTGTCCAATCACTTCAAAGAAACACATGAGAGGAACCCGGCGGGGATGAAAATCTTGGGGATCAAACTAGTGTCACCCAATTGGAGGGGAGGGGATTTTATTAAACAAATTAATAAAGAAGAGTTGAGGTGGATCTACACCCTAAAAACGCTGAAACCACGGGGCCTCAATCTAGACAATGAGGTGAGATCAGTAATCATGAACTAATATCGTACATGGATTTGCTTCATATTTGCTAAGCCATCAAGCCCTATTAGCGTACATTTTGGTGGGTCAAGTCATTAGAGCCTAGCAAATTTAATTTTACACCATGTAACCAATTTTGCAGTGAAATATACCAAAACACAGATAATTTTTCCGCATACAATAAGTTTTACTAATGGGTTAATAATTAATAATATATTAACATATTGTGTTTACATAACAAAATTTTTCACTTTTTATCCCAATTAGGTTTTATTCATAATCTTCGGATTGTCCATAACCCCATTTATCAACTTTTAACCCACAAACCACAGACTGTCACTACCTCCAAATGTAGTAACAGAAAATTCTCACACAACTAATAAATTCACCAGAAACGAACTCTCATCATTTCCCAATATTCACTAATGATTCAGTCTCAAAAATCATTCTTTATGGTCGTTATACCTTTTACATATATCATTTTTGCTTGTTTTGTTTACTATTACTATTATTATTGTTTTTCTATATCCCATTCTTTCCTTGTATATTCTTTTTATTGTATGATTGTCTGTATAGTCGTTATATAACAAATCCCCATTATAATTCGAGAAACACGCCCCCCTTTTCTATGACATAAGCAAGTATGGGCATAAATAGCCCACACTGAATATGGCACTCATAGACTCCCTGAGGAAGACCTAGAAAGGTCGACACGCGTAGGAGCTAACAGGACACCGTTTCAAACAGACTGCCTTAATCATATTCAACACAGCAGAGCTCTCTATTTCTGGACACATTCATCACCCACGGCGCTGAAGACTGCTGAGGAACAGGAACAGGTCACGTGACCGCGAGGTACAGGAAAGTGAAAGTGAAACCGGACGAAAAGCTGCAAGACTGACAAGGAAGCAAGGTGACAGCGGAAGTTGGGAATCGAGCACAGAAGAACAAGGTAAGGGCTCTGTAAGTGGGGAGGTGCACTGCGGACAGTCCCGCTCCGGGTCTCGAAGTCAGTGACACTTTCCCCCCCAGAGACACGACCGCACTCCTCGGATCTGGCCGGCGGCAGACGCCTGTCTACACGGGCACCTTCCGCAGCCACAGACCGAGTCAGAGAGCGGCGAGTCCAGAGCCAATAATTACCCATCTCCTGCAACTCATCCCTCCCGCATAGCCACCTGGGGTACCCCTTCATTTGCTAGCACCGTCAGAAGATCACCTCACCCCCCCTCCCTCTCAAGACAGGATCAAGCTGCTGCAACAGACTCTTTGACCGTGACCCCCATATATTACTGAACGAGCTCCTCTGGGACTGTGTTGTATATACCCCTCCACACATTGTGGTAGAAGTTTGAGCACAATTAAACGAGGTGGGACGCCACACTCTATTGTACTGGACTGCGGACCAAAGTATACATATGTATAGAATTCTTTCATATACATATATATATATATATACACTCTTTCATTAATGTATTAATTTTCTATTTTTTCACATCTTTTTCCATTTATTCTCTTTCTGTCATTTTGTTTTAGAATAAATACACTAATTCTTCATATATACAGTGTATACTTGTCATTTAGTATTACAACCATTACCACCACATATTCAGGCGCAATTGTGTACCCTTATGTTATATATCTTTAAAGAGGTATTGGGTTTAACCTCCACCACAATTTTGCTGCCACAGCGTTTATCCACACAAGTAGAGCGCTGGATACAATTTGTTCATATATATAAAGGTGCCCATACACTTATGCTACTTCTCCGAGGGAGAAGTTGCATAAGATTTCCCTTGAACCTGATAAAGCTAATTATTTATCTTATAACATTCACTATATATTGGTAAGAGACTCAGTACGCAATGGGCGTACGGGGTACCGTAAGGGTACGCACTTAGCGTAGCAGACGCTAGGCCGTGGTCGAGACGCACGAGCGGCACGTTCGCTCACGGCTTACGCTGGGTATCGAGCACGCTATAGCGTAGCGGACGCTGTGCCCACAAGAGCAACACGAGCGGCGCAGACGCTCACAGAATGACACACAGTAAACCTTGTATGCAACACAATGAAAGGCTGACCCTATACTGTAAACCTTTGGTCTTGTAATGTTAACACAATGTAACGCTAATTAACCTCTATTATATAAAAGCCGCTTGAGCGATTGAGACGCTCCGAATACCCTTAGCAATGTAATGATAAACACACAATACCTTGTAAGGTTCCAAAACCTTTATCTAGATGATTTTAGTATGTAAAAGGGGAAAACAGTTACAGCTTATACACTACAGCACTAACATGAAACACCTAAACAAAATAACTGAACTTATACAATATACAACAGCGTAACAATAACAGAGAGAGAGAGTATGGCAAATACAAACAGAGAACAAGTTGGTTACAGAGCAAAACTTACACACTGGGGAATGATCGCTGCGCAGTCCTGGTACCAGCTCTCTAGTTAGTCAATGATGAAAACCGTTGTGGAGAGTAGACTGAGCTGGCCCTGGCTGGCTGTTCTTATATACACTACATACAGTACACTACAAAGGGGCCTACAATCTCATTGTTCATTGGACACAGGAATCTGTCTTCACATTATAACAAAAGGTCATAGGTTGATTCAAACAGGTGGGCTGTGACTATTTCATACTGCTCAGGTGGGAGGGAATCTCAGGATTCCCGCCGCATGGATAATGAATTGCAAATACAGTAAATGTCCATAAACTTCTTATAACCATAACTATTCGCAGGAGCGATTAATCTCTTTCAAACCAACACCGGAATGTTACTAATAATATACTCTACCGTTGCATGCTAAACACCACTGCTCAAAACCTGTCTGACCCTTCGTATCATGTAAAGAGGGATCTCTCTGTCCATGAACCAGTTACACTAAACAAACTTACTGATATTATTAAGGAGACCATAACCTATAAAATACACTATTTGGATTAATTATGTAACGATCGAGTCGCCCGCCAGACGCACACAAACTCTACCGTAAATGCACATACCACGCGCCTGAGCGCATGACCGTGGAGGCGCCGTCACGCAACTGCGAATATGCGCACGCACGGGAGAGAATGTGCACGTGCAGCGGGCAAGCGCATGGGGTTAGTACAAGGCATGAGAATAACGATATTTTTCGACTTTGACAGTCCACCCTTTGGCAGTCACCAATAACTGCCACTTCCTAAACAAAACAGAAAAATATATGTCATCATGTAAATACCTTTTTATGATTGGGTAAAGGGAGGAGAGGAGAAGGTTAGAAAGATATGACCTAGTGAGACAGTAAAAGCATGTGTGTATGAAATCCATGTTTGAGGGGTCATGTATCATCGTGCCGTACGTGTTCTAAATCAAGCTTCGAGGTATTGCGAAGTATACATTTGAATCCTTCTTATCCCGTATCAAGGGTCTGTGGATGGGCTGTCAAACTCTACCGAGCTCTTTTCGGCATTTGGTTGCAACAAATGGGGGAGCACATTTAGTTGATGATACATGAAGGGGGGTCCATGTGAATGCTAATATGTGAGAATCACCTGTCGACTACGTGAGATACTACCTGGAGGTTGTAGAGATGAAGATAAGAAACAATCGTTATAAATGCAGTCGTAAACTATGTGAGTTTAAATAAACAGTCACCGATTGAGGTCTTGTCTGATGTACATGTTGTCTGATGTCTCTCGGTGCTTTTGCTATAAATAGCGAGCAAAAGCTGTTCCATTGTCCATAAAATTACAGTCTCTAAAGTATTGGGCTTTCGTAAAAGTTAAAGTCACTAGGGATATTGGGGGTCTGTGGCATAGTTCATCAATGGTCTGTATAAAAGAGGTTGTCAAATTCTTCTTCCAAGCGGATGTCTTTGTACCTTGGAGGAAAACAAAGGAGAAACGGGTGAAAGAAACGGACCGTGGAATCACATTTTCATCACAACATTGTCTCTATCGTTGAGTCATAAATCAAATTAGTTGTTGTTATTACAGTGTACTCGCTCCTCAGACTCATCACTCTAGTACTACCTTTACACTTCGTTAAAGCCCGAACGCATCTAAATATTAGACCAACCAATATGACGACTCCCAGAATACACAAGAGAAATTTCCCTACGTCCATTATAATACCTTGGGCCCATTCTCCTAAACCAGACTGGTCAGCTCATTACCCACAGCAGCGAGTGTGAGATTGTGTTTCCTTCGAAACTCCCACTTTAATTGCAAAATGTCATCCATCTTTTGGTCTATGACCTCGGCCGGGTCCTCAGTGCTGTTTGTAATATACGTGCAGCACTTTACTCCATATTGAGTTGCTAGGGTAACACAATACCCGCCTGTCACTGCTGTGAGATAATTGTGAATCATCCTATGCTGAACCAGCTCTGTTTTGTAGGCTTGTAACTCTTTCCCAGTGTACCTGAACGTGTCGTCATACATTTCGGTGATATTGTCTAACAAGTTTGCTAGCGCAGATATATATCTATAATTTATCACTCCTCTGGCGGTACGAGTGATATCTAACGCGAGTAGGAATTGAATCCCGGTGGATTCATGGATCAGATCAGAGGCCGGATGCTCTGTCCTCTCTATCAGGTGCCGTTTAACGACGTGCTCGTAATGAGTGTGAGTATAAGGAGCTTGGGCACCGCGGATAATGTCGTTCATTTTGATATGGGATACAGTCATTACTTCAGGCAGTACCTTTCCAATGTAACACAATCCCTCTGAGTTTGGGGCAAGCCACTTATACGCCTTTCTCCCGCATATGAAATACGCATCATCGGGGAGAACATATGGGACGGAGTATGACATAACCATGTTACAAATTTTCCATGTGAAATCTCCTAACCCTAACTCTCCCATCTGTCTAGTACACGTATCAGGTTGTACGATATGTGCACAGTATCCTGGTGATACTTCTCCAACTCGCATGGTCCTACTTCCTAGAGTGTACCTATACCGGAAATATTTTCCACTGTTGGCTATCTGGCGTATAAGCTCTGTGTCTATGGGCATTCTATCGGCTCTGTATGAAAAGGTCATGGTTTGATTACTCCATGACACTTCCCAATTTCCCTGCTTTCGGGGATTGGAAATGTTAAAGCATACTAACGACCTATCCACATGATACTGGTGGAGCTTCAAACTAGGAGGACTAGAGATATTAAACCTCTTGTCCACCGGCCTCCCACCACTTAGCTCAAGTACCTCTCCTACAGTTAAAGGGAATGGTACTAGTCCTGATTTGCTATGACCTTGAGGTACTTGAGAGCACACCCAGCAGTCTGTCTGATTTAACACTTTACCCACTAAGGAGTGATAGTCACCCAATGGATGCCGGTCCATGTGGACATTAAAACTGGACTGAGATTTCTTGATGCACCCATCCTCAACTATATTGTCACAATGCCTACAGATGCAGTTCTCTTCAGCTAACAATCCTTCACAATTCCTTCTATTGTCAATGCTACCAGATCGTTTTCTGATACTCGCCTTTACTCGGTGATTATGTTGCTCTTGGAAAACTACGCCTCCATCCTGGTCATCAGAACCCATTCCAGATCCTTTCTCGACCTCCATGGTACTCTCACCGAAACAGACTGCTCTGGTCAACAGGAAAATCCGGATCACAGTCTCTTGGGGCAAGTCCATCTTATAGGAGGAAAAGGAGAAAAATAAGAAGAGGGGAGGAGAATAGGAGGGAGATGGGAACTGGAGAAAATAACAAAATGGAAAAAGAAATCTGGCTCGACAAACGCCTCCGGTCTTATTATTCTCAGCGCTCAGGTGTCGTCTCAACCTTCCCGGAACAGACACTCTAGTGATACAACCTCTACCGTCTGTTCTTTATCACGGGACCTCTCTGGGTCAGCAACCTTTTTACAATGAGACGAATGGACCCAAGTCTCTCTCTCGGCAACCTTCAATGCTGTCGTGCTGGTCAATAAGACTTGATATGGTCCTTCCCATCTGTCAATAAGGCAACCTGTCCCTCCACTAGGGGCCTTTGATACTGCTCTTACTGGTTGGGCCGTGCCCACTGTTGTTTCTGCTATGGTGGCTGCTAGAGAGAGTGCCGATATTGTTGTGGGCTCATCCTCTTGGTCACAATCCTGGGGAAAGTTTAAAACAGGGTACAGTTTGCACGAGTTAGTATTAGCATCAACAATCTTAGTTACATTATTCTTAACATCTATACAGTTACTAAGTGCATGTTTATCATACACCAGTGTGCCATTCTCTGTAACCACTTTCTCTCCCGTTATGTATGGTGGTGGTGGTGCGGTGGCTATCAGTTTCCTGATAGGGTTAGATCCAGCCACTTGAGCCAATCCTCTTTGTATTTCACCTTCCTGTTGCCATAATTGTAAATAATCATAATGTTTGATCCGTCTCTTTGCAGATTTAATGAGACATATCCTTCTCCTTAGATTTTGTAACACCTCGGGGCTAAAACTGCCTACCCGTGGGAACTTTTCCCCGTCATGCACAGTCATTCTTTCCCATTCATCGCACAAAACCTCTGTGTGTGAACCGTATTTCTCACACATGATATACCTTGCCGACCCTATTGGCCGGTTTACTAAATCAACCTGAACCAGGGTTGATCGCCCCCTACCTGAACAACTGGCCCCCATCTTTGCAGGTGTTGCTTTCACTACCTCTGACCTTCAAATCAGGGTCTTCAGCGAACCCTTACAAAAACCAAGATGTCCGGGGTAGGCCGACGGTGAAAGTTTACCGAGTACCTTCACTCACTCGCCCACGTCGAGCAATACGCCCACACACTGCCTTAGCGCTGGCGTACTCAACCTAGGGCCCCTGCAACCTGAACCTCTATTTACTGGAACGTGTGGGTGTGATCCGAAGAGCACTTACCCTTCCCAGTAAATATCAGTTGCTGGAGAATTCCTGAGTGACCAGCGAACCTCCCTTAAAATAAAAGAATGTACACAAATCACGTTAGAATGTACAAATAGCGTTTATGACCCCTCTAGCGTACGCAAATGGTACTGGGTCAAGTTACAAACTAATGCACACAATTACATGCGGTACAATCGTTCTGCACATAAGCAACTAATCTTATGTGCGGAACGACCAGTGGAATCGAAAATTGTGGCTGCTAATTCCTTCAGCCAGAGCTTAATGGCCTATATGTGTATTGCACCAACCCTCCTGGGGTTGTGCTTCTTGACTCTATCTATAGCGGACTTCCTAGTCCGCTGTACCTAGGCCTCCTGGTCTGTCTCTGGACCTCCTGGTCTGCTATACTCTAATGCTCTTTTCTCTGACGTCCTAAGTGGATGCTGGGACTCCGTAAGGACCATGGGGAATAGCGGCTCCGCAGGAGACTGGGCACAACTATAAAGAAAGCTTTAGACTACTGGTGTGCACTGGCTCCTCCCACTATGACCCTCCTCCAGACTTCAGTTAGAATCTTGTGCCCGGCTGAGCTGGATGCACACTAGGGGCTCTCCTGAGCTCCTAGAAAGAAAGTATATTTAGGTTTTTTATTTTACAGTGAGATCTGCTGGCAACAGACTCACTGCAGCGAGGGACTAAGGGGAGAAGAAGCGAACCTACCTAACTGGTGGTAGTTTGGGCTTCTTAGGCTACTGGACACCATTAGCTCCAGAGGGATCGACCGCAGGACCCGACCTTGGTGTTCATTCCCGGAGCCGCGCCGCAGGCCCCCTTACAGAGCCAGAAGCAAGAAGTGTTCCGGAAAATCGGCGGCAGAAGACTTCAGTCTTCAACAAGGTAGCGCACAACACTGCAGCTGTGCGCCATTGCTCCTCATGCACACCTCACACTCCGGTCACTGATGGGTGCAGGGCGCTGGGGGGGGGGCGCCCTGAGGGCAACATAAGACACCTTGGCTGGCAATTCTGCATCATATATAGTCCTAGAGGCTATATAGATGTAAAAATACCCCTGCCAGAATTCCAGAAAAAGCGGGAGAAGTCCGCCGGAAAAGGGGCGCGGCCATCTCCCTCAGCACACTGGCGCCATTTTTCCCTCACAGCTCCGCTGGAAGGAAGCTCCCTGGCTCTCCCCTGCAGTCTGCAAGCTACAGAAGGGTAAAAAAGAGAGGGGGGGCACTAAATTTAGGCGCAGTGTATATATATATATATATATATATATATAAAAAGCAGCTATAAGGGAAAACACTCATTTATAGTGGGATCCCTGTGTTATATAGCGCTCTGGTGTGTGCTGGCATACTCTCTCTCTGTCTCCCCAAAGGGCTTTGTTGTCAGAGCATTCCCTGTGTGTATGCGGTGTGTCGGTACGGCTGTGTCGACATGTTTGATGAGGATGCTTATGTGGAGGCGGAGCAGATGCCTGTAAATGTGATGTCACCCCCTGCGGGGTCGACACCTGAGTGGATGGTGCTGTGGAAGGAATTACGCGACAGTGTCGACTCCTTGCATAAAAGGTTTGACGACATACCAAATGTGGGACAGCCGGCTTCTCAGCCTGTGCCTGCCCAGGCGTCTCAAAAGCCATCAGGGGCTCTAAAACGCCCGCTTCCTCAGATGGCAGACACAGATGTCGACACGGATACTGACTCCAGTGTCGACGACGATGAGACTAATGTAACTTCCAGTAGGGCCACACGTTACATGATTGAGGCAATGAAAAATGTGTTGCACATTTCTGATGTTACCCCCGGTACCACAAAAAAGGGTATTATGTTTGGAGAGAAAAAACTACCAGTAGCTTTTCCTTCATCTGAGGAGTTAAATGAAGTGTGTGAAGAAGCGTGGGCTTCCCCTGATAAGAAACTGGTAATTTCTAAGAGGTTACTAATGGCGTACCCTTTCCCGCTAGAGGATAGGGCACGTTGGGAAACATCCCCTAGAGTGAATAAAGCGCTCACACGCTTATCAAAGAAGGTGGCACTACCGTCTCCGGATACGGCCGCCCTGAAGGAATCTGCTGATAGAAAGCAGGAGGCTATCCTGAAGTCTATATATACACACACAGGTGTTATACTGAGACCAGCTATTGCTTCAGCATGGATGTGCAGTGCTGCAGCTGCATGGTCAGATTCCCTGTCGGAAAATATTGATACCCTAGACAGGGACACTATATTGCTAACCGTAGAGCATATTAAAGACGCACTTTTATACATGAGGGATGCACAGAGGGATATTTGCCGACTGGCATCCAAAATTAGTGCAATGTCCATTTCTGCCAGGAGAGGGTTATGGACTCGGCAGTGGACAGGAGATGCAGATTCCAAAAGGCACATGGAAGTTCTGCCTTATAAGGGTGAGGAGTTGTTCGGGGATGGTCTCTCGGACCTCGTTTCCACAGCAACAGCTGGGAAGTCTACCTTTTTACCCCATGTTCCCTCACAGCCAAAGAAAGCACCGTATTATCAGGTACAGTCCTTTCGGCCCAATAGGGGCAAGCGGGTTAAGGGCGCGTCCTTTCTGCCCAGAGGCAGAGGTAGGGGAAAAAAGCTGCAGCATACAGCCAGTTCCCAGGAGCAAAAGTCCTCCCCCGCTTCCTCTAAGTCCACAGCATGACGCTGGGGCTCCACAGGCGGAGCCAGGTACGGTGGGGGCCCGTCTCAAATATTTCAGCAATCAGTGGGCTCGCTCACAGGTGGATCCCTGGATCTTTCAAATAGTATCTCAGGGGTACAAGCTGGAATTCGAGATGTCTCCCCCCCGCCGTTTCCTCAAATCTGCCTTACCAACCACTCCCTCAGGCAGGGAGGCAGTGTTACAGGCAATTCACAAGCTGTATTCACAACAGGTGATAGTAAAGGTACCCCTACTTCAACAAGGACGGGGTTACTATTCCACAATGTTTGTGGTACCGAAACCGGACGGTTCGGTGAGACCCATTTTAAATTTGAAATCCTTGAACACATATATAAAAAAATTCAAGTTCAAGATGGAATCGCTCAGGGCGGTTATTGCAAGCCTGGACGAGGGGGATTACATGGTATCACTGGACATCAAGGATGCTTACCTGCATGTCCCCATTTACCATCCTCACCAGGAGTACTTCAGATTTGTGGTACAGGATTGTCATTACCAATTCCAGACGTTGCCGTTCGGTCTATCCACGGCTCCGAGGGTCTTTACCAAGGTAATGGCCGAAATGATGATACTCCTTCGAAAGAAGGGAGTTTTAATTATCCCGTACTTGGACGATCTCCTGATAAAGGCGAGGTCCAGGGAGCAGTTGTTGGTCGGGGTAGCACTATCTCGGGAGGTGCTACAACAGCACGGCTGGATTCTAAACATTCCAAAGTCACAGCTGGTTCCTACGACACGTCTACTGTTCCTGGGGATGCTACTGGACACAGAACAGAAAAAAGTGTTTCTCCCGGAGGAGAAGGCCAAGGAGCTGTCATCTCTAGTCAGAGGCCTCCTAAAACCAAAACAGGTGTCGGCGCATCACTTCACGCGGATCCTGGGAAAGATGGTAGCTTCCTACGAAGCGATTCCATTCGGCAGGTTTCATGCAAGAACCTTTCAGTGGGACCTGTTGGACAAGTGGTCCGGATCGCATCTTCAGATGCATCGGCTGATAACCCTGTCTCCAAGGACAAGGGTGTCTCTGCTGTGGTGGCTGCAGAGTGCTCATCTTCAAGAGGGCCGCAGATTCGGCATACAGGACTGGGTCCTGGTGACCACGGATGCCAGCCTTCGAGGCTGGGGTGCAGTCACACAGGGAAGAAACTTCCAAGGACTATGGTCAAGTCAGGAGACTTCCCTGCACATAAATATTCTGGAACTAAGGGCCATTTACAATGCCCTAAGTCAGGCAAAACCCCTGCTTCAAAACCAGCCGGTACTGATCCAGTCAGACAACATCACGGCGGTCGCCCATGTAAACCGACAGGGCGGCACGAGAAGCAGGACGGCAATGGCAGAAGCCACAAGGATTCTCCGATGGGCGGAAAATCACATGTTAGCACTGTCAGCAGTGTTCATTCCGGGAGTGGACAACTGGGAAGCAGACTTCCTCAGCAGGCACGACCTCCACCCGGGAGAGTGGGGACTTCATCCAGAAGTCTTTCAAATGATTGTAAACCGTTGGGAAAGGCCACAGGTGGACATGATGGCGTCCCGCCTAAACAAAAAGCTAGAAAAGTATTGCGCCAGGTCAAGAGACCCACAGGCGATAGCTGTGGACGCTCTAGTGACACCGTGGGTGTACCGGTCGGTTTATGTGTTCCCTCCTCTTCCTCTCATACCAAAGGTACTCAGGATAATAAGGAGAAGAGAAGTAAGAACTATACTCATTGTTCCGGATTGGCCAAGAAGAGCTTGGTACCCGGAACTTCAAGAAATGATCTCAGAGGACCCATGGCCTCTACCGCTCAGACAAGACCTGCTGCAGCAGGGGCCCTGTCTGTTCCAAGACTTACCGCGGCTGCGTTTGACGGCATGGCGGTTGAACACCGGAACCTGAAGGAAAAGGGCATTCCGGAGGAAGTCATTCCTACGCTGATTAAAGCTAGGAAAGAAGTAACCGCAAACCATTATCACCGCATATGGCGAAAATATGTTGCGTGGTGTGAGGCCAGGAAGGCCCCAACGGAGGAATTTCAGCTGGGCCGTTTCCTGCACTTCCTACAGTCAGGAGTGACTATGGGCCTTAAATTGGGTTCCATTAAGGTCCAGATTTCGGCTCTATCGATTTTCTTCCAGAGAGAACTGGCTTCACTACCTGAAGTTCAGACTTTTGTTAAGGGAGTGCTGCATATTCAGCCCCCTTTTGTGCCTCCAGTGGCACCTTGGGATCTCAACGTGGTGTTGGATTTCCTAAAGTCACATTGGTTTGAGCCACTGAAAACCGTGGATTTGAAATATCTCACGTGGAAAGTGGTCATGTTGTTGGCCTTGGCTTCGGCCAGGCGTGTGTTAGAATTGGCGGCTTTGTCATGTAAAAGCCCTTATCTGATTTTCCATATGGATATGGCAGAATTGAGGACTCGTCCCCAGTTTCTCCCTAAAGTGGTATCAGCTTTTCATCTGAACCAACCTATCGTGGTGCCTGCGGCTACAAAAGACTTGGAGGCTTCCAAGTTGTTGGACGTAGTCATGGCCCTGAAAATCTATGTTTCCAGGACAGCTGGAGTCAGAAAGACTGACTCGCTCTTTATCCTGTATGCGCCCAACAAGTTGGGTGCACCTGCTTCAAAGCAGTCTATTGCTCGCTGGATCTGTAGTACGATTCAGCTTGCACATTCTGCGGCTGGACTGCCGCATCCTAAATCAGTGAAAGCCCATTCCACGAGGAAGGTGGGCTCTTCTTGGGCGGCTGCCCGAGGGGTCTCGGCTCTTCAACTTTGCCGAGCAGCTACTTGGTCGGGGTCAAACACGTTTGCTAAGTTCTACAAGTTTGACACCCTGGCTGAGGAGGACCTAGAGTTTGCCCATTCGGTGCTGCAGAGTCATCCGCACTCTCCCGCCCGTTTGGGAGCTTTGGTATAATCCCCATGGTCCTTACGGAGTCCCAGCATCCACTTAGGACGTCAGAGAAAATAAGAATTTACTCACCGGTAATTCTATTTCTCGTAGTCCGTAGTGGATGCTGGGCGCCCATCCCAAGTGCGGATTGTCTGCAATACTTGTATATTGTTATTGTTTCACTAAAGGGTTATTGTTGAGCCATCTGTTGAGAGGCTCAGTTGTTATCATACTGTTAACTGGGTATTGTATCACGAGTTATACGGTGTGATTGGTGTGGCTGGTATGAGTCTTACCCGGGATTCAAAATCCTTCCTTATTGTGTCAGCTCTTCCGGGCACAGTATCCTAACTGAAGTCTGGAGGAGGGTCATAGTGGGAGGAGCCAGTGCACACCAGTAGTCTAAAGCTTTCTTTATAGTTGTGCCCAGTCTCCTGCGGAGCCGCTATTCCCCATGGTCCTTACGGAGTCCCAGCATCCACTACGGACTACGAGAAATAGAATTACCGGTGAGTAAATTCTTATTATTTTAATATGTTTAACAAGGGATGCCTCCCAAGCCACCGCGCTGTCACTTTCACGAATGTACCTCACGAGAACTCGATTTCCTGTGGTTCCACCCAAAAATGAGAAACTTATATATATATATATACACACTCTTTCACCTCATATACTCTTTACTTTCGTTTCTGCGCAGAAATCCCTTTCATTCAGTATCGCAGTCTAGTCCCGAAAGGAGTTACAACTAGAGAAGGATTATTTACGCTAAAATTTAGGACACTGAGATTGACTTGCGCTATTATCGCGTTTCTTTCGTATCGCCTACTAAAACAATACTATTGTGTGATTTGTATTACGTGGGCGTACCCATACGCTCCGTTGCGTAATATACGCTACGTGTGTAAGCCCTTGCGTCGCGTACGCTTGTCCCGCCCTTTGCTAGGGACACGTGTACACAGGCCAGACACGTCCACAGTAACACAAGTAACACGTTTCTATCAATGCAAATGATATTTAACTGTAATCATTTACTGAACACCACACAGATTTCCCTTGTATCTTAGGCAAAGCCGTGTGCGTGTTTTACAAATTACTCCCTTACGTATTAATTTTACTTTTAACTCCCAAATCTTTCTCAGCACGTTATCAATGATAAATGGCAAACAGGAAAGCGAGATGTGAAATTACACAAATGACAAATGCAGGTGTGTGCGTGTGTTGCGTACGCAATGTGTATCAAACAGGAATAAAACAGTTTTGAAAGACAATAGCGTACTGTTCTTACCTTCCGGTTCCGGATTCCACCAGCACTCCTACAGCGTAGCGATGCAGACGCTTATCTAGTCAGCACTGCCGTATCCCTCACCACCAACACGGATACGAAGGGATACGCCTTCCCGCCCTTTGCTGACAGATAAAGTCTGCTTGTGTTCGCTAGAGCGGATATGTGGAGGACGGACGAGCCGCCAATTGATAAAGCTAATTATTTATCTTATAACATTCACTATATATTGGTAAGAGACTCAGTACGCAATGGGCGTACGGGGTACCGTAAGGGTACGCACTTAGCGTAGCAGACGCTAGGCCGTGGTCGAGACGCACGAGCGGCACGTTCGCTCACGGCTTACGCTGGGTATCGAGCACGCTATAGGCAGTCCGAGTACCGTAATGCTACGCTACTAGCGTAGCGGACGCTGTGCCCACAAGAGGAACACGAGCGGCGCAGACGCTCACAGAATGACACACAGTAAATCTTGTATGCAACACAATGAAAGGCTGACCCTATACTGTAAACCTTTGGTCTTGTAATGTTAACACAATGTAACACTAATTAACCTCTATTATATAAAAGCCGCTTGAGCGATTGAGACGCTCCGAATACCCTTAGCAATGTAATGATAAACACACAATACCTTGTAAGGTTCCAAAACCTTTATCTAGATGATTTTAGTATGTAAAAGGGGAAAACAGTTACAGCTTATACACTACAGCACTAACATGAAACACCTAAACAAAATAACTGAACTTATACAATATACAACAGCGTAACAATAACAGAGAGAGAGAGTATGGCAAATACAAACAGAGAACAAGTTGGTTACAGAGCAAAACTTACACACTGGGGAATGATCGCTGCGCAGTCCTGGTACCAGCTCTCTAGTTAGTCAATGATGAAAACCGTTGTGGAGAGTAGACTGAGCTGGCCCTGGCTGGCTGTTCTTATATACACTACATACAGTACACTACAAAGGGGCCTACAATCTCATTGTTCATTGGACACAGGAATCTGTCTTCACATTATAACAAAAGGTCATAGGTTGATTCAAACAGGTGGGCTGTGACTATTTCATACTGCTCACGTGGGAGGGAATCTCAGGATTCCCGCCGCATGGATAATGAATTGCAAATACAGTAAATGTCCATAAACTTCTTATAACCATAACTATTCGCAGGAGCGATTAATCTCTTTCAAACCAACACCGGAATGTTACTAATAATATACTCTACCGTTGCATACTAAACACCACTGCCCAAAACCTGTCTGACCCTTCGTATCATGTAAAGAGGGATCTCTCTGTCCATGAACCAGTTACACTAAACAAACTTACTGATATTATTAAGGAGACCATAACCTATAAAATACACTATTTGGATTAATTATGTAACGATCGAGTTGCCCGCCAGACGCACACAAACTCTACCGTAAATGCACATACCACGCGCCTGAGCGCATGACCGTGGAGGCGCCGTCACGCAACTGCGAATATGCGCACGCACGGGAGAGAATGTGCAGCGGGCAAGCGCATGGGGTTAGTACAAGGCATGAGAATAATGATATTTTTCGACTTTGACAAACCGCCCGGCAGCTTCCCGGACGGCAGAATCGCATACAATACATCATATGCTTTCCCTTTTGCATGGGTGGTATTCATGTGACCGCCGGTCAGCTGACCGACAGTCACATGACCTCCTCCACCAGCCCGACGGGTCTCTGTCCCGATGGTCGGCATGCCGACCAACAGGGACTATTTCCACTTGTGGGTGTCCACGACACCCATAGAGTGGGAATAGAACCCGTGGCGAGCACAGGTCGCCACCGAGCCCGCAGCGTGGCGAGCGCAGCGAGCCCGCAAGGGTCTTGCTGCACTCGCCCCTCCCCGCCGGGATCCCGGCGTCGGTATGTTGCCGGGATCCCGGCGTCTGTAAGTTGACCGGCGGTCAGGAGACCGCCGGTCAGCCGTACTACACCCCTTTTGCATACAATGTATCGTATGCAATCCCAGCCATGGCTGCTGGATCCGAGACATGTATAGTGCAGTACTTCCGATCTAGGGGCTCCGATTTGATGCCCACAGGACCGCACATCGGATCAGATCGGAGGTAAAGCACATGCGATTTGCCCGTTTTCATCCGATTTATGGTCCCGAAGCGTCAGATTCGGATTAAATCGGGCAAAATCGCACTAGTGTACGGGCACCTTAAGACAGTCTGTCCACTGGCGTATCTATAATACTATACATTGAAGGGGGCCTCACCTCTTAAAACGCCCCTGAGCCTACCTGTGTCTGGACGGTGTTATTATAAAATACTAAGAGTATTTACCATGTATAATAAATTTAAATATAGATGCAAATACAAAATAAAAGCAGCAATTAAGTTCAATTAAATACAAATAGCCGTTGTCTTCCCCTTTCAAAAAAATGACAGGTGTTTTGGGGGACTGTGCGGTAAATATTTAATGACCAATAGGTACCCTACTGCACATGTGTTCCATAATCTGGCCATATAGAGCTTTGCGTGCGTATTGCAGCTGGGGACCCTAGCACTCAGGTGCATTCACATGTAAATTGACAACAGTAGGTCATCGGGATACCCCATAGGCCCGGTGTATATTTCTGTGTTGATGACAGTGACGTCAGCAGCTTTGCAGTAGAAGTAATGTACAGTAGATTATAATGTCCCTCTATGTCACCTGCCCCTGGTAATGTCAGTAAATTGTACAGTACAAAGTAAATGAGGCATAGATAGAGTCTCAGTCTGACGTCACCTTCAGTTGTGTGCTCTTTCTGATCCTTGTCTCTCTGTCCCCGGGCATTGTCCTACAGCTTGATGAGGTCCTGGGAGATCAGCCCGCTTTGAAGGAGAAGGTGTTTGCTCTGTTGAAGCAGTACGCTCAGGATAGAAAAGTGGATCGCTTGGCATATATGTTACCCATGATACTAACCGAGGAGTCTCAGCACCGTCTGTTTGACAACATCAGGTATCCTACTCTCTAGTGTGTTCTGAATGCTTCATTTCATATCAGTCATGCTATGTAATGTATCTAAGCAGAGGTTGGCTGCAAGACGATGACAGACAGTGTTTGTTACGCCTACATATTTAATTCTCAATTGCTTTAAAGAAAGGGCTAGATGGCAATATAAGTTTGGTGTGTGGGTTCCTGCCAAGTGGAAAGAGTGACCATGGACAGTCTAAAGTCAGAAATGAGGGTGAGTCCCCATATAGAGAGAATGCTGGTCCAGTGACAATGTATATGGCTCATTAGATGGTGCTAACCCATCATGGGCAGACGACACACCATGAGATTACAAAACATAGGGGCAGATTTATTAAGCTCGGTGAAGTGATAAAGTGGAAGGTGATAAAGGACCAGCCAATCAGATCCTAACTGCCATGTCACAGGCTGGGTTTGAAAAATGACAGTTAGGAGCAGACTGGCTGGTGTGTTATCACCTATCACTTCACCGAGCTTAATAAATCTGCCCCAGTGTTCCCCACAGTACCACACAGATTCCTCACCCGAAGCCCCCGCAGCTGGGTCTTTTGGTGGTCACCACTCTGTGACTTTATGCAAATGCCGCTACAGATTCCTTCCCTGGCCCATCCGCACCTCTGAATGTGCAAGGATTGAGATGCCCTCTTCCAGCGTCCCCACGCGCTGTAATTACTTATTGGTGCGTCCTCAGACACCATCATTAGTTGCCCGTTTCTCCGTCCATCCGTTTCTGCTTCCTAGGTGAGTATCTGAGTGTCTGTGTGTACCACCGACATGCCTGCTACACTCCCAGAAGATGGACCGTCTCCGTGCGTGCGCTAACACACCTCCCTGTACGTTGCATTTACGTGGACATCAAGGTATGATTCAGAGTTGTACGTATGTGCATTTGTGTGATGTAAAGCGGTGATTAATGCCCATATTTAGGATTGCACATATCTTGCCCTTGTGGCCCCTGTGAGTCAGATCAGGGCTGTTAGCAGGGAAGTGCAGTACAACAAGGGTATGTAGATGCGCACATGAGTTGCGACTTATATCTGACATGCGTCGGCGGCGAGATGTATATTTTGCAGTTCCATAAACGGAGTACAAGCATGTGAGTTATTGATGACGACTGCCGCCTCTTTGCTGCAGACGTGTCCATCCACTGGATTAAATGTTGCTGATGGCATAATATGCGTGCAGCTCTGAATACTCATGGTGGCACAACTTTGCCTTTATGAGTATACAGGTAAAGAGATGGGTCCTTAGCTGCACAAGTTTGGGGCCCCTGTGGCTGCTGTACATGGGGCCCCATTACAGTTGCATGGCTTTAATTTAGCTTCAGATCTCATTCTCATTCAGTATTTGAGCCATTGGGATCATAGAGACTTGTAACTATTCATTTATTCCTCTGTATATTGGGCCTTATTCAGACCTGATCGCTGTTGTGCGAAATCACAATGCGGTGATTATCGAATGACTGCATGTATACAGATCGTAATGCACAGGCGTGAGGCCAAACGGCAAAAAATCCTGCATCTTTTCTGATCGCTAGGCGTACGCAGGTTGATTGACAGGAAGTGGACATTTGGGGGTGGAAACTGCCTGTTTTCTGGGAGTGTCAGGAAAAACCCAGGCGTTCCCAAGCGTTTTCAGGGAGGGTGTGTGACATCGGCTCTGGCCCGATCAGCCTGTAGGACTAGGTCCTGGGCTACGCGCCGACTGGAAAAATAATTCGATGGTGAGTGAGTTGCGAACGGATTTGCAGCTAACCAGCGTTTGCAAAGCATTTTGCATGGCGTATGCAGACTTGCACAGGCAGATTTTTTTTTACTCTGTCTGGGCGGCGACTATTCGATCGCAAACCTCTGCAAATTCGCACAATAGCAATCAGCTCTGAATTAGGTCCATTGGACTGTAGCTGGTAATGACTCATTCTGTTTCACATTACGCAGCCCAAGATATACATTGTCCATCTTCTGTTTCTTTCCTTTCCCCAGAAGGTAACCTGGTAAAAGCTTGTTTTCTCCTCTCTTTCCTTGTTCTATTTCTGTCTTCTGTTGATCACGAGATTGTAATTCACAAATCCTCAAATAGCAAAAAGCTGAGAGAGGCGCTTTAGGCGCAAACAGCAGAGCAGGATCCTGTTGCTGCGGACAGTCCCAATGTCAGGCATGCTTCTGTGTCACCCTTTCCCTGCAGCATGTCTCACCCCTGTCTCTGTGTAAGGGTTACCTGTGTCTGCTCTGTACAGTGATGATACTGTGTACATTAATAAAATCAACTCTTGTTTTTTTTATTGGTTTCAGCTTACTTTTATTGTTTACTCGAGATTGCTTAGTGAGATGGGGGGAAAGGCTGCTGCTAAATCAGTGCTAAACCGGTCTGCGTAGTGTCACGTGCGCAAATTCACCCTGCGCATTCAGAACAGTGTGTGTACATTATTTACCTACGCAGAATATTGTGTAACTTGCTGATTGTATTTATGTAATTATGTTTTCATCTAGATTTGTAAACTTGTCTAAATTGTCTAATGTACTAATGTCAGTTTATTGATTTATTATATTGTTTATTGATTTATATTTATTGTTTTATTCCCTTTGTTCTGTGCAAAAGAACCCTTGTTGCACCATGTAAACGAAAGATAATAAAACATAATGAACAGTAACTTCCGCTTTCCACCCCCAAACAGAGTTGGGCTGCTGCATATACAATCAAAACAGCATTTACAAATAAATGTACAGTATGAAAAACAAATCATTAACAAAACGTATCAATGGAAGGATGTAGAACTTTTCCCTGTGTTGCCCTAAATGTTTATAATCCTTGTGACATGGATCACTTATCCCATTGTCCAGCTCTGTCTCAGACCACACGGTCAGAAGAGGAACTCTGGGCCCAATTCACAGATGTTCACGTACAGCTCCAATGTATTTTGATCTGCTCTTGCACCAGACCTGTACTGCACGTGGGCAGATCTGCGGATGTGACGATGATCGCAGTGCCCAGAAGCCGTAGTATGATTGACCGGGGGCAGGGTGGTGATGGACTGCTTTCTTAAAAAGCGGGGGCGTCGTCCTGTTTTTGAGGTTTGCCGATACAGTGTCCGCATCTTCCGACGCAGATTTACTGGCTTTGGCAGTGGAAATGAGGTGCCCATTAGGCTTACTCAGATGGCTGATGACTGCGGCCGATGGTTGCGAAGGTGGTCCGATGTTGAGATGCCTGGAGTGGGCGTCTTTTGACTTCAGGCGCCTCCTATGGCATTAGCATATTTGTGCACAGCAGCTGCAACTAAAGACTGATCCTGGTGTAAATAAAGTGTTGTTTTTTTTGTTTGTTTGGGAAAGTCAAAGAAACTGTGTGCCATTCCGCAAAGCAGGGTAAGCATCTATAAAAAGTATAAATGTGCCTTCTCCACCCCCCTTCATCTTATTTCTGTGTTCTTACCCCACAAAATAAAATCTAATTTCTGTCCTGTTCCCTACAAAGTTAAACGCACCAGCGCGCTTACTCATTACTTAGCCAATGCAAACGTCTGCTCCTACGCAAATTCTACCATCTCACTATCGAAATAAATTAACTTTGGCACAGATCTTGGCCAATCAGAACAAAGTTGCATGATGTCACCAAGGAGCATTTTGTGCCTAAATGAGAACTTTTGAGTTTATTTTATTTATTTATGAAAAACTTTTTTATATAACGTAGCAAATTCCGTTGCGCTTTACAATTGGAAACAACAATGAGAAAACAAAACTGGGTGATAACAAACAATAGAGGTAGGAAGGCATTGCTCGCAAGATTTTTCTATAGGGAAATAGGCATGGATACGCAATGATAGGCGCTATCTATTGCATAATTGTTCACCAGATTGCAAAGGTTTTTGATGGGCTGCATGATATGGTCACAGAGCAAAGATGAACCGGGGTCAGGAGGAAGGGAAAATGAAGAAAAGAGAAAATCTGTGAGGATATGTGCGGACTGTACACTGGGGATGTAATTGGATAGGAAAGCTTATGAAGGTTCTGTTATGTTAGGTTGAGTTCTTGAAAACTGCACGTTCTATTTAATTCTACTCATGGAAGTTTCTGTGTGCTGTAGCAAGGTGGGTCGCACGGCGTGGATAGATAATTTTATCCCTGGCTATACTAATAAATATTTCAGAAGATGAAGGTTCGTACAGATAAATATAGCACCGATCCAGTGAAATGGGCTCCCTTGTGGCAGTGCTATAAAAATAGAGAACGCTATCTAAACAGGGCTGTGCATTAATGCTCAGGCAGCCATTCAGCGAGCGCAGGAGAGCAGCTGGTCTCGTAGTAATCTCTGCTGTAACTTCTGAAGCAGGGATGCTGGGGAACGATCCAGGCTCCAAAGGGTTAATGCAAATGCAAGCTAAGCCTGGGAAGAAGATTTACCAGCTAATCTCTGCAAATGAATTGTAGCAGAGTGCTCCAGAGTATTATCAGCCAATGGGTGTGTCCTATCCGATCGCTGAGAAATTGTCACAAAATGATTATTATTATTAATAATAATAATAATAATAATAATAATAAATGAGACAATTCCTATACAAAGTTTTGTGCCTGCTTCATAATGGAAGAGGCTTGTGTATGAATGGCAGAATTATTGAACTTCACCTAATGGCCCTCATTCAAATGTGGCTGGAGGTGTTCTCGCTGCTGCTTACTTAGAAGCAGCAGCCATAGCACTTATATGGTAATGCAGCACGGGACCCGGCGCCACCAGCTGCATTACTGATCCGAGCTGTGTCCTAGAACGCAGTATCGGATCATTTATGACACCTTCGGCCGGCTGCGTGACCCATGGGGTCCTCCTAGCCTCTTTCCTCCCCTGCAACAGTGACGACACACTTACGTTTGGAGAAACGGAGGCCGACGCCGTCCCCTCCCCACTCCAAAACAGCGTCAGACTGTCAATCACTAACAGTCTGATGCCGTAGTGTGCAGTACAGGTCTGGCGCATGCGCAAAGTACCGAACATCTGTACTTTGCTGCATGAGCCGCAACTCCAGCCACAGGCAGGATGTTTTTTTTTTACAGCAGCAAATGTTTACAAGGCATAACTAACCAGGTTTTGCCTTGTAAACATTTGCTGCTTCTAAAAACGTAAGAGTTCGGCCATAGTGTCGGAGTTCCGGCCATCTCGCAAGCTATTACATCTGAATGTGGGCCTATGAGCATTAGTTACCAATACACTGCATGGGGGCAACCATTTTGCTGAATATCAGTACCTCATAAATATCATTATACTTCATGAATATGTGGCCTAAAGCGCCTCAGTTATGTTATTGGTTCCTTGTGAATGTCTTGTCTACCTTCTCGTGGCTATCACTTCACTTACCTGATGCTACATGTTTCATATATGCAAATACAGGTTGAGTATCCCGTATCCAAAATGCTTGGGACCAGAGGTATTTTGGATATCGGATTTTTCCGTATTTTGGAATAATTGCATACCATAATGATATATCGTGGTGATGGGAACCAAGTCTAAGCACAGAATGCTTATATGTTACATATACACCTTATACACACAGTAATCACTTTAGCCAATATTTTTTATAACTTTGTGCATTAAACAAAGTGTGTCTACATTCACACAATTCATTTATGTTTTATATACACCTTATACACACAGCCTGAAGGTCATTTAATAAAATATTTTTTATAACTTTGTGTATTAAACAAGGTTTGTGTACATTGAGCCATCAAAAAACAAAAGTTTCACTATCTCACTCTCACTCAAAAAAGTCCGTATTTCGGAATATTTCGTATTTCGGATATTTGGATATGGGATACTCAACCTGTAGTACATTATTAATGTAGAAAGTAGAAAACCAAGATGTGCAAATGCAAAAATATTGTCTACTGTAGGCCCAAGTCTATGGGATACATTTGCTAAAGCCAGGCACACACTATACAGTTATTGGGTCAATTTGCCAACAATCAGGTGATTGGCCTGTTTTATTGTGTAGTGTGTAGGCATGATCATTTTGCCCAAACACTGATAAAACGATCCAAAAACGGGCAGAAACACTCGGCTTCAATTATCCGATTGTTCAGTCTAATGATATCTGCCAAAAGGTCCCAATATCGTGCAGGTTGTGGCCATTCACATGAATTTGCCCATATTTCCTACGGTTTATCCCGATTACCTCATCCTCCTTGTGGGCGGACATATGCAAATTCATTGAGATGTGGCAGAAAATCGATAACTTATTAAAAATAAAATTGTTTAGTATATGCTGCCGATATCATGCCCTGACACAAAAAATCACCCAATGACTCGAATAGTGTGTAGGTAGCTTAAGTTATACTTTTCAAAGCCACCGATGTTTCAGTTTTAAAGTGGCAGTAATGTAAAATATAAAATTAGTTTTTGTGCAACAAGTGCGCTATTTTTGCATGCCCTTTTCCCCCCTCTAAACTTTACGCCTAATGCGCAGTGGCGTATCTATAATAGGTGCAGTGCACATGGGCCCCTAGGGTCCACAGTGACCCACACAGCACATGCTGCACCCATTTCTTCAGTACTTACCACTCCAGAGTCACGTGTCTGCTCCACAGCACTGCAAAATCACTGGGAAAATGGTGCGGCCACCATTGTCCCATGCGCAGTAGGGAAATAGCCGGGAAAATGGACATTGCATAATTTTCCTGGAGACCTGCGCATGCGCAGTAGACTCTAGCACAGTGCATGTATCTACTAGCGCTCACATAGACTGCTAGCGCTCACACAGTGGTAGAATCACTAGTGCTCACACAGTGCTAAAATAGCGCTCACACAGACTACTAGCGCGCACACAGGGCTAGAATCACTAGTGATCACACAGACTACTAGTGCTCACTCAATGCTAGAATCTAATAGAGCTCACACAGACTACTATCACTCACACAGTGCTAGAATCACTAGCGCTCACACAGACTACTAGTGTTCACACAGTGCTAGAATCACTAGTGTTCACACAGACTACTAGCATTCACACAGTGCTAGAATCTACTAGCGCTCACACAGACTGCTAGTGCTCACACAGTGCTAGAATCAGTAGTGCTCACACAGACTACTATCGCTCACACAGTGCTAGAATCACTAACGCTCACACAGACTACTATCGCTCACACAGTCCTAGAAGCACTACTGCTCACACAGACTACTAGTGCTCACACAGTGCTAGAATCTACTAGTGTTCACACAGACTACTATCGCTCACACAGTGCTAGAATCACTAACGCTCACACAGACTACTATCGCTTACACAGTCCTAGAAGCACTACTGCTCACACGGACTACTAGTGCTCACTCAATGCTAAAATCTAATAGAGCTCACACAGACTACTATCGCTCACACAGTCCTAGAAGCACTACTGCTCACACAGACTACTAGTGCTCACACAGTGCTAGAATCTACTAGTGTTCACACAGACTACTATCGCTCACACAGTGCTAGAATCACTAACGCTCACACAGACTACTATCGCTTACACAGTCCTAGAAGCACTACTGCTCACACGGACTACTAGTGCTCACTCAATGCTAAAATCTAATAGAGCTCACACAGACTACTATCGCTCACACAGTCCTAGAAGCACTACTGCTCACACGGACTACTAGTGCTCACTCAATGCTAGAATCTAATAGAGCTCACACAGACTACTATCACTCACACAGTGCTAGAATCACTAGCGCTCACACAGACTACTAGTGTTCACACAGTGCTAGAATCACTAGTGTTCACACAGACTACTAGCATTCACACAGTGCTAGAATCTACTAGCGCTCACACAGACTGCTAGTGCTCACACAGTGCTAGAATCAGTAGTGCTCACACAGACTACTATCGCTCACACAGTGCTAGAATCACTAACGCTCACACAGACTACTATCGCTCACACAGTCCTAGAAGCACTACTGCTCACACAGACTACTAGTGCTCACACAGTGCTAGAATCTACTAGTGTTCACACAGACTACTATCGCTCACACAGTGCTAGAATCACTAACGCTCACACAGACTACTATCGCTCACACAGTCCTAGAAGCACTACTGCTCACACGGACTACTAGTGCTCACTCAATGCTAGAATCTAATAGAGCTCACACAGACTACTATCACTCACACAGTGCTAGAATCACTAGCGCTCACACAGACTACTAGTGTTCACACAGTGCTAGAATCACTAGTGTTCACACAGACTACTAGCATTCACACAGTGCTAGAATCTACTAGCGCTCACACAGACTGCTAGTGCTCACACAGTGCTAGAATCAGTAGTGCTCACACAGACTACTATCGCTCACACAGTGCTAGAATCACTAACGCTCACACAGACTACTATCGCTCACACAGTCCTAGAAGCACTACTGCTCACACAGACTACTAGTGCTCACACAGTGCTAGAATCTACTAGTGTTCACACAGACTACTATCGCTCACACAGTGCTAGAATCACTAACGCTCACACAGACTACTATCGCTCACACAGTCCTAGAAGCACTACTGCTCACACAGACTACTAGTGCTCACACAGTGCTAGAATCTACTAGTGTTCACACAGACTACTATCGCTCACACAGTGCTAGAATCACTAACGCTCACACAGACTACTATCGCTCACACAGTCCTAGAAGCACTACTGCTCACACAGACTACTAGTGCTCGCACAGTGCTAGAATCACTAGTGTTCACACAGACTACTAGCATTCACACAGTGCTAGAATCTACTAGCGCTAACACAGACTGCTAGTGCTCACACAGTGCTAGAATCAGTAGTGCTCACACAGACTACTATCGCTCACACAGTGCTAGAATCACTAACGCTCACACAGACTACTATCGCTCACACAGTCCTAGAAGCACTACTGCTCACACAGACTACTAGTGCTCACTCAATGCTAGAATCTAATAGAGCTCACACAGACTACTATCACTCACACAGTGCTAGAATCACTAGCGCTCACACAGACTACTAGTGTTCACACAGTGCTAGAATCACTAGTGTTCACACAGACTACTAGCATTCACACAGTGCTAGAATCTACTAGCGCTCACACAGACTGCTAGTGCTCACACAGTGCTAGAATCAGTAGTGCTCACACAGACTACTATCGCTCACACAGTGCTAGAATCACTAGCGCTCACACAGATTACTATCGCTCACACAGTCCTAGAAGCGCTACTGCTCACACAGACTACTAGCGTTCACACAGTGCTAGAATCTACTGGTGCTCACACAGACTGCTAGTGTTCACACAGTGCTAGAATCACTAGTGTTCACACAGACTACTATCGCTCACATAGTGCTAGAATCTACTAGCGCTCACATAGTGCTAGAATCTACTAGCGCTCACACAGACTACTATCGCTCACACAGTCCTAGAAGCACTACTACTCACACATACTACTAGCGCTCACACAGTCCTAGAATCACTAGTGCTCACACAGACTACTAGTGCTCACTCAATGCTAGAATCTAATAGAGCTCACACAGACTACTAGCGTTCACACAGTGCTAGAATCTACTGGCGCTCACACAGACTGCTAGTGTTCACACAGTGCTAGAATCACTAGTGTTCACACAGACTACTATCGCTCACATAGTGCTAGAATCTACTAGCGCTCACACAGACTACTGTCGCTCACACAGTCCTAGAAGCACTACTGCTCACACAGACTACTAGCGCTCACACAGGGTTAGAATCACTAGTGATCACACAGACTACTAGTGCTCACTCAATGCTAGAATCTAATAGAGCTCACACAGACTACTATCACTCACACAGTGCTAAAATCACTAGCACTCACACAGACTACTAGTGTTCACACAGTGCTAGAATCACTAGTGTTCACACAGACTACTAGCATTCACACAGTGCTAGAATCAACTAGCGCTCACACAGACTACTAGTGCTCACACAGTGCTAGAATCAGTAGTGCTCACACAGACTACCGTCGCTCACACAGTGCTAGAATCACTAGTGCTCACACAGACTACTATCGCTCACACAGTGCTAGAATCACTAGTGCTCACACATACTACTAGCGCTCACACAGTCCTAGAATCACTAGTGCTCACACAGACTACTAGCGTTCACACAGTCCTAGAAGCACTACTGCTCACACAGACTACTAGCGCTCACACAGGGCTAGAATCACTAGTGATCACACAGACTACTAGTGCTCACTCAATGCTAGAATCTAATAGAGCTCACACAGACTACTATCGCTCACATAGTGCTAGAATCTACTAGCGCTCACACAGACTACTATCGCTCACACAGTCCTAGAAGCACTACTGCTCACACAGACTACTAGCGCTCACACAGTGCTAGAATCTACTGGTGCTCACACAGACTGCTAGTGCTCACACAGTGCTAGAATCACTAGTGTTCACACAGACTACTATCGCTCACATAGTGCTAGAGTCTACTAGCGCTCACACAGACTACTATCGCTCACACAGTCCTAGAAGCACTACTGCTCACACAGACTACTAGCGCTCACACAGGGCTAGAATCACTAGTGATCACACAGACTACTAGTGCTCACTCAATGCTAGAATCTAATAGAGCTCACACAGACTACTATCACTCACACAGTGCTAGAATCACTAGCACTCACACAGACTACTAGTGTTCACACAGTGCTAGAATCACTAGTGTTCACACAGACTACTAGCATTCACACAGTGCTAGAATCTACTGGCGCTCACACAGACTGCTAGTGCTCACACAGTGCTAGAATCAGTAGTGCTCACACAGACTACCATCGCTCACACAGTGCTAGAATCACTAGTGCTCACACAGACTACTATCGCTCACACAGTGCTAGAATCACTAGTGCTCACACATACTACTAGCGCTCACACAGTCCTAGAATCACTAGTGCTCACACAGACTACTAGCGTTCACACAGTGCTAAAATCTACTGGCGCTCACACAGACTGCTAGTGCTCACACAGTGCTAGAATCAGTAGTGCTCACACAGACTACTATCGCTCACACAGTGCTAGAATCACTAACGCTCACACAGACTACTATCACTCACACAGTCCTAGAAGCACTACTGCTCACACAGACTACTAGTGCTCACTCAATGCTAGAATCTAATAGAGCTCACACAGACTACTATCACTCACACAGTGCTAGAATCACTAGCGCTCACACAGACTACTAGTGTTCACACAGTGCTAGAATCACTAGTGTTCACACAGACTACTAGCATTCACACAGTGCTAGAATCTACTAGCGCTCACACAGACTGCTAGTGCTCACACAGTGCTAGAATCAGTAGTGCTCACACAGACTACTATCGCTCACACAGTGCTAGAATCACTAACGCTCACACAGACTACTATCGCTCACACAGTCCTAGAAGCGCTACTGCTCACACAGACTACTAGCGTTCACACAGTGCTAGAATCTACTGGTGCTCACACAGACTGCTAGTGTTCACACAGTGCTAGAATCACTAGTGTTCACACAGACTACTATCGCTCACATAGTGCTAGAATCTACTAGCGCTCACATAGTGCTAGAATCTACTAGCGCTCACACAGACTACTATCGCTCACACAGTCCTAGAAGCACTACTACTCACACATACTACTAGCGCTCACACAGTCCTAGAATCACTAGTGCTCACACAGACTACTAGTGCTCACTCAATGCTAGAATCTAATAGAGCTCACACAGACTACTATCGCTCACACAGTCCTAGAAGCACTACTGCTCACACAGACTACTAGCGTTCACACAGTGCTAGAATCTACTGGCGCTCACACAGACTGCTAGTGTTCACACAGTGCTAGAATCACTAGTGTTCACACAGACTACTATCGCTCACATAGTGCTAGAATCTACTAGCGCTCACACAGACTACTATCGCTCACACAGTCCTAGAAGCACTACTGCTCACACAGACTACTAGCGCTCACACAGGGTTAGAATCACTAGTGATCACACAGACTACTAGTGCTCACTCAATGCTAGAATCTAATAGAGCTCACACAGACTACTATCACTCACACAGTGCTAAAATCACTAGCACTCACACAGACTACTAGTGTTCACACAGTGCTAGAATCACTAGTGTTCACACAGACTACTAGCATTCACACAGTGCTAGAATCAACTAGCGCTCACACAGACTACTAGCATTCACACAGTGCTAGAATCAGTAGTGCTCACACAGACTACCGTCGCTCACACAGTGCTAGAATCACTAGTGCTCACACAGACTACTATCGCTCACACAGTGCTAGAATCACTAGTGCTCACACATACTACTAGCGCTCACACAGTCCTAGAATCACTAGTGCTCACACAGACTACTAGCGTTCACACAGTGCTAAAATCTACTGGCGCTCACACAGACTGCTAGTGTTCACACAGTGCTAGAATCACTAGTGTTCACACAGACTACTATCGCTCACATAGTGCTAGAATCTACTAGCGCTCACACAGACTACTATCGCTCACACAGTCCTAGAAGCACTACTGCTCACACAGACTACTAGCGCTCACACAGGGCTAGAATCACTAGTGTTTACACAGTGCTAGAATCACTAACGCTCACACAGACTACTATCGCTCACACAGTCCTAGAAGCACTACTGCTCACACAGACTACTAGCGTTCACACAGTGCTAGAATCTACTGGCGCTCACACAGACTGCTAGTGTTCACACAGTGCTAGAATCACTAGTGTTCACACAGACTACTATCGCTCACATAGTGCTAGAATCTACTAGCGCTCACACAGACTACTATCGCTCACACAGTCCTAGAAGCACTACTGCTCACACAGACTACTAGCGCTCACACAGTGCTAGAATCTACTGGCGCTCACACAGACTGCTAGTGCTCACACAGTGCTAGAATCACTAGTGTTCACACAGACTACTATCGCTCACATAGTGCTAGAGTCTACTAGCGCTCACACAGACTACTATCGCTCACACAGTCCTAGAAGCACTACTGCTCACACAGACTACTAGCGCTCACACAGGGCTAGAATCACTAGTGATCACACAGACTACTAGTGCTCACTCAATGCTAGAATCTAATAGAGCTCACACAGACTACTATCACTCACACAGTGCTAGAATCACTAGCACTCACACAGACTACTAGTGTTCACACAGTGCTAGAATCACTAGTGTTCACACAGACTACTAGCATTCACACAGTGCTAGAATCTACTGGCGCTCACACAGACTGCTAGTGCTCACACAGTGCTAGAATCAGTAGTGCTCACACAGACTACTATCGCTCACACAGTGCTAGAATCACTAGTGCTCACACAGACTACTATCGCTCACACAGTGCTCGAATCACTAGTGCTCACACATACTACTAGCGCTCACACAGTCCTAGAATCACTAGTGCTCACACAGACTACTAGCGTTCACACAGTGCTAAAATCCACTGGCGCTCACACAGACTGCTAGTGCTCACACAGTGCTAAAATCAGTAGTGTTCACACAGACTACTATCGCTCACACAGTGCTAGAATCACTAGCACTCACACAGACTACTATCACTCACACAGTCCTAGAATCACTAGTGCTCACACAGACTACTACTGCTCACTCAATGCTAGAATCTACTAGCGCTCCCACAGACTACTAGTGCTCACACAGTGCTAGACTCTACTGGCGCTCACACAGACCACTAGTGCTCACACAGTGCTAAAATATAGTAGTGCTCACACAGACTACTAGCGCTCACACAGTGCTACAGTCACCAGTACTCACACAGTGTGCTATCGCTCACACAGACTACTAGTGCTCACACAGTACTAGAATCACTAGTGCTCTCACAGACTGCTATCGCTCAAACAGTGCTAGAATCACTAGTGGTCACACATACTACTATCGCTGGTGTAATGTGTGAGAGGAGCTGCTGGTGTAATATATTGCGGCACTGCTGCTGGAATCGTGTACAGTTGCTTGTGTAATGCGGCAGTTACAGGGGTGAGAGAAAGATGTCCGTAACTGCTTCCGCATGGGAAACATGAGTATATTCGTCTATATGCAAGTTGTGTGCATCTCTGTGGCCATGCTGCCTCTATCGTTAATGCTTCCTTGTTGCCATAATCTATCCTATCCCTGGTACCAATCCCTGATACTGACAGCAGGCGTTACTACATGTTCCCTGAACATCCCGCTATTCCATCCGCGCGGCCTCTCTGACCTATTTCTACATTCGTGTGCACCGTCACTACCCAGCTACACTCCATAGGCCATACTTAAAGATGCACCTGAGTTGCTTACGTCTCAGCGTTGTCCATAATATGATTAGCGCTATATAAATAACGTATAATAATAAGTATGCCAAAGTCTACGCGTTCTTATGTATTACAGGTAAAAAAAACAGGCTTTCTCTCACTAATAACTAAATGTATATTGCGACGGGTATGGGACTCCAGGTCGACCCTAAAATGGTCAACACACCATAGGTCGACACCAATTTGTCGACACACCTGAAATATGTCGACATGGAAAAAGGTCGACATGAGTTTGTTATGTGTTTTTGGTGTCGTTTTTTTCGTAGAGTGAACGGGAACCCCAATTAGGTGTCTGGACGGAACCGAAACGGGTGTCGGGCCACTGCTCTGCAGGGTGACTGGTTAAACTGTTTTTGATTAAATCCCCCTGACATATACATTTGGATAAGTGTTCCAGTGTATTCTTAATGTATACATCATGTCATACCTCCCTATTTGATATTTTTACATGTGTCATACCAGGGATGTTTTATATTTCACTGGATGATATAATTTTTTTTAATGCATATCTCAAAATGAATCACAGATTGACGACTAACATTGTCTAGCTAACCCCCCACACTGGAGACTGTTTAATTAAGTCTCCAGCATTAACAATGAGCAAAAACCAAAGCAGGAACGATTTACAGGGAGTAGATCTTGCCGTTCCCTGTGGGAATTCACTGACAGGATTAATGTGTTTCCCGGCACCCCGGGGCTAGCCGGCTAAATGTTCAATACTTCATTCTTTGTGCATTTGGTGTAGACATATCCCTGGACTTGGGAATCCAGCACTTTCCATCTTCCATGGCTTGCATTAGTGGCCAGGATTCCAGATCCTTTCCTGCGGGAGCAAACACCCCCTATTAAGATGCCTGGAAACTAAAATCTGAGAAGTGAGCTGGGCTAAATCTTTCCCCCACAGACATCCCGCCCCTCCCTCACCACACACACACACACACACACACACTGGCAGATTCCCCATCTCATCTGGGTTGCAGTCATCTCCTGCAGACGCCAACAGATGCTGTGCTGAGCTGAGATTTTCTGGAGAGAGGGTGGCAGTCCGTGGGTACCACTCGCAGACAGTCTCAGAGTTTTCTGCATGAGAATGCTCATCGCTGGGTCATGATGAGCTGCTGGGGGTAGGTACTTCTTTAACAGCCAGGTGGGAATATTTTCTAATCTATGTTTAATTGCCTTAGTTTACCATGCAGTCATTCCAAATGCAATCACATTTTATCCCGTCCACTTCCATGCACCGAGCCAAGCTTTAGAGTGCTAGCTGTGTAGACAAGACTCTGTAGCTCTGAAAAACAGGGATTTAAATTGACATCACATACTTTTTCTGCGAGCAATATAAAGGCTGTGGTAGCTGCAGAACATGCTGCAAATACAGATTTATGTCCTATATCTGCTCTTAGATATAAGATTGTTTTTGCTAATAGTGATGTTTGTTTGTACAGGGGCGATTTGGGTGCAGAGGGGACATTGCCGGTGACTAATGTCAGCTGCTTTTAGAGTGTGCTAGGCTCAGGTGGAGGCATTGCTAATCTGTGTTTAGGATAATTGCTTCTTATGATCATTTACAGACCTTTAGTTTAATTGCAAAATTCTCAGCGCTGCTTAAAATCTGCACATTCTGTTGTTCTGTGTGTTTTTTTTATAATTTACTAAATTCAGGAATGAATGTGATTGCCTTGTTTGCCAATATGAAGAATAATTAGCTATAAATATAGACAGAGGACAAAGCCCGTTATTTAGATCAGGTATCTGTGAGTAGGAAACTTTTAGTAGAAATAAGCAGCACCTGAAGATTCAGTAAGGACGATGGGTTTGCAGTTATCGGATTCTGGGGCCTAGCTACCTAAGCAGTGCTACTAATGGTGTTGCCATTTCCTGCAGGCAAATTACTGCCCATTAGAGTGAGAGTGCTGCAGGCGTCACGCGGTGCTGGGAGTTGTGGTAGTTGCAGCTATATATCTGCCGTGAACCCTGTGAATTCCATCAGCTCTCTCATTGTGAGAGCAAAGTGTTCACTGAATACAAATACAGACATCAGAGGCTAAGTAATGTAATGTTCTGCAGGTGCCTGAATCCTCTGCTGCCTCCATTTACGTCTCAGCCCGTTGGCTAGCCAGGGGGCATGTAACCCTAAAGAGCAGCTCTTTATATATACATGCATCTGTGTTTTGCCGTCAGTTGCTGGAGACCAGAAGCTTGACAGCTGTGGGCAATTACAAGTTCCAGCAAGCATTGCCAGGTGTGGATCAGCAGGGCATTGTGGAACTATTAGTTCTGCACCAGCTGGAGAGCCGCAAGTTGTCTAAGCTATGTGGAGACCGTCCTTCATTGTGATTGGAAGGAACCACTGCTGAGTTGGGAGCAGCCATCTTGTTCCTCCATTTTCCAGCCTGAAACTTCTCAGAGACACGACAGTTATAAATTAAGGTTAAGGGGTGGACAGACTCTCTTACCCAGGAACCGACAAAACGCCAAGATATGGCAATCTCTCTGAGCCTCCATATATACACATTGCATGATTGTATGGTTGCAGAATTACAATGTTGGGCTTAAATAATATTGGTTTGTGTGTTGTAATTGAAACCAACCTTAGAGGCGCAGGAAATCCTCTTTGCTAATGTGCAGGCTTCTGACTGAAGACAAGGATATACATTGATAAGAGTGTCTTTGGCATTACAGTGTTCTACAGTATATAGTATATTTATTTATTTTGCTTAATATTTCTAAATGCTGCAAAACGTTCTCTTGTTGATACTCTGAAGTAGTAAAAACTGCCATTCATTCCTGGCCCTATGCTGCCTTTTCTAAGTAGGCCTTGTCCCGGCCTTCTTATCAGTAGTACTGGACCCAGCCTGGGAGCCAAACCAATCCTCTGTTTGAGGACACCGTGACTACTGTTGTACACCGTCTAGCTTCTTGGCTGTTCACGCTTATAGAGAGGTTGTCCTGGTACCTATTTGGACCGTCACAAGGTAGGAATTATCTGGAAAGAGGTCCTGTGTTTGCAGGGGCTTAGAACTTGTTTCTACCACTTTTATTGTGTATATTGTTTATGCATAGTAGTGCATTAGTGTTTTAGTCCATTTTCCTCAGATGGAGTGAGAAGGGGAATACACTAGGGGGCGCCAGAATGCACTGGAGAGCAGTCCTCTGTTCATTTCTTGACCAAACTTCTGTAATTTATACTAAGATCTAATACGAGGTGTTGCTGTTAAATAGCGAGACTGTACTTGTAAAAAGCAAACCATACTGCGTGAGTTATAAAGGAGTGAGGGAACATTGACCTTGGACTATACTAAAATGGTTTTGCATGTTTCACCCCTCTGGCACAGCTCTCTGTGAAGCAGTGTTTGGCTGAGAAACAGGTTGCGGTGCTAGAACACCCTCCATACTCGCCAGACTTAGCATTGTGTGACTTCTGTCTTTTCCCTAAAGTCAAATCTGTTCTCAAGGGAATCCGTTTTGCATCAATTACTGAGGCAAAGAAGAAAACGACAGCGCTGTTGATACAGCTGACAGATAATAAAATACAGCACAGCTCTGACCAATGGAAAATAAGAATGCAGCAGTGTGTGGCTGCAGAAGGGGAGTACATAGAAGGGGAACGGAGTTACAATGTACTTAATATAATTAAACATACATGACAGCATCAGTCTAGTTATTTAATAGCCACACCTCACACATCTCGATTTGTACTTTCTTTGCACAAGCATGGATATCCTTAAACCTGGACTGTTAGGGCCTTGAGGACAAAGTTTGGGAAACCCTGTTTAAACACTTGTTATAATGTGCGATAACCACTGTAATAATTAACTATTGGCCTGGCATGCATTTTTGATTTGCGCAGTTAGAACAGATATTAATGCAGATGGTTCTTCTGCAGCAATGGATGTTAAAAACAGCACTGGAAAGTAAAGGTTCACCTGTATCTCTAGGAGTTACTTTGGGTAACAGCAGAAAATGCTGAGTTAGGTGATGTGAAATGCAAGCCTGCCAATGTATTCTCTGCAAACACTTAATGTACATTACCATCCATTCTGCACATACAGTACACAGGGACAGATACTGTGCATTGTTATAAATCATCTCGCCAGCTACAGACTTGCTGCTGGGATTATCTCTGCCCTCCTGTGTTTTGCATCGGGAAGAACAGGTAAATACTAAATACACAAATCCCAAACAAATAATGGACTCTACCTCAGTTTCTAGGAGCTGGATAATATGGAGCGTATGCAGAGGCGTAACTCTGGGAGGCAATGGAGTCGGCTGCCGCCGGGCTCCTGCCCTTAAGGGGGCACCACTCCTCAGGGATGTTGGGGACTGGAGTCCCAACAGGCATTTGTAGCCATGGAGAGATAGAGCCACTGACATACCCGAGTGGTGCAAGCTGTCTCATGTTTCTGTGCTAGTCCACCCCCTTCCCCCGGCAAGTAATACAGTCCCCTGCTGCTGGCCGGCGGCTGCCGCTGTGCAAGGAGGACAGAGGTCTCTGCCGGTGGTTTCTGGCTCCTAAGTCTCCTCTGTGTGTTCTGCTGTGCCTGCCCCCTCCTCAGACCCTGCCCAAAGACACCCCGACGGTGCCCACCACAGACACCCAGACCCCAAAGTACAGGCTGGATGTTACTGTGTGTGTGGGGGGGCTGCAGGCCACATTCTGAGTGTTGCTGTGTTTGTATGTGGCACAGGCTGCGTGTTACTGTGTGTTTCAAGCATAGACTACATGTTACTGTGTGTGCATGTGTCTATCTCTATCTTTCTAAGGGGGGAAAAAACAACATTTATCTTGCCTCCGGGCGCCTTTGACGAACTTAAGCCACTGAGCGTATGTAGGATTCAGTGCAGGGTGACAGCAATTGCTCTGGCATTGCTTGCACAAATACACTATGCAAATTGTTTTTTTATTCTCACTTGCACCAGCCCTATAAATGGTGCATTAAATATGTCTTAAACAAGTGTAATTTTGCATAAGCACACTCTGCATAACCTGCACCAACACATTGTCACTAAACTTAGCCTGCATGCAAATGTCCTTTTACCATAGTTGCTGCCTTTCTTATGAACCCCTCCTCCTCATCGTCCGATTCCTCACCCCTTTCACTGTGTACATCCCCCTCCTCACAGAGTATTAATTCGTCCCCACTGGAATCCACCATCACAGGTCCCTGTGTACTTTCTGGAGGCAGTTGCTGGTAAATGTCTCCACGGAGGAATTGATTATAATTCATTTTGATGAACATCATCTTCTCCACATTTTCTGGAAGTAACCTCCTACGCCGATCGCTGACAAGGTTACCGGCTGCACTAAACACTCTTTCGGAGTACACACTGGAGGGGGGGCAACTTAGGTAAAATAAAGCCAGTTTGTGCAAGGGCCTCCAAATTGCCTTTTTTTCCTGCCAGTATACGTACGGACTGTCTGACATGCCTACTTGAATGCTGTCACTCATATAATCCTCCACCATTCTTTCAATGGTGACAGAATCATATGCAGTGACAGTAGACGACATGTCAGTAATCGTTGGCAGGTCCTTCAGTCCGGACCAGATGTCAGCTATCGCTCCTGACTGCCCTGCATCACCGCCAGCGGGTGGTTTTGGAAATGTTATCCTTTATCCTGGCAGCTCCAGTGACGTGAGAAAATGAAGGAGGAGCTGTTGGCGGGTTACGTTCCGCTTGACTTGGCAATTGTCTCACCAGCAGGTCTTTGAACATCTGCAGACTTGTGTCTGCCGGAAAGAGAAATACAACATAGGCTTTAAACCTAGGATCGAGCACGGTGGCCAAAATGTAGTGCTTTGATTTCAACATATTGACCACCCGTGAATCCTGGTTAAGCGAATGAAGGGCTCCATCCACAAGTCCCACATGCCTAGCGGAATCGCTCCGTTTTAGCTCCTCCTTCAATCTCTCCAGCTGCTTCTGCAAAAGCCTGATGAGGGGAATGACCTGACTCAGGCTGGCAGTATCTAAACTGACTTCACGTGTGGCAAGTTCAAAGGGTTGCAGAACCTTGCACAACGTTGAAATCATTCTCCACTGCGCTTGAGTCAGGTGCATTCCCCCTCCTTTGCCTATATCGTAGGCAGATGTATAGGCTTGAATGGCCTTTTGCTGCTCCTCCATCCTCTGAAGCATATAGAGGGTTGAATTCCACCTCGTTACCACCTCTTGCTTCAGCTGATGGCAGGGCATGTTCAGGAGTGTTTGCTGGTGCTCCAGTCTTCGGCACGCGGTGGCTGAATGCCGAAAGTGGTCCGCAATTCTTCGGGGCCACCAACATCATCTCTTGCACGCCCCTGTCGTTTTAAAAAAAATTCTGCACCACCAAATTCATTGTATGTGCAAAACATGGGACGTGCTGGAATTTGCCAACATGTAATGCACGCACAATATTGGTGGCGTTGTCCGATGTCACAAATCCCCAGGAGAGTCCAATTGGGGTAAGCCATTCTGCGATGATGTTCCTCAGTTTCCGTAAGAGGTTGTCAGCTGTGTGCCTTTTATGGAAAGCGGTGATACAAAGCGTAGCCTGCCTAGGAACGAGTTGGCCTTTGCAAGATGCTGCTACTAGTGCTGCCGCTGCTGTTGTTGCTGCGGGAGGCAATACATCTACCCAGTGGGCTGTCACAGTCATGTAGTCCTTAGTCTGCCCTGCTCCACTTGTCCACATGTCCGTGGTTAAGTGGACATTGGGTACAACTGCATTTTTTAGTGCACTGGTGACTCTTTTTCTGACGTCTGTGTACATTCTCGGTATCGCCTGCCTAGAGAAGTGGAACCTAGATGGTATTTGGTACCGGGGACACACTACCTCAAGCAATTCTCTAAGTCCCTGTGAACTAACGGCGGATACCGGATGCACGTCTAACACCAACATAGTTGTCAAGGCCTGAGTTATCTGCTTTGCAACAGGATGACTGCTGTGATATTTCATCTTCCTCGCAAAGGACTGTTGGACAGTCAATTGCTTACTGGAAGTAGTACAAGTGGTCTTCCGACTTTCCCTCTGGGATGATGATCGACTCCCAGCAGCAACAACAGCAGCACCAGCAGCAGTAGGCATTACACTCAAGGATCCATCGGAGGAATCCCAGTCAGGAGAGCACTCGTCAGACTTGCCAGTGACATGGCCTGCAGGACTATTGGCGTTCCTGTCTAAGGAGGAAATTGACACTGAGGGAGTTGGTGGTGTGGTTTGCAGGAGCTTGGGTACAAGAGGAAGAAGGGATTTAGTTGTCAGTGGACTGCTTCCGCTGTCACCCAAAGTTTTTGAACTTGTCAATGACTTCTGATGAATGCGCTCCAGGTGACGTATAAGGGAGGATGTTCCTAGGTGGTTAACGTCCTTACCCCTACTTATTACAGCTTGACAAAGGCAACACACGGCTTGACACCAGTTCGCATTTCTGTTGAAATAATTCCACACCAAAGAGGTGATTTTTTTGGTATTTTGACCAGGCATGTCAATGGCCTTATTCATCCCACGGACAACAGGTGTCTCCCCGGGTGCCTGACTTAAACAAACCACCTCTCCATCAGAATCCTCCGGGTCAATTTCCCTCTCAGCGCCAGCAACACCCATATCCTCATCCTGGTGTACTTCAACATTGACATCTTCAATTTGAATATCAGGAACTGTACTGTGGATGCTCCTTCCAGCACTTGCAGGGGGCGTGCAAATGGTGGAAGGAACCACCTCTTCCCGTCCAGTGTTGGGAAGGTCAGGCATCGCAACCGACACAATTGGACTCTCCTTGGGGATTTGTGATTTAGAAGAACGCACAGTTCTTTGCTGTGCTTTTGCCAGCTTAACTCTCTTCATTTTTCTAACGGGAGGATGAGTGCTTCCATCCTCATGTGAAGCTGACCCACTAGTCATGAGGAACATAGGAGAGGGCCTTAGCCGTTCCTTGCCACTCCGTGTCGTAAATGGCATATTGGCAAGTTTACGCTTCTCCTCAGACGCTTTTAATTTAGATTTTTGGGTCATTTTACTGAACTTTTGTTTTTTTGATTTTACATGCTCTCTACTATGACATTGGGCATCGGCTTTGGCAGACGACGTTGATGGCATTTCATCGTTTCTGCCATGACTAGTGGCAGCAGCTTCAGCACTAGGTGGAAGTGGATCTTGATCTTTCCCTATTTTACCCTCCACATTTTTGTTCTCCATTTTTTAATGTGTGGAATTATAGGCCAGCTGCAAGATACAGCAATGGACTACTGTACTGTACTACTATATACTTGTGGTCACCACAGTGCAGCACTGTACTACTATATACTGGTCACAACATTGCAGCAGATATTGAGCACTGATCATGATACTAGAACTGAGTCTGACACGTAGCTGCAAGATACAGCAATGGACAACTGTACTGTACTACTATATACTGGTGGTCACCACAATGCAGCACTGTACTACTATATACTGGTCCCCACAATGCAGCACAGATATTGAGCACTGATCAGGAGAATAGAACTGAGTCTGACATGGAGCTGCAAGATACAGCAATGGACAACTGTACTGTACTACTATATACTGGTGGTCACCACAATGCAGCACTGTACTACTATATACTGGTCCCCACAATGCAGCACAGATATTGAGCATTGATCCGGAGAATAGAACTGATTCTGACACGGAGCTGCAAGTTACAGCAATGTACAACTGTACTGTACTACTATATACTGGTGGTCACCACAATGCAGCACTGTACTACTATATACTGGTCCCCACAATGCAGCAAAGATATTGAGCACTGATCCGGAGAATAGAACTGAGTCTGACACGGAGCTGCAAGATACAGCAATGGACAACTGTACTGTACTACTATATACTGGTGGTCACCACAATGCAGCACTGTACTACTATATACTGGTCCCCACAATGCAGCAAAGATATTGAGCACTAATCCGGAGAATAGAACTGAGTCTGACACGGAGCTGCAAGATACAGCAATGGACAACTGTACTATACTACTATATACTGGTTGGTCACCACAATGCAGCACTATACTACTATATACTGGTCCCCACAATGCAGCACACTAAGCACAGTTATTGAGCTTTTCAGGCAGAGAACGTAGCCATGTTCTCTCCGCTCAATCGACAATGCACGAGTGAAAATGGCGGCGACGCGCGGCTCTTTATATGGAATCCGAATCTCACGAGAATCCAACAGCGGGATGATGACGTTTTCCCCCGTTCGGGTTTTGGCTGCCTCGGACCCGTGTAAACCACTTGAAGTTCGGGGGGGTTCGGATCTCGACGAACCGAACCCGCTCATCTCTAGTTAACATGTACATTACAGAAACATGGAAGATACAGATGTGTCCTCATACATCTTTGCCGCAGTTGCGCCAAACAGCCCCTCTTGGCATGCCAGGTCTCATGAGACTCTGCGAGCGTCGGCCATTTTTGTGTGTCTTTTTTGCAGAAAATGCATCTTAGACGCAACGTAATGCGATTAGTTCACAGCAGGAGACTATGCTGATTAATTTGATATGCAACACTTGTCTTTCTGTGTGTGACTGAGTCTCTTAATTTGCATACGAAATGCTGTAATGTAGCATCCGCAGCTTTTTTCTGTACCAAGTTCTGTTGTGTTTTGTATGCAGACTCTTTTTTTCTTTTTTTTTGTGTTATACTATTATTTTTACAGGTCGAGTATCCCATATTCAAAATGCTTAGGACCAGAAGTATTCTGGATATCGGATTTTTCAGTATTTTGGAATAAACGCATACAATAATGTGATATCATAGCGATGGGACCCAAGTCTAAGCACAGAATGCATTTATGTTTCATATACACCTTATACACACAGCCTGAAGGTCATTTAATACAATATTTTTGTGTATTAAACAAAGTTTGTGCACGTTGCAGCATCAGAAAACAAAGGTTTTACTATCTCACTCAAAAAAAATCTGTATTTCAGAATATCTGGATTTGGGATACTCAACCGGTGTCCCAAATGTAATACAATAAAAAGGAAAGGGGGTATGATCAAAGGCGCCCAAAGTTAACAAAAAACGGAGGTTATGAGGAAATCAACATCAAGAAATACCAACATAAGAGGATAAGTGGTGATAAAATTTCAATGATACTTAGGGATTCTTCAAACGGATCTCATTCAGTCGTCCGTCTATGGTGAAAATCCTCAATGAATATGTAAAACAAAACAATAAAAAAAAAACCAATGTGTGATAAATTAAAGGAAAGAGTCTATTTGAAATGGTGTCCAGAAAGTGAAGCCCTGGTGAATGGGGGACTTGATAGTAGAAAAGACAGATTCTCGCCACCAGTTCTTTCAGGGTTAGGGACGTACTAAAACTCACATTGAGGGAAATGGGAGAAAGCACATAAAGGTATCTTTTTCTGGTCGTTAAAAGGTACAGCGTACCTCACTCACATGTCTAGCAGGTGTATTCCACATATAACGGTATCTTTAAAAATGGTCCAGCGAATTCAATTTCAATAAAAGAAAATTTTTTATTTGACAAAAAGCCAATTGAGAATAAAATAAAGCAAGCCAACACAGTGTACAAAACCTTGCTTATGTGGTAACAACGGGGGTGTGGGGAGAAGCTGTTAATAAACTCCAATACAAGAGGGTGGTCCGGAATCCCCTCTGTAAATAACCCCCCCGTGTACCTCACAAATGGTTTAAGGTGGTCAGGCTTGTTTGGATAAAAAAGAAGAAAGTCCTCTCTCAGCATGCACCAACGCCGTTTCAACCATAAGGTCTTTTTTACCACATAAGCAAGGTTTTGTACACTGTGTTGGCTTGCTTTATTTTATTCTCAATTGGCTTTTTGTCAAATAAAAATTTTTCTTTTATTGAAATTGAATTCGCTGGACCATTTTTAAAGATACCGTTATATGTGGAATACACCTGCTAGACATGTGAGTGAGGTACGCTGTACCTTTTAACGACCAGAAAAAGATACCTTTATGTGCTTTCTCCCATTTCCCTCAATGTGAGTTTTGGTACGTCCCTAACCCTGAAAGAATTGGTGGCGAGAATCTGTCTTTTCTGCTATCAAGTCCCCCATTCACCAGGGCTTCACTTTCTGGACACCATTTCAAATAGACTCTTTCCTTTAATTTATCACACATTGTTTTTTTTTTATTGTTTTGTTTTACATATTCATTGAGGATTTTCACCATAGACGGACGACTGAATGAGATCCGTTTGAAGAATCCCTAAGTATCATTGAAATTTTATCACCACTTATCCTCTTATGTTGGTATTTCTTGATGTTGATTTCCTCATAACCTCCGTTTTTTGTTAACTTTGGGCGCCTTTGATCATACCCCCTTTCCTTTTTATTGTATTGCATTTTTACCTGTGTTTGGGCAGGTATAGGGGTTTGATTAGGCAGACCTTTGTGCGCCAGAGTTCACTTTCCCTTTTTTTCTCACAAATGTAATAACTTACTATAAATATAAAAAAAAAATACATGTGAAAAAGGGTAAAAAATCAAAATAACCCTAAATCTATCCGGCCTCCAACCTTCCCTTCCAGCCTGCCAGTCTCACACCTTCTTCTACGGTGTTATTCTATTATGAATATTAAAAGTGTATTAATTTACTGGAAATATTAAAAATATAAATGCGAAAAAGTATTAAAAAAATCTAAATAATCTCTATCTATCTGGCCTCCAACCTCCCCTTCCAGCAGGCCAGTGTCACGCCATCTTGTATGGTGTTACTCTGTTGAATATTAAAAATTTATTAACTTACTATAAATATTGAAAAATAAATGCGAAAAGGGTAAAAAATCTAAATGACCCTAAATATAACAGGTCTCCAACCTCCCCTTCCAGCCTGTCAGTCTCACTTTTTTATTCTTTGGTTTTATTCTGTTGTATATTAAAAATGTATCAACTTACAATAAATATTAAAAATTACATGCAAAAAAATCTAAATAACCCTCAATCTATCCGGCCTCCAACCTCCCCTTCCAGCCGGCCAGTCTCACGCCTTTTTCTATGGTGTTAGTCTGTTATATAAATTACTATTATTACCTATAAGCTATTTACTAACTGCCTACCTACTACAAACTTTTTTAAATATTCAAATCTAAACATAAAACATAAAAAAACTATCTTTAACAATGTTTTTCAAATATAAAAATTAACAAAAATATATAAATATTCTTAAACTCTCTTAACCCCAACACTTCCCGTATGTCCATCTAAACTGATCCAAACCTAACAAAACAAAAACATTTAACGTAACCTGGAGCTTGGAGAAAAACTATTTTTTCTTCTGCTGGGCTCATCATCTTTATTCCCTTCTATTTGTTGCAGAGTCTTCCATTCTGGTATCCGTCAGTGCTGTGGCCTCAGCCGACATTCTTATGGCCGGGTGCCTTTGGGAGGGTTCTCCAGGTGGAGCTCACAAATGAGAACCCTCTGAATCGTCCTTGCTCCTCACCTGCTATTGGTCGCTTACGAGTCTCTGCTACCTCCTTTCTCTCTAGGTGGCTTAGAATTAAGTCAGCATGTATATTACAAGTCTGCAAAACAATACGGTATTAAAGTTTCATTCCACATGGCTCCACTGGTATAGGCTTCACTATATCCTCCTCCCGGCCCTAAGTTAAAATACTGACATCCACATGTCCTCTCTTACCCGATTATGCTTCCCGTTTTTCTTTTTATCCCGAATTGTCAACTTTTCCATTCACCCTATCCCTTTTACCCCTCCCTTCTACTTCTCTTTCCTCTCCGACATTCTCTATGTCTACAATCTTTTTCCAATAACGCATTCAGTCCTTTCTCCAACTGTTTTTTAGGTGTTTTTTTTTTCTATTTCTCTACAAGAGTTATTGTATGATGATAATGTCTCTTTATAGAAGGATTATATTTTCTCTCTGTCCAGAAATTTTATACATGCTGTAGCTGTTCTCTCTGTATTACTTCACAACCAATTTCACTGTTTACTTTGATTTACGTTTGATATTGGTTTATTCCTGTATGATACCTCTATAATTGCTTATTTTCTCAATAAAAACTCTTATGATTCAAAGAATTAAGTCAGAGTGTGGTAAGGATGGTGGCTCAGGGCTGTATGACGGTTTAGTCTCAAGGTCTTTCACTGCGATCCAATCAACTGGCTGGAAGAATGGTTGGTGTCGTATGTTACCACTGACTCTGAGTCGTCTTGTGGGATCTTTCTGGAGGAGCCCTTCAATTATGTCTTTCACAGCAGTGCCAAGTGCATGAAGTCTTGTAGGATGGTAATAAAGATTTCCAGTAATCATTTGGGTCATTATGACACCAAATGAAAACCAGTCAGCACTGGCACTGTACTCCTTACCAGAATGCACCCCAGGAGTAATGTAACCACGTGTTCCAGCAAAGCCAGTTGCCCTCCGGTCTCCAAGGTTGTTCTCGAGTGTGAGACCAAAGTTGGCGATCTTAATATGGCCTGTTCCAGCCACCAGGATGTTCTCTGGCTTGAGGTCACGATGGATTATGCCCTTGGAATAGAGGAATTGTACCCCACATACAAGCTCTGGCAAGTAGAACCTGGCACTAGGGATGGTAAGGTGGCCTTCCCTCTTCAGGAGCTGATGGAAATCTCCACATGCATACTGCATTCCAAGAAGCAAATGCTCCTTGGTCTGCAGAGCAAAGCGTCTATGGATAAGGAAGTCGCTTCCTTGTGCCAGTTCTAACACTGGGGCAGATGTATTAACCTGGAGAAGGCATATGGAAGTGATAAACCAGTGATAAGTGCATGGTGATAAACGCACCAGCCAATCAACTCCAATATGTAAATTGACAGGTGCTTATCACTGGTTTATCACTTTCTTATGCCTTCTCCAGGTTAATACATCTGCCCCACTCTCCTTTCCACAAATACTAGTTCTTCTTTCCCACGGCTAGCAGCTGTCTCTTCTTTATGACTTTTACAGACCCCATATGACGGCTAGACCTTACCAAGGGCACCCCAGCCTAACTGATGGAAAAACGTCAGTCTCTGGATGGTCATCGGGGCAGGATGACGCATCACTGTTGGTCCCCATTCTCTCTGCATCTGCTTGATATTCTTCTTTCTTCATCTTCTTATGTCTGGTCTTCTCTGAGCTGGATGAGAACGTCATACATCTCTTCTTGCTTTCTTCCTAGATGCAGATCTTCGGCTCTTCCTCATCAGAGAGTCAGAACGGGTCCAAATCTTGCCGTCCTGTATGCTCTTCCTCTTCGACTCCGAAGTGGATGAAAACTTGTCCAATCTATTCTAATCTTCTTGATTGGGACCTTTGGCTGTTGCTCCTCAGATAAGTTGGAAATGATAATCCTCTTCCTGCCATGACCGGCCTTGATCTCCTCTTCTGCACTTAGATGATAGATCCCACCTTCTTTTCCTCTGCTTCTTCATGGAGATCTTCTTCTCTTCTGAACTGAATGATACCTCCCTCCTTCTTTTCCTCTCCTTCTTCATAGTATCTTCGTCTCTTGTGTCTCAGCGCAGTTGGAAACAAGCCACCTCTTCAGTATGGTCTTCTTCATGGCTGCTTCCAACTGTAGCTCTACCACCAGCGTAAACAACCTGGTTGCCCTGGTAATGGCTGTAGCTTTCATGCTGCAGTCAAGTGTCATGCTGCAGTCAGTGGCAGTAACTTGCCCATATACCTGTGCTACACACATGGTGTATGCTGGCTGTGTCTGTGTGCATGTGATATTAACTGGGAGGCATGTCTGCAGTTAGCACTGGATTAAACAGGTTTGCAAAATTATGAGGGGGAAATAATTTTATCAATGCAGATTGATCAGATTAAAATTTATCTATATTAAGGTACATTCCGAATTGTTTGTCACTTACTAAAATAACATTTATTTAATATTTGTTAAGTTATTTATATACTGTAGAACACACATAATACACACCGCCCTAGTAGATCTTACAGATGTGCCAGATTAATGTGAGCAGACCATTTTTTCAAACTGACTGAGGTACTAGTTAGGTCACCTGTGCTTAATCATGGATATCCATAAAACGTGGACTGTTAGAATGCTTTGAGGACCACTGGATTAGAATGTAGATACAAAGTGGGCATCTTCCTCAATTTTCTCACCATCCTCTTCATTAGTGTCAGCATATTAGCAAGAGAGAGCACACACACCTCATACATTCCCCCAGCAACACCCCTGTTTGATATAAGGATATGGGACGTTGCACCAGCAGAGACATTCCTTGTTTGATCTTTACACTGAAACTCAGCCTATAATCTTGTTACATTATTTCTTGTGCTGCAGTGCCTTGCTAAAGTATTCACCCCCCTTGGCATTTTTTGTTGCCTCACAACCTGGAATTAAAATGGATTGTTTGAAGGCTTGCATCATTTCATTCACAGAACATGCCTACAACATTGAAGATCTTTTTTTTATTTTTTATTGTGAAACAAACGGCAAATAGGACAAAATAACAGAAAACTCCAGTGTGCATAACTATTCACCTCCCTAAAGTCAGTACTTTGTAGGGCCACCTTTTGCTACAATTACAGCTGCAAGTCGCTTTGGATATGTCTCTATGAGCTTGCCACATCTTGCCACTGGGATTTTTGCCCATTCCTCAAGGCAAAACTGCTCCAGCTCCTTCATGTTGGATGGTTTCCGCTTGTGAACAGCAATCTTCAAGTCTGACCACAGATTCTCAATTGGATTTACACATTTAAATGTTTCCCCTTAAACCACTCGAGTGTTGCTTTAGCAGTATGCTTCAGGTCATTGTCCTGCTGGAAGGTGAATCTCTGTCCCAGTCTAAAATCACAGGCAGACTGAAACAGGTTTTGCTCAGGAATATCCCTGTATTTAGCACCATCCATCTTTTCCTGGACTCAAAACAGTTTCCCAGTCCCTGCTGCTGAAAAACATCCCCACAGCATGATGCTGCCACCACCATGTTTCACTGTGGGGATGGTGTTCTTGGGGTGATGGGATGAGTTGGGTTTGCACCAGACATAGCGTTTTCCTTGGTGGTAGTCTCATCTGACCAGAGCACCTTCCTCCATACATTTGGGGAGTTGTCCACATGCCTTTTGGCAAACTCAAAACGTGCCTTCTTATTGTTAACACTAAGTAATGGCTTTTTTCTGGCCACTCTTCCATAAAGCCCAGCTCTATGGAGTGTACGACTAATTGTGGTCACATGTGCAGATACACCAGTCTCTGCTGTGGAACTCTGCAGCTCCTTCAGGGTTACCTTTGGCCTCTGTGCTGCCACTCTCATTAATGCCCTTATTGCCCGGTCTGTGAGTTTTGGTGGCTAGCCCTCTCTTGGCAGGTTTGTTGTGGTGCCGTGTTCTTTCCATTTGAAGATGATGGATTTGATGGTGCTCCGGGGGATCATCAAAGATTTGGATATATTTTTATAACCCAACCCTGACTTGTTCTTCTCAATAACTGACTTGTTTAGAGAGATCCTTGGTCTTCATGGTGTGATGCCTCTTGCTTAGTGGTGTTGCGGCCTCTGGGGCCTTTCAGAAAAGGTGTGTTTATACTGACAGATCAGATACTTAGATTGCACACAGGTGGACTTCATTTCACTAATTATGTGACTTCTGAAGGTAATTGGTTGCACCAGAACTTTTGAGTGGCTTCATAGCAAAGGGGGTGAATACATGTGCACATGCCAATTTTGAATTTTTTATTTATAAATATTCTTTTTTATATACATTTTTTCTCATTTCACTTCACCAAATTAGACTATTTTGTGCATATCCATCACATAAAATTCAGATTAAAAAAATAAATAAAATTATAGGTTGTAATGTAACAAAATAGGTAAAAAGCCAAGGGGGCTGAATACTTTAGCAAGGCACTGTATGTGTCTCACCTGTGCATGCGTTCCTAATGGTGTTTGTACAGAGCTGCAGTACAGATTCAATCGCACGCACCAAAAAGTATATTAGATATGTGTTGGACGGTTACAGGTGTTGGTTAATTAGACTCTGATGCATCATAGTATGGGCATGTGGCTGTGTAGAGACATTGAATTGCTCACATTGGAGGCCATACTCAGACGGATGATCTGTACCTAGCATAGGGCTGGTGAAAGTTCTGGAACCTGGAATGGTGACTGGACTGGAACCAGATGGTAACCGAATTGGTGACCGGACTGGGGCGAAATGGTGACTGGACTGGAACCGGAATGATGATATCGTGATAGTCTCTGTAGAACCACACTGGAGCTTTAGATTTGTGGTCTGTGATAACAGAAACGGACTAGAACCGCACTGACACAGAGTATCAGGGAGCTCAGTACAGACCTGTAAATTCAGAAGAAGTGACATTGTATTGGTGATTTGGGCTTGACAGGAAGTCCCTTTTATAGCAGTGAATAGATGGTTATTGGTTGCTGCGGTCAGTTAGTCTTGGAGCAGCATCCGGATTGGCTGTGGAATGTCAACTACCTGAATTCAACATGGCTGTGCCCATGGCTGGATTTAGGAGGGAACGTTGGTGTGGACCTAAAACACCAGCAAGGTGAGTAGACACAGAGAGAGCAGAGCACTACAGGGAGTCACATCCTGAGACAACGGCAAGCTGTAGAGATCACTGTGTAACATCACACTCTGGGATAGCAGCAGGCTGCTAGATTTGCCAGGCAGAGTCTGTGTGAGTGGACCTCTGCATCAGCCCAGGGCAATGTGTAGAAACAGCATGAGTGGACCTCAACGCCAGCCAGGACATACACATCAGCGGTAAGAAACTTGTTTTAAAAGTACGGAGCGCGACACCCTCTATTTTATAGAGCATAAGGATACAATACTATAAATTAAGGTGGATGACTTACTTTATGGGTAGGCTTACCATAATGTCCCTTTAAACCGGAACATTCATGAATTACACAGGTTCTGTGGCTGGCTGACATCAAACCTACATTTCACCTGGTATTAATTAGCCACAGAACATGTGTAATCCATGAGCGTCCCGGTTTAAAGGGATAGTATGGTAAGCCTATGTTTGGGGCGATTTAATTCACATTTTTTCCTGCGATGTGCCTTTCCAGATCAGTGCATCGTGATGAGCAACATCGATAGATTTTTCTCACACACCCTTCAGGTGCGAAGTAGAATTATCGATGTTGAACTATTGTAATAGGTAAATGTGCACAGCAAATCATTGCAGGGTGTTTGGTGGCCACATCATGGCTAATTCAATTGCTCAGATTAAATTCAGATGCTGTAATGGGTTCATGTCTCCCATGTGGCCTTCTTTTCCAGTACAGTCCAAGTCTTTCCCATCCACTGTGCAAGCAGATGGCTGCAGCTCGGTGGAGTATTTTAGGGCAGTAGGCAATGAGGTTGTAAGAGGTGAAGTGATTAAATGGTATGATATGGGGAGCGTTGGATGGGGTTGATGAAATGGTATGAACTGGAAAGGATTGGATGGGGGTGATGAAATGGTATGATTGGGTGAAGATTGGATGGGGATGATGAAATGGTATGATTGGGTGAGCATTGGAAGCTGATGATGTATGATTGGGTGAGGATTGGACTGGGATGATGAAATGGTATGATTGGGTGAGGATTGGATGGGGGTGATGAAATGGTATGATTGGGTGAGGATTGGATGGGGGTGATGAAATGGTATGATTGGGTGAGCATTGGATGCAGATGATGTATGATTGAGTGAGGATTGGATTGGGATGATGAAATGGTATGATTGGATGGGGGTGATGAAATGGTATGATTGGGTGAGGATTGGATGGGGATGATGAAATGGTATGATTGGGTGAGGATTGGATGGGGATGATGAAATGGTATGATTGGGTGAGGATTGGATGGGGATGATGAAATGGTATGACTGGGTGAGGATTAGATGAGGATGATGAAATGGTATGATTGGGGGAAGATTGGATGGGGATGGTGAAATGGTATGACTGGGTGAGGATTGGATGGGGATGATAAAATGGTATGATTGGGTGAGGATTAGATGGGGATAATGAAATGGTATGATTGGGTGAGGATTGGATGGAGATGGTGAAATAGTATGACTAGGTGAGGATTGGATGGGGATGATGAAATGGTATGATTGGATGGGGGTGATGAAATGGTATGATTGGGTGATGATTAGATGGGGGTGATGAAATGGTATGATTGGGTGAGGATTAGATGGGGCTGATGAAATGGTATGATTGGATGGGGATGATGAAATGGTATTATTGGATGGGGGTGATGAAATGGTATGATTGGGTGAGGATTAGATGGGAGTGATGAAATGGTATGATTGGGTGAGGATTAGATGGGGGTGATGAAATGGTATGACTGGGTGAGGATTGGATGGGGGTGATGAAATGGTATGATTGGGTGAGGATTAGATGGGGGTGATGAAATGGTATGATTAGGTGAGGATTGGATGGGGATGATAAAATGGTATGATTGGGTGAGGATTAGATGGGGATAATGAAATGGTATGATTGGGTGATGATTGGATGGAGATGGTGAAATAGTATGACTAGGTGAGGATTGGATGGGGATGATGAAATGGTATGATTGGATGGGGGTGATGAAATGGTATGATTGGGTGATGATTAGATGGGGGTGATGAAATGGTATGATTGGGTGAGGATTAGATGGGGCTGATGAAATGGTATGATTGGATGGGGATGATGAAATGGTATTATTGGATGGGGGTGATGAAATGGTATGATTGGGTGAGGATTAGATGGGAGTGATGAAATGGTATGATTGGGTGAGGATTAGATGGGGGTGATGAAATGGTATGACTGTGTGAGGATTGGATGGGGGTGATGAAATGGTATGATTGGGTGAGGATTAGATGGGGGTGATGAAATGGTATGATTGGGTGAGGATTGGATGGGGATGATGAAATGGAATGACTGGGTGAGGATTGGATGGGGATGATAAAATGGTATGATTGGGTGAGAATTAGATGGGTGTGATGAAATGGTATGATTGGGTGAGCATTGGATGCGGATGATGTATGATTGAGTAAGGATTGGATTGGGATGATGAAATGGTATGAATTGGAAAGTAGTGGATGGGGGTGATAAAATGGTATGATTGGGTGAGAATTAGATGGGGATGATGAAATGGTATGACTGGGTGAGGATTGGATGGGGATGATGAAATGTTATGATGGTGTGATGATTGGATGGGGGTGATAAATGGTATGATTGGGTGAGGATTGGATGGGGATGTTAAAATGGTATGATTGGGTGATGATTGGATGGAGATGATGAAATGGTATGATTGGGTGATGATTGGATGGGGGTGATAAATGGTATGATTGGGTGAGGATTGGATGGGGATGATAAAATGGTATGACTGGGTGAGGATTGGATGGTCATACATTTTTTTCCATTAGAAATTTTTAACCGTCAATACTTTACCCACACTTAGCACTACTGTATATTGGGCATAATTCAGGTTGGATCGCAGTGTGCGATCCAACCGGAATTTTTGAGAAAAAGATGCAGGCGTATGCGCAGCACCCGTCCTATGCATGCGCCTGCATTTTCTGCGGGGGGGCCGCAGAAAATGCAATCACCTCTGTCTGTCAATCAGGCAGAGGCGTTCGCACAGTGTGGGGGTGGGGGGGGGGCAACGCTCCATTTCCAGGGAGGAGACTGTGCGATGTGGGGGCGGAGCCGGACAATTGGGGGGGCGGTGCAGCGCAAACGGGGGCATGCCGGAGGCATAATCATGGCAGCTGCATGACGTCACATGCAGCCACCGCAATCAGAAAGATGCCGGAGGGTCTCCTGAGGGGGCAGCTACACTACGCCGGCAGGAGGCTTCCTCTGTTTCTGCTAACAAGCAGATATTGCGATGTGATCACTTTTTCTGCTTGTTGCCTTTACTTTCAAGTTGTGTCTGCAACAAACACTCCTGAAATCTATTACATCTGCTTTTCTGCGTATAATAAGAATAAATAACTGGAGATATTGTGCTGGAGACTCACCAGCCAGCTAGCATTTTAATTAACCTCTGGACAACAGTGAAAGCAACTTGCTAACACAGGAACATTTCTGTGCTCTGATACAATGTGTGTTAATCAGCACGGCTTCTTGCTTTCTTCTATCCAAGCGTAGGCGGATTGATCTATATGATCTTGGGGTGAATTTAACCCCTGCTGCTCCTAAAAGGAAGCACTAGCCACCTGTTACACTGTAGATGAATAAGGAATGAGAAATATCTTTATTTTATCATTTTTAGCTTTTGTAGGTTTTATTTATTGCATATTATTATGCATAACCGATAAAGGGGTATATGCAATTGCGGTCGAATACCGGCTGGAATTCAACCGTTTTTTAATTCGACACAATTCGACAGTCACACACCCTCCCGCCGGGACCCGAATTTGACATATTCAATAAAAAACGGATTCGACAGTCCCACTGTCGAAAAACGGACCAATTGACGATAGTGTGCGTCCTGGATTCGACTTCATGGACGGCACAAAAGTGTTTAAAAAACCCTGAAAAAAATTGTGTGGGGTCCCCCCTCCTAAGCATAACCAGCATCGGGCTCTTTGAGCCGGTCCTGGTTGTAAAAATACAGGGGAAAAAATGACATGGGATCCCCCGTATTTTAACAACCAGCACCGGGCTCTGCGTCCGGTCCTGGTGCCAAATATACGGGGGACAAAACACGTCGGGGTCCCCCCCCGTATTTTTCACACCAGCACCGGGCTCCACTAGTCAGAGAGATAATGCCACAGCCGGGGGACACTTTTATATAGGTCCCTGCGGCCCTGGCATTAAATCACTAACTAGTCACCACTGGCCGGGGTACCCTGGAGGAGTGGGGACCCCTTAAATCAAGGGGTCCCCCCCTCCAGCCACCCAAGGGCCAGGGGTGAAGCCCAAAGCTGTCCCCCCCCCCCCCCATCCAAGGGCAGCGGATGGGAGGCTCATAGCCAAGTGTCAAAAAAAAGAATATTGTTTTTTGTAGCAGAACTACAAGTCCCAGCAAGCCTCCCCCGCAAGCTGGTACTTGGAGAACCACAAGTACCAGCATGTGGGGGGAAACGGGCCCGCTGGTACCTGTAGTTCTACTGCAAAAAAAATACTCAAATAAAAACAGTACACACACACCGTGATAGTACAACTTTATTACATACATGCACACCGACACACACATACTTACCTATGTTGACACGAAGTGTCGGTCCCCTTCTCCACGTAGAATCCACGGGTTACCTGTAAATAAAATTATACTCACAACAATCCTGTGTAGATCTGTCCTCTTCAGAGTTTGTAATTCACGTACTTGGCAAAATAATAAAACGCAAAACACGATCCACGCACTGAAAGGGGTCCCATGTTTACACATGGGACCCCTTTCCCCGACTGCCGGGACCCCCTGTGACTGCTGTCAAAGAGGGTCCCTTCAGCCAATCAGGGAGTGCCACGTCGTGGCACTCTCCTGATTGGCTGTGCGCGTCTGAGCTGTCAGGCGAAGCACTCGAGATACACTGTAGCACATAGGCGCTCCATTGTATCCAATGGTGGGAACTTTGCGTCAGCAGTTGAGGTTACTCGTGGTCAACCGCTGACCGCAAAGTTCCCACTGAATATAATGGAGCACCTATGCGCTATGCGCCGCCTGACAGCTCAGACGCGCACAGCCCGCTGCTGGTTGTTAAAATACGGGGGATCCCCTGTCATTCCCCCCCCCCCCCCCCCCCGTATTTTTACAACCAGGACCGGCTCAAAGAGCCCGAGGATGGTTATGCTTAGGAGGGGGGACCCCACACATTTTTTTCTGGATTTTTAACCCATTCCCACCTCTTCCCACTGAAAAACATGCTCTGATCTCTCCATATTATTTTAGTCAGTAAAAAAAAAAAAAGATATTCTTTTTAAAAATATATTAAATAATACTTGTGGCTCCTAAATAGACAAACCAAGTAGATGATCCCTTCTAATATAAATAGATATACTATTAGCAATAAAAAAAAACACAAAAAAAAATGTTTTTAAAATTTTTTATTAGATCCCGCCAGCAAAATGTGGCGGACTGAAATTGACGAAATGACTGTCGAAAAGCACTGTTGTCGAATCGACATTCTTCAATTGAATATACTTTTGTTGAAAAGCCGCATTTTTACCATTGCAGACATGTCGAATTTGACAAATGTAGAATTGCGGAAAGTCGAATCTGAAATGGCAGGTTTTTTGTCGAAAAGTACTGTATTGCATTGTCGAATCAGTTTTGTTTGTCGAAAAATGCCCCGTTTTTCGACATCTGCGGCAATTCGACCACAATATACCTGATAGCCTGCCTGTTAAAACATGACCGCTAATCTATTGTCCATGTCACAATGTGGCCACTTTTCTAAGAGAACACCAAAACTGTATTTGATTCTGCCCCTCTCCCCTACCCCCCCCCCCCCCCCCTAAAAAAAAAAAAAAAAAAAGAGGGAGGGAGAGAACAGTGAAGAGAGGGATCTAGGCTCGGCAGTCCGATAGAGGAGGGGTAGGTGGGGGAATACATTGAAAAGGACATGTATGTGAAGTTCATGTCCAGCGGCAACCTTTTAATCCTTGTAGATTATTACAGAAAGGGATGTCAGACATTAAAGTACGAGGCGCATGAGTTCTAAAATTTGGAAAAAGCCGGTCTGAACTCTGTGTATGCCATTAGTAACAGCTTGTCTCACAGTAGCCGGAAGCACTTTCTAGCTCGCTGCTGGTTGACAAGTGGTAGCTGTAAAAGTAATTTGTTCTGGTGACAGGGTACGGATGGGACAATTGTTAGGTAGAGAAGGGCACATCTGTATGTAGTACTGTAGCTATAAGATCTTTGATGCCTTGCCAGGTGGCTGAGAGAGCAGATATGTAGGGATGAACCTAGGGCGGACCAGCTTCTCCAGCGTCTGTCAGCAACATCTGGGGTAATCCTATTGAGTCTCGCAGGTTTATAATACCAGCGGTAGAGCAGGTTGTAAATGTTCTCTGTAATTAGTGCACAAATAATGCTTGCTGCTGTGTTATCTCATATTTCCTCCCAGTCACCATTATCTATCATCTTCCCCTGATCTGTTTCTGCACTAGTCCAGGAGGATCTTACCAAAGTTGTACACTAATGCATTCACAGCTGCGATCCCGTACGCAGCGGATATAGGAAAATATACTAATGCACTTGCCTGGAAATGGATGAGACGCCCACCAGCGGCCTCGCAGATCCCATCATCTGCATATAATCACGCAGCGGTGGTTGCAGATCCTCCAATAACCGTCCATCTGAGTTACTCTGTGATCGCGCAGTATGGGCGCGGTAATTGAGACACTGGCGCCATGTTTTCTCTACATGAGATCGCAGGATGTGTAGGCAGAGACACCTTTAAAACAGTTTTGCCGACACTCCCTATAACCGCACCAGAACGGTTGCTGACTGTCAATCACTTTGCAGATAAATACTCACTGCGAGCGGTATTGCTAAGGTGCCTCGACACATGCGCAGTATGACCGCAATGCATGTGCATCCTGACAATTATGGCTCGGCCTCATAAACATCTCTGAATAAGGCCCTGAGTGTGCATCGGGCCCCTTGATGAAGCCCATTGTAAAACCCAAAAATCAAAGATTGCTAAGGGCCTGTGGATTATATAGTCTTTAACAGTGAAAATGTCTTACGTGATAAAATGTCCTAAGTGATCAGAGATACTGTATCTCCTAGTGTTAGGCAACGTAACATTACAGACTGCAGTTTTCTGCCATGATTCTCATTGGGCAGTGTGGTCTGGACAATTTGCTGTGCTGTGAAAGCTAAGCTTTTTAACATTTGGCCCATCTTCAGATGCCGTTAGCCAATCTGACCATGGGGTGAGAGTATCAACTTCTGCCAACCTCCTTGCTGTTCCAGCAAGATTTTTATTTTTATAAATTGCCACTAAAGTCCTCATTGCTGCAATATACAGTGCATCCGGAAAGTATTCACAGCACTTCACTTTTTCCACATTTTGTTATGTTACAGCCTTATTCCAAAATGGAATAAATTAATTTTTTCCCCTCAAAATTCTACACACAATACCCCATAATGTACATAAGTATTCACAGCCTTTGTCATGAAGCTCAAAATTTAGCTCAGGTGCATCCTGTTTCCACTGATCATCCTTGAGATGTTCCTACAGCTTAATTGAAGTCCACCTGTGGTAAATTCAGTTAATTGGACATGATTTGGAAGGTCCCACACTTGACAGTGCATGTCTGAGCGCAAACCAAGCATGAAGTCAAAGAAATTGTCTGTAGACCTCTGATACAGGATTGTCTCAAGGCACAAATCGGGAGAAGGGTACAGAAAAATATCTGCTGCTTTGAAGGTCCCAATGAGCACAGTGGCCTTTATCATTCGTAAATGGAAGAAGTTCGGAAACCACCAGGACGCTTCCTAGAGCTGGCCGGCCATCTGAACTGAGCGATCGGGGGAGAAGGGCCCTAGTCAGTAAGGTGACCAAGAACCCGATGGTCAATCTGTCAGAGCTACAGCATTCCTTTGTGGAGAGAGCAGAACCTTCTAGAAGCACAACCATCTCTGCAGCAATCCACCAATAAGGCCTGTATGGTAGAGTGGCCATACGGAAGCCACTCCTTAGTAAAAAGCGAATTGGCAACCCGCCTGGAGTTTGCCAAAATGCACCTGAAGGACTCTCAGACCATGAGAAACAAAATTCTCTAGTCTGATGAGACAAAGATTGAACTCTTTGGAGTGAATGCCAGGTGTTAAATTTGGAGGAAAAACAGGCACCGCTCATCACCAGGCCAATACCATCCCTTCAGTGAAGCATGGTGGTGGCAGCTGTGGGGATGTTTTTCAGCGGCAGGAACTGGGAGACTAGTGAGGATAGATGGAAAGATGAATGCAGCAATGTACAGAGACATCCTGAATGAAAAGCTGCTCCAGAGCGCTCTTAACCTCAGACTGGGTCAACGGTTCATCTTTCAGCAGGACAATCACCCTAAGCACACAGCCAAGATATCAAATGAGTGGCTTCCGGACAACTCTGTGAATGTTCTTCAATGGCCCAGCCAGAGCTCAGACTTCAATCTAATTGAACATCTCTGGAGAGATCTGAAAATGGCTGTGCACATGCGCTTCCCATCCAACCTGATGGAGCTAGAGAGGTGCTGCAAAGAGGAATGGGCGAAACTGCTCAAAGGTGGGCCAAATTTGTGGCATCATATTCAAAAGACTTGAGGCAGTAATTACTGCCAAAGGTGCATCAACAAAGTATTGAGCAAAGGCTGTGAATACTTATGTAGATGTGATTTCTTAGTTTTTTATTTTTAATAAATTTGCAAAAATCTCAAAAAAACTTTTTTCACGTTGTCATTATGGGGTATTGTGTGTTAAATTTTCGAGGGAAAAAATGAAATTATTCCATTTTGGAATAAGTCTGTAACATAAGAAAATTTGGAAAAAGTGAAGCGCTGTGAATACTTTCCGGATGCATTGTACATTGAATAAATTATCGTTTAAGAGGCCCCACTGCCATCAATGATAAATAAATCTCTAAATCCGCTATATTAATTTTAGGGTCTTCTTGCATATTGTTATATTGACAATTTTGTGTTTAATAAGTGCATCAGTTATTGTTATGGCGAACTTGCCACCTACAAACAGGCAGCCATGTTGTTTTGTGAACCAGTATTCTTGAGCATACAGCTTGGATCCCAGTGAATGTATAGACCAGGAATAGCACATCCCAGAATCCCACTGTGGAACTGCACATCCCAGAATGCCCTAACACTCAGACTGTGGTAGGACATGGTAAACTGTGTATTTCCACAGCAGATGGAGTGCCACAGGTTGCCTACTTCTGGTATAGGCTGAATATTGGTTCAGTCCACAAATGCCCCCACTGTCTGCAGCTGACTGGTGACATTACTAAGGTAAAGCCTAATTTGTGTTAAATATGTATTAAGTATAAAATGTGTTTTCCTATAAAGATAAGTTGTGCCTGAAGTGTGAGCATCCCTTAAAGACAGCAGCTGCCTGCAGCTGGTGTCTGCGTGACATCCATTAACACCCTCTGTCTGAGCTTGTTCCTGAGCCACAGGCCTGTTCTACATGATATAATAAACCATAAACGGCTGGGATTTTACAACATTAAAAACAAGCTTCTTAGGCATACATATGCTGTTTATGTCAGCTTCTGCTGAAAGCAGTGCAGGCCATCTGTGGCTCTCCGACTGTGGTGGGACTAGAACTCGCAGCAGTACCCACTTGTGTCATGGAGACTGGATGTCATAATAAGGCTACATGAAATTATGCTGTTAGAAACAAAATAACATCATCTTATTATATAGCTTGCCTGATTCTGAGCCCGAAGAATCTGCTGCACTATGCGCAAAGTACCGATGGTTGGTACTTTGCACATGCGCAGGACCTGTATTACGCACTATGGGGGTCATTCCGACCCGATCGCTCGCTGCAGTTTATTGCAGCGCTGTGATCGGGTCGGATCTGTGCTGGCGTCGCAGTGCGCCGGTGCATGCCGGGCGGCCGTTGTACTGTAGCGATCGCCTCCGTCTGATTGACAGGCAGAGGCGGTCGCTGGGCGGGAAGGGGCTGGATGGCGGCGTTAAGCCGCCGTTTAGGGGGACGCAGTGGCCGGACCATTGGGGGGGGCGGGCCGCGGCTGCTGCTTGACGTCACACGCAGCCGCTGCGACCCGGGCAGCGAGGATGTTCTCCCGGCCAGCCGCAGGAGCTGCGCAGGCCGGGAGTTGCTCCTGAAATGCAACCGCACCGCTGTGCGATGCTTTTGCATTTCTGGAGGGGGGGGGCGTCACCGCATGTCTGAGTACCTTATCGTAGCTGTGCTAAATTTAGCACAGCTACGATCAACTCGGAATGACCCCCTATGTCTGCAGATGTCAGTAGATTGACAGTCTGCAACGATTTCGAAGGTAGAGAGGGTGCGGCACTGGCCTCCATTTTCCAGAACAGAGGCATTTCCAGCCCGGTGTCTCCGTCTGAAGATTTCCTGGCGTCGTGGGTCACACATTCAGATGATGGTGCCGCAGGTAATCTGAGGACGCAACACATGAAGTAGGTGTCTACTTATATCGCCCCCTGCTGCATTACCATATTAGTGCATCGCTGCTTCCAAGTAACAGCAGCCATGCACACTCCAACCACATTTGGATTAGGCCCTGTGTGCAATAAATCTCATAGCTTGCTGAAAAAGGATATCGCATAATTAGATCAGGCCATATTATCTCGAGTGACACAAAACAGCACTATGTATCATGCCGCATAGGCAGCCAGGTTCATTTTAAAGGAACTCTAACCCTCAAAATTGTCTTTGCTTATTTATGGATCGCACAGGGAACTATTTATGTAAGATCCAGTTTTGTGCGAACCCTCTGTGCAGGCCATCAGCAGATTCAGGGGGTTGAGTCTGCTACCTGTCTGCCTCATCTCTTTTATTTTCAGTCCTGTTCAGAAGCTAGCCACGCTGACAGTTATGTCATACCCCGACCATGACACACACATTCCTCAGAACTACATCATTGACTCAAATTCTTTTATGGTGTAGGACCTGTAGGTGCTTTCACTTCTCAATAAGGGGGAGAGTTATCAAAGTACGGAGAGAGAGCGAGAAAGGGATATGTTACAGGCTGTGTTTTTTTGTTTTAATGGCAGGAGCTGATTGGTTGGTACTGTCTTTCTGCTTTATCGTTCTGTAAGGTTTGATAAAGAGACTGGAGAGCTCTGTGTCTGACCATGAAATCACAGGCATACGACACTTAACCTTCTGGGTTCCAGCTTCCCTCTCTGGCTTCTGTTAGACTCTGTTGCTCATCACTGCAAGTGTTGACCCCTAACTGGAGAATATACCATCTGTATCTATATGACTTTGGTAGGAGAGAAAATGATTATTGGGAAGAGAAGGTAAATGATGGAACCTAGGACTTGGTGAGCAGTATCATAGACGTTAAGAGTCATTCATTCCTGCATTAGACAAATACAAAATAAAATGCAAATATATTGGGTTAGTGACAATTGTCCTGGATCCACCAAGAGAGCAGGCCTTACTTATATTGTAATTGTCGATTTACATACAGGACTAAAAGCAACACTTTAAAAACACATTAAATACACTTTAAAATGGAGCCGCTGCGGCCGCTGTGATCAATCCTTAGCCTACGTACTTTTTACACCGTTAGCGTACAGAGCCCCGTATCGTGTACGCACTTTGCGTACAAACGCCGCGCTGTCCGTACAAAGTACACGCAGTGCGTACACACCCAAAGACACGCCGTGAGCACTTTGCAGCTACACGTGTGACTGAAATACACTTATACCCTTAGCAGGGAAAAGATACACGACACCAGATTGTATTTAAGATGCTGGGTTCCGACACACCAACATATAATTGCTGAAAGGGGGTTACAATAACAACTATACAATACAATAGAAAAATAAGGCTACAGTCAATGGTACATACGTTTTGGTTTCGCCTGCGCTTCCTGGCCCTGGCTTTTTATACAATAGTCCAAAACCTAACACAATGGAAACTGTAATCTCATTGTCCATTGGACACATGGATGGTCATGTACAGTACAGGAGAGGTCATAGGTCGGTTTGAATAGGTGGGCGATGTCTGTTCCAGGTGCACTTGTAGATGGTCTCCTCTGGGTTCCCGCCGCATACCAAGTGTACAGTAAATACAGTTAATATTTATATTCTCCTCCTGCGCATAACTATTCGCAGGAGCGTGCGATCTTCTGCAAACCAACACCGGAATATTGCCCTTAATAAACCCTACAGCTGGATACCAAACACCACCTTATAACCCAGTTCTGTCCCCTCCGATCCTGTAAAGGTGAATCCCTTTGTTCTGATACCATTTAAACTAGTGTAATTTGCTGGTGCAGGGAGACTATGTGTACATTGTGCACTATTTGGATTAAATATGTAATGTGTGTTTATGGCTTTTCCATGCGATTACAAACACTACCGTAATTACTCATACCACGCGCTAATACGCAGGACCACGGGAGCGACAATACGCAAATTGCGAATATGCGCACGAACGGAAGAACAAGTACACGCATGGAGGCCATCTGTGTGTAGTTTGTACGTGATGTGTGTACTGCAATATTTTTTGACTTCGACAGTCCACCCTTTGGCACTCATCAATAAGTGCCACTAACTAATCAATAAACAGAAAAATATCTATACAATATATATATATATATATATATATATATATATATAGAAGCTTGGATCATCGGAGGAGAGTTGCAGGTGGGAAATGTATGACCTAGTGAGATAGTTAAAAGCATGTACAGTATGTATGAATCCATGTCTGAGGGGCATGTATCATCGTGCCATATATGTTCTAAATAAACTTCGAGGTATTGCGAAGTATACATTAAATCCTTCTCATCCCGTATTAAGGGTCTGTAAATGGGCAAACAAACACTACTGAGCTCTTTTGGGCTTCTTATTCCAACAAATGGGGTGCACATTTAATTGATGATACATGGGGGGGAATATATGTGAGTGCTAGTATATGTGGATATCACCTGTTGACTATGTGTGCCGTTAACAGGAGGTTGCAGAGATGAAGATAAGACACATATATAAAAATACATTCACATAAACACTTTGGGTAGGGCTGACGTCTTTTCCGGTTGGATGTATCTGGGCAGAGGGGGAGACAAAGAAAAACGGGTGAAAGACACAGGCCATGAAATTGTTATGCACACCAGTGCCAGCAGGAATGTACTGGTGTCTGAACGGTGAGGGATGCAAAACAAATGAACTCACAGACAGACTGGGGAATATGACATTACATACACAGAAGGTGATGGGGTAACAAAATAAACACAAAGTGAACAGAGAAGCCCAAAGGCTAAGAAACTGGGTGTCTCCCTAGTATTAGGAATGCTCAGATGGAAAGAAGCGAGATGTAGTGATTTAATACGTAGAGAACCCGAAATGCTGTTGCTAAGGGCAACAGCAAAACCCTGAAGGGTTACCAACGGGTGTGGCAGTAAACTCCTTGGTCAGAGATGGAATAATAGACACAAGGAGAGTCTCCACAATCCTAGTCCTCACTTGCAGTGCACTGGTTCAGCTTACTGCCACTAAACTGACACCTGAACACCTTGCACAGTGAGAAAGGATTTTGGCAGGCAAGTCTGAGAATACAGCCGCAAACTTGCTAGGTTCACAGAGTAGCAAAAGAACCCCAGCAGGTTAAACGACTGACTCTAGTCTTACTGCTAGGTCTGGATTGGCAGAGTGTAATACCAAATCCCAAGGCCTATTTGCAGTAAGCAACAAACAAATACAAAGTTTACACAGTACTAGCTAGCTTTCAGGAACTGACTAACCAACAAAGATTCAGCAGCATCTGCCTAACCTGAGAAGAGGGTTTATATAGCAAGTGCTGTCCACGCCCCACTCAGACCTCACAGACTGTGAGCACAAAAACCAGCACCGGATCCCCTGCCGTGCACAGAGCCTGTAGCCACTGCACAGCAAAAGACCCGAACCGGAGTATCAGCTACGCTCAGGTTACTCCGCTAGCACTTGTCTCCCGGTTGCCATGACGACGTGGCAGCACAGAGCAGGAGACCCTAACAGAAATTCATTTGCAATCCTTATCATAATGCTGTCTCTATGGATGGATCATAAATTAAATCTGCTGCTGTAACAGCGCCCTCGATCCTTAGACTCATCAAATTTGTGCCGTGCTTGCGCCGCGTTAGAATTAATTATGATGACTCCCAGGATACAAAGGAGAAACTTCCCCACACTCGTAATGACATTTTGAGCCCACTCTCCTAAACCTGAGAACCATTTGCGTGGGTTCAACCATGAGACCCAGCCGGTCAGTTCATTACCCACAGTCACTAAGGTAAGGTTGTGCTTCCTCCTGAACTCCCACTTCAATTGCAAGATCTCGTCCATCTTCTGATCGATGATCTCCGTTGGGTCGTCAGTGCTGTTCGTAATATATGTACAGCACTTCACACCATATTGAGTTGCCAGAGTAACACAGTACACCCCTGTCACGGCTGTAACATAATTAAGGACCATCCTCTGCTGGATCAGCTCCTTCTTGTAGGCTTGTAACTCCCTTCCCGTATACCTGAAGGTGTCATCATACATTTCAGTGATATTATCTATCAAGTTCGCTAGCGCATGGATGTACCTATAATTTATAGTTCCCCTTGCAGTACGGGTAATATCTAATGCGAGAAGGAATTGAATCCCAGTGGATTAATGGATCACATCCGAGGCTGCGTGCTCTGCCCTATCTATGAGGTGTCTCTTGATGATGTGTTCATAATGAGTATGAGTATAAGGAGTCTGAGCGCTGCGGTGAACGTATTTCATTCTATTGTGGGTTATGGTCATGACCTCTGGTAGTACCCTTCCAATGTAACACAATCCCTCAGAGCTCGGAGTAAGCCACTTATACGCTTTCCTCCCATATATGAAATATGCCTCATCTGGGAGAACATAGGGGACAAAATGTAACATGACCATGTTGCAAACTTTCCAGGTGAAGAAACCAATCCCTAGTTCTCTCATTTGCTCAATACAAGTATCGGGCTGGATGATATGGGCACAATACCCTGACGATACTTCTCCAACCCACATGGTCTTGCTTCCACGAGTATACCTATACCGGAAATACCTCCCACTGTTGGCTATTTGGCGTACAAGTTCAGAGACTATGGGTATCCTATCAGCTCTATGTGAAAAGGTCATTGTCTGGTTATTCCACGTCACTTCCCAATTTCCCGGTTTTCGGTAATTGGAAATATTGAAACATAATAAGGATCTGTCTACATGATACTGGTGGAGCTTCAAACTAGGGGCCTAGAAATATTGAATTTCTTGTCCACCGGTCTCCCACCCCGTAATTCGAGTACCTCATCTATTGCTAAAGGGTATGGTACTAATCCTGACTTGCTCTGTCCTTGAGGTACCTGTGAGCCCACCCAACATTCTGTCTGGTTTAAGACCTTACCCACTAGTGAGTGGTAATCACTCAACGGATGACGGTCCATGTCGATATTAAGGTTGGACTGATATCTCAGGATGCACCCATCCTCAACTATATTCTCACAATTCCTACAAATGCAATATTCATCAGACAATAACCCCTCACAGTGCCTCCGAGCTTCTTGACTACCAGAGCGCTTACTGATGCCAGCCTTTACCAAAATGATGTGCTGATCCTGAGATCCTACAAATTCGTACTTGCCATCAGAACCCATTCCAGATCCCTGCTCGGCCTCTCTGGGACCCTCACCAAAACAAACTGTCCTTATAAAAACCAGAATTACTAACAGAACCCGAAACACACTCTCTTGTGATCGATCCATTTCGTTAGGGGAAAGGAGGAAAATAAGAAGGAGAAAAGAAAGGAAAAATGTAGGTGGAGGTGAAAAAAGAAAGTGGTACGACAACCGTTCTAGCTCTTGTTACTCTCTGTGCTCAGATGCCCTTCAACAGTCCTGCCTCTCAACTTTCCCGGAACAAATACTCTAGTGTCTCTTTGCTTTGCTCTTTGGACACACAGTTCACTTTGCTCTTTGAACACACAGTTACCAAACCACAAAAACTTGATGAAACTGCACGAGTTCTCTCCGGGTCAGCGACCTGCTTGCAGTGGGACGAGTGTATCCACATCTCTCTTTCGGCGACCTTCAATGCTGTTGTGCTGGTTAACAAGACTTGATATGGTCCTTCCCACCTGTCTATGAGGCAACCTGAGCGTAAGAAATTTCGAAACATCACATAATTCCCAGGTTCAATGACATGACAATTACTGTTCGGTAGGTCAGGAATCACCAGCTTTAAATTTCTCTGTTGATTTTTCAGCTGCTGGCTCATCCCAACCAAATATTTCACAGTCACTTCATTATTACATTTCAAATCATCCTGGGGGTCTATCATTACATGAGGTTGTCGACCAAAAAGGATTTCAAAGGGTGATAGGTTAAGGGGAGACCTGGGAGTGGTTCTGATGCTGTACAACACTAGTGGCAAAGCTTCTGGCCACGACAATCCAGTTTCAACCATTAATTTGCTCAGCTTGTTCTTAATAGTGCTATTCACTCTCTCCACCTTTGCACTCGCCTGTGGACGGTACGGAGTATGCAGCTTGCTATTAATTCCCATCAGTTTGCACATGACCTGAAAGACTTCACCTGTAAAATGGGTACCCCTATCACTTTCAATTATTCTAGGGATACCATGTCTACACATAAATTCCTGCACAATTTTCTTTGCAGTAAACGTAGCAGTATTTGTGGCAGCAGGGAACGCTTCTACCCCATTTGAAAATACGTCAATACAAACTAACACATATTTTAAATAACTACAGGGTGGTAACTGTATGAAATCGATTTGTATTACCTGAAAAGGACCGTCTGTCGGAGGGATATGGGATGGCTCTGTTGGTATTGACTTTCCAATATTCTTCCTCAAGCAAGTAAAACATGTCATTGCTCTCTTACGTGCATGAGAAAAGAATCCTGGCGCACACCAGTAGGCTCTCACCAGCTTACACATACCCTCTTTACCCAGATGAGTCAGACCGTGTGCCGCCTCAGCTAAGCTTGGAAGATATGCTCTGGGGGCTACTGGCTTACCTTGTCCACCTGTCCACAGTCAAGAGGATTCCTGGCCATATCCCTTTGACCTCCAGACTGCCCTTTCCTGTAATGAACACAAATCTTGCATTTCGATGTGTTTAACTGTTGTGTATTATCAGTTGTTTGAAGTAAACCGTCTGTGGAAAGTGAAAAGAGAGGGGAAATAATAAAAAGAAATTTTGTCAGATTTGCGTTCACCATCAGGCTGTCACACCATCATGCATATCGGTGTCTATGCACAGTCTCCCTTCACCAGTATTCTCATTCTCCACCCTTTGTGCATGACCAGGCACACTGCGTAAATACTGGTGTCCCTATGCTGGTGAGATATACTGGATTTGGGCAGAGCTCTGAAAGACCGAGTAGGCATGTGGCGTTTGAACTATAATCCTGTCAGTGAACGTAAGAGAGGAAGAGGAAACTTTGAAGACAAATCACATAGAGTTTAGTAACAGATAAGTTTGTAGAGGCAAAGAATATTTTACTAAATTTGACATCTGGATTGGGCACTACGGGGGAATGATTCTCTACTCTGTCTGCTCCCCTAAAAGAAATTCTATGTGTGTTATATCTCTACTGGGACTATCCCAGCCATCAATCCAGTGTCCTGTCCATTCTAAGTTCATAGGGAACCCGGTATCTTTGAGATAATTTCCTCTACCTGTGATGGACATGCATCTAGAACAGTGAAATGCAACATTGGTCTTCGTGGGTATCCAACATATTTTGTGCTTCCTGGGTGGGAGCACTCTATATGTATACCATCTCTAACAAAACTCCTGTTAAGTTACTTAGAGGTCACTTCTGCTAGAGAGAGAAGCAGAAGTTTAGAGACCTCCTCCTAACCCCAGTAAGTTCTGTCAAAATAGTAAAGTTGCATTTATTCCATTCTTCCCATTAACCAAATCTGTGTTGTTGTTTTTTATATGTCTCGTGATTCCTTACTATATGTCCCTTGATCCCGTCTATGTGTTTAATAACGTGGCTTGTTTTCTCTGTCTAGGGGTCTATATTGGCTATGTGTTCTACTACTCCTACAATCTCTGGCAACATGCCCTTCCTTTTTACAACTGTAACATATTCTCGGTCTTTTCCAAACAGCAAGGGTCTGGGGTTTAGGCTGATGAGACTTTGGTGTAAGAGCCTGTATACTTTCAATCCTCAGCCTCTCCTCCTGTTGTTTTCTACGCCTAACAATATTCTTGTGGTGTACAATTGCGCACTCTCTAAGACAAGCTACTGTGACCCCTTTCCAATTAGGCAAAGATGTTTGTACACTGTCCCTTACTGTCTTATTGAGTCCGTCCATTAGCACAGAAACAGCCACTTCCCTATAATTCGCATCGTTCCCTATATCTGATACCCCAATGTATCTATCCATTCTTTGCAGGGCCCGATGGAAATATTCAGATGTCATTTCATTTTCCCTCTGTTTTATGGAGAAAATTCTTCTCCACTCAATGGGGAAACACAGCTCTAGTTACCTATTAATTTGTTCTATATTTTCCTGATTGTTTCTGTCATTCATAAGACTATCCGACTCTAATCTACAATCAGTGATAAATTTTTGGGTGTCAATATTATTGGGTAGGCACGCTTTCAAAACTATCCGCCAGTGTGTGTTTGTCGGTTCATACGCATTACCCAGATCTCTGATAAATTTCTGACATCTGGCTAAATGCTTCCGAGGGTCGGGGAATTCTGAAATGATTGATCGCAGCTCATCTCTGGGCCACGGGCAATACATTGCATTATTCCTGGTGAGGATTACTCCCTGACTATCGGTTCCCCCATTGGGAGTTACTATTTCCAAGACAGGGTGTGATTCTACCATTCCGTTCCTAATCTGTTTACTGTGAGGTGTTGTTGTCTCTGTGCAATGAACTGTCTCATACTTACCGGTAGCTGTGACCTCACTAGTTCTTTCATTGGGGAATATTGTTACTGCTCTACCTGGTTGGGCAGGCCCCACCTGAGTGTCCTGCAAAGTGACTGCTTGGAGGAGAGCTGGAATTTGGCTGGATCCTTCATCTTCCTGTGACCTATAACCTTGAAAAGACTTCAAAACAGGATACATCATGCAAAAATTAGGGTTAATACATTGTTTTTGCATACTACTATCATTTACGGATATACCATTGACTGTAGCCATCTCTTCCCCTTTGACCTGTGTCGACACTGGTGTGTTTGTGTTCTCATTCCCGCTAGGTTTTGAACCTGTTTTGCGAATTTGTTCTCTTTGCATGTCCCCCTCCTGTTGCCATAATTTTAAACAATCATTATGTCTAATCCTTTGTTTTCTGGATTTAAGAAGACATATTCTACTGCTTACATTCTGCAGTACCTGGTTCAAAGTTGCCCACCCTAGGGAATAGTTACCTATCATTGTTAGTCATACATACCCACTCATTGCATAAAACTTCTGTGTGTGAACCATATTTTTCACACATGATAAACCTTGCTGAGCCTTTTGGCCACAATTCTACCTGAACCCTGTCTAACGTCTCTTGAGCAACTGGCTCCCATATTTGTGGGTCTCTTCTAATAATTTTAAAAAATTCCCACAAACACCAAAATACTCAATATAAGTAGACGGTGGAAGTAAACCCGAGCGCCTTCCACTCGCTCTCGCCCAGGCTGGCAAGTACAACGATACACTGTTGGTAGCGGATCGCAATGTACCCAACTTAGGGCTCCTATCAGACCTTACACCGTAATTTCTTTCGGTGGAAGTTCTGTTTGGAATATTTTCCTGAGAGAGGCAGTGAAAATTTCCTTTTCGGTATCTTTCAACTGGAATTGTTTGTAGGGTGAAAAACAGAGAAATTGGATAACTATCTTTCACCCTTTCCAGTGAAGCCCACCAGGGAGATTTCCCGAAGTTATCAAAGAAAAACCCCTTTGTCTATACAATCACGTCTGCGTATGCTCTTCCACAGTGCATATGACACAATAATATCACGTTGCGCTGTGCAGAACAAACGGACATGTGATGCAATAGCACAGCCTATAGATACTAGTTATCTATATGCCCTACGATTGCTGTAGACCACCTAGCCTAGACCACTTCAGACCACTAAGAGTTGTATGGGATACCACTCAGTCCACTAAGACCACCTAGTTAATAACGCAGGGTTGTGAACCCTACGCCACTGGGCCTCTACTAACCCAGTGTGTCCACCTAGACCACCTAGCTTAGACCACCTAGACCACTTCAGTTCTTGGGTTCAGTATCCACTCACTCCTGCATTCGCTCACTCAAATACACTTTATTTTTCTGTACAGAAAATTAGGATTCATTCAAGTTGGCAGCTTTACCCCCAGAGGCAATTTAAAAAAAATTATTTATACTAAATTTTGTTTTTATACTAAATTTCTTTAGAAACCGGGTGGTTTGGTGTTATTGTAGCGTGGCTACTGTCCCACCTTTAAACTAAACGAACCTATCGTGTGGTTTTATTATGCGCGCACAACCCTACGCAAGCTTGCGTAATTACGCAACCGTGCGTACCTCTATGCCACGTGTGCGGCCTTGCGCTACGTGCACATTTTTGTACGCTGTCCTCACGTTCTGTACCACGTATACCAATGTGCGTACGCAATAAAACAGATCACACAAGTTCTTTAATAATATAATAATAATAATAATTTAATAATAATAATTTTATTTATATAGCGCTCTTTCTCCAACAGGACTCAAGGCGCTTTACAGACATCAAAAACAATGCACATGATACAGAGGATTTGAGTAATACAGCAATAGATAAGCCACACAGACATAAAAGAAAACCTTAAGCACACAGAAAGCATAATGCTGGATTGGTGTAGGCATTTTGGGTAATAACTTCCAAGGGTTGTGTATTCCACCCTCACAAGGTACCAAGTACGGCAGCCATCTTGGGCGCTCAGCGTAGGATTACCCAAGGTGGAATAGTCCACCCCTAGAAGAGATGACACAAAATGGGGGTGATTTCAGAGTCCTACAGTTTAGAGTAGGGGTCCATGTATTTTTCATCCCATCCACAAGTGTACCATATGGGGCAGCCATGTTGGGCGCACTTTGAAGGTTACACGGTGGGAGGTGAGCCATACAAGGGCCAAGTTCATATATGGGAAAACTGATGCTTATGTAGTAGTATGATGTACCCTGCATGTAGGGCACAATGGCAAGGTGTGCAATCAGTGGAGGTTAACATTACAGGAAAAACACATCGTGGGGTGAAGCGAGCAATGGAACAAAACAAAAAAAATGTGAGCAATAAAACTACTATTGCCCACTAAACACAACACAGTTTCTTTCTGTATAAACCTTTACAACTAGGCCAGACTGTGTTTGTGCTTTACGCTTACTTCCTTAAATATTTTTTTTTTAACTATATAGCAACAAATATCTCCGGTTTCACACAAGTGTTAATGAATCTAGCAATCTGAATGTTATGGCAACAATGTGAGAGAGTATGCAAAGAGTATGGGTGCTGTGTACGGTTTTGGCGCCAAAAAGAAATTCACAGATTTTAAATAGCTTTTTTCTTGTTTACCTTACGGGTTCTACCAGCATCTCTACAAACCATACAGAGCAGACGCCATCTAATCAGCAATCAAGCAGGGTTTTCAGCATCCATCGACCAAGAAAAGGATACGTAGGATACTTTCTGTCCACCCTTTTGCTGATAGATTGAGTCTGCTGTGACCTGTTAGGTAGTAAGTATGTGGAAAACCAGAGAGCCCCCAATTGATAATGCTGAAATATCCTTAGGAAAGAAAGCTATACCTTAAACACACCTTAAATATACTTTACCATGGAGCCGCTGCGGCCGCTGTACTTAACACACACTCTGCGCACTTTGTACGCTATTAGCGTACAAAGTCCCGTACTGCGTACGGACTTCGCGTACAAACGCCGCGCTGACGGTACAAAGTACTCACAGCGCGTACACACCCAGAGATACACCACAAACCCTGAACAGTTATGCAATGCAATGAAAATACGCTTTAAACCTTAGCAGGGCAATGAAGATACGACACCAATTGTGATTTTACCGCTGGGTTCCGACACCACAGTGGATTATTGCTAAAAGGGGGGTTACAATACAAACAATACAATATAATATAACAGAGTAAATGGCTACATTCAATGGTACCTACGTGAGTCGATTCGCTTGCGCATCCCGGCCCGGTCCTCGGTCATCTGATAGATAACTTTGTGAGTCTTGTCTCAGACCAGGCCTGCAGCAGCTCTCTTTATACAATTCTTCCAAAAAGCAATACAATAGATACTGTAATCTCTTTGTCCATTGGACACAGGAATGCACATTTACAGTACAGGAGAGGTCATAGGTCGGTTTGAATAGGTAGGCGATGTCTTTCCCAACTGCTCTTGTGGGTGGTCTCCTCTGGATTCCCGCCGCATACATAATGTACAGTAAATACAGTTTATATCTATATTCTGCTCCTGCACATAACTATCCGCAGGAACATGCGATCTTTCTCAAACCAACACCGGAATGTTACACTTAAAATACCCTTCAGATGGATACCAAACACCACCTTATGACCTTGTTCTGTCCCCTCCTATTCTGTAAGGGTGAATCCCTTTGTTCTGTTACCATTTAAACTGTTGTTACTTTCTGATGTGGTGCAGGGGGACTATGTGTACATTGTGCACTATTTGGATTAAATATGTAATGTGTTTTGATAGCCTTCCGTGCGTTCACAAACTCTACCGTAAATACTCAGACCACGCGCTAATGCGCAGGACCGCGGGAGCGACCATACGCAAATTGCGGATATGCGCACGCACGACAGAACAAGTGCATGCAGGGAGGCCATCTGTGTGTAGTTTGTACGTGATGTGTGTACTGCAATATTTTTAGACTTTGACAGTGGGTTAACCTCATTGTGTGGAGAAACCTTATGAGGCACCCCGGCAGTTATATGTGGTTGGGTGAGAATGCATATATATGTTGGGCAAAGGCTGTGCCTGGCTGCAGAGGTCCGAGGCACCCACGGCCCCCCTCTCCCCCCGCCAGCTCCTTATCGCTAGGGCTGCCAGGTCATGCTGCAGCTGCGCCCCCCTCTCCCGCTGGCTCCTTATTGCCAGGGCTGCCAGGTCACACTGCAGCCGCAGACTCCCACTCCCTCGCCGGTTCCTTATTGCCGGGGATGGTAGGTCGCGCTGCTGCCGCTGCCCTGCCCCCACTCCCCCCTGCCAGCTCTTTATTGCCTGGGCTGCCAGAGATTCAGGGGCTGTTTGCCATATCAGGATAGGAACAGGTTCACTGTCAAACCCCGAAAATAAAGCATTTTTGGAGTTTGATGAATGTTAAATGTGCCCCATAGACAGGGCTTGTCATTCCGAGTTGTTCGCTCTGTGATTTTCTTCGCATCGCAGCGATTTTCCGCTAACTGCGCATGCGCAATGTTTGCACTGCGACTGCGCCAAGTAAATTTGCTATGCAGTTAGGTATTTTACTCACGGCATTACAAGGTTTTTTCTTCGTTCTGGTGATCGTAATGTGATTGACAGGAAGTGGGTGTTTCTGGGCGGAAACTGGCCGTTTTATGGGAGTGTTTGAAAAAACGCTACCGTTTCTGGGAAAAACGCGGGAGTGGCTGGAGAAACGGAGGAGTGTCTGGCCGAACGCTGGGTGTGTTTGTGACGTCAAACCAGGAACGACAAGCACTGAACTGATCGCACTGGCAGAGTAAGTCTCGAGCTACTCAGAAACTGCACAGAGATGTCTTTTCGCAATATTGCGAATCTTTCGTTCGCAATTTTGATAAGCTAAGATTCACTCCCAGTAGGCGGCGGCTTAGCGTGTGCACTGTTGCTAAAAGCAGCTTGCGAGCGAACAACTCGGAATGAGTCCCATGGTACAGAATCCAGGTAGTCAGTATCCTGACGGTCAGGATGCACACAGTGGTATCCTGACAGTCAAAATCCCGACTGATCCCAGTAAGTATATAAACCCTACCCCTTACCTTAACACACCCCTCCCACAGCCTAACCCAAACACACCCCTCCCGAGGCCTAACCCAAACTGCCCCCCCTGCAGTCTTACCCTACCTATGCCCCCCACAGCCTAACCTTAACATCCCCCACCCCCCGCAGCCTAGACCTAACTGCCCCCGAGCCTAACCCTAACTATCCTCCCCGCAGCCTAACCCTAATATACCCCACCCTCTGCAGCCTAGCCCTGACCCTCCCACTAGTGCCTGACCCTAATCCCCCGTACTTACCAGCAGCATCCGTTGGGATTCTGACCGTCGGGTTCTCGCTGTCCGTATTCTGACTGTTGGGATCCTGACCACATCCCATGGCTATCTAACTACAGTAACTTTATTTATTTGGTTTCCACGCAGTAAACTGCTTTATCTGATGGTGCTTTTGAGTAACACTTGGTTTTAGGCCTTTTCTATCCTAACAAGGACATCTGCTGGATAAAGGGAGAGATGTATTCAACATTTTAAAGATGACAGAGAAGTTGCCTACCGTAATCATGCAGCATCTATCTGTCATATAGTACATTCTATAAAACGATAGCTGGAAACCGAGACATGTTTTGGAAGCAGAATATACGTTATGGTGTACCGTATTTGATCTGCAATAGCCCCAGACATCTATGGGCTCACTCTTAAGAACGTCTGGACCGCTACTGGGTCCCAGGTGATCGGTAAATTAGTTTTACAGCTGCTGCACATTGGCGTTAATTGGTTCTGTTTCTCCTCTGTTCTGTTTTGACAGGTGCACAGAGAGAAATAGAATCTCACATAGGTTAATGCACATGATCACCTTTCCTGTGCGTATATTGGAACAGGATGGGAGGAAGTGAAGCAATTTTGGATCTATCTTGCCCCGCACAAGAATAGGAAGAAATTACTTATTGTATAAATATAGTTTTCGTATTGGTGCTACTGTACGTGCCTGATATTATTATAAATACTGTAGTGTATGTTTTTTGTTACAGGTTGAGTATCCCATATCCAAAATACTTGGGACCAGAAGTATTCTGGATATCGGATTTTTCCATATTTTGGAATAGTTGCATACCATAATGAGATATCATGGCGATGGGACACAAGTCTAAGCACAGAATGCATTTATGTTTCATATACACCTTATACACACAGCCTGAAGGTCATTTTAGACAATATTTTTACTAAGTCTGTGCATTAAACAAAGTTTATGTACATACACGCAATTCATTTATGTTTCATATACAGCTTATACACACAGCCTGAAGGTCATTTAATACAATATTTTTAATAACATTGTGTATTAAACAAAGTTTGTGTACATTAAGCCATCAGAAAACAAAGGGTTCACCATCTCACTCTCACTCAAAAAAATCCGTATTTCGGAATATTTGAATATGGGATACTCAACCTGTACCAGTATGTTTGAGAGAGAATTTTTGTGTGGCACTAGCGGCGCATGTGTGTATAGTATTTTGGGATACTAAGTCCCATATTAATTAGGCATTAGATTGAGGCCGGGAAGGTATTACAGTGACCAAACACATTTATTTAGGGTTATACTGTGCAAGCTTATGTGTTGTAATAAGCAGTGATGAAGCATGGTAGTTCATTTGTTAAAGTGCAGAATTATTGTACTGTAACAAATGAATGTTACATTGCTTCCTGGTGCTAGACAGCGGGGCAGTGGTTCCCAATGTCAGTACTCAAGGCACACTAACAGTTTCGGGGATATATTTACTAAAGGTCGATTTTGTTTGTTTTTGTTGGATTTTAGATCGATGTTAAATTGATTATAATCGATGTTGGGCTTCCAGGGTTAAAACACACATTTACTAACATTTAAAAATGTATATAAAAAAATCATCTGGTAGTAAATGTGTGATTTAACCCTGGAAGCCCAACATCTATTCAAATTGATTTAACATCGATCCAAAATCGAACCCCCCCCAAACAAAATCGACCTTTAGTAAATATACCCCCAGGTTTCTAAGTAAGGGCCTAATTCAGATCTCCGAGTTGATCGCTCGCTAGCAGTTTTTAGCAGCCGTGCAAACGCATTATCGCCGCCCACCGGGGAGTATACTTTCGATTTGCAGAAGTGCGAACACTTGTGTAGCAGAGCGCCTGCAAAATCTTTTTGTGCAAAACAAGACCAGCCCTGTAGTTACTCTTCGTGTGCGTTGATTCTAACGACGGAGGGACGGCTTTTGACGTGACACATCGGCCCAGTGAACGCCCAGCCGCGCCTGCGTTTTTTCAGCCACGCCTGCATTTACCAAGCACTCCCTGAAAACGGTCAGTTGCCACCCAGAAACGCCCACTTCATGTCAATCTTCCTGCGTTCGGCCGTGCGACTGGAATGTTCGTTAGACTCTATGCAAACCCACGATGCTCATTGTACCCGTACGACGCGCCTGCGCATTACGGTGCATACGCAGAAATGCAGATTTTTAGCCTGATCGCTGCATTACGAACAATGGCAGCTAGCGATCAACTCGGAATGACCCCCCCATGTGCAGTGCAGGGGGCGGCAGATATAACCTGTGCAGAGAGAGTTAGATTTGGGTGGGGTGTGTTCAATCTGCAATCTAAATTGCAGTGTAAAAATAAAGCAGCCAGTATTTACCCTGCACAGAAACAAAATAACCCACCCAAATCTAACTCTCTCTGCACATGTTATATCTGCCACACCTGCGGTGCACATGGTTTTGGCCAACTGCTAACAAATTTGCTGCTGCGAGCAGATCTGAATTAGGCCCTAAATCCATGCTTAAGCACAGGTAACTTAATTTGTACCTCAGTCAGTTTGATTATACCATATGTGCACAAGCATGGAAATCCTTGAAACCTGGACTCTTAGGGTGCCTTGAGGACAGTTTGGGAAACCCTGCATTAGATGATACATTTACTAAGAGTCAGATTTGCTCTTGATGCCCATCGGTTTTGAAGCCTCTGTACCTCGGCAAATTCGACAAGACTCCAGCATCTGTCATTGGCGTATTATAAGCACAGGACAGATAACTGTGGTGTGTGCAGGCTTTGCTGTGTAAAAGGTGTAACTATAGATGTGTGCATATACACCTACAGTATCATCAAATCTCCTCATTTGGCGCACCACAGACTTTGTGACTCAGACGCGCCATGCGACTTTTTCTTAAATTATGTGTCTCAGTCTGCGTCTTTATACCAATTCTTTTACAACAAAAATGGTAACCCAAAGTACTTAGTATACTATTAGTGAATTAAGATATAAAATTGGGGGGAAAAGTGCACAAGCATAGGAATCGCTACAAAAAGATAGGTGTACAAGGGTAAGATAAGGGGCAAGTAAATGTAAAGAACCAGCCCTAAACGATACACCCTAAAAAAGTCTGTGCTAGGGATCGAACAATCGATGATCTTTGACCAATGGCACGTGTGGGTTTTTTCATCATTGCTGCACCATTGATGGTGGTGCCCCGATATTGTAGAACATTGGCAGACTGGCCCTGTGTCTGAGGTCTGTGCGTATGCAGCACTCGGCTATCAGTGTCGATCATCGATGGCCACCACTGGTCTGCACCATTAATGACAATGAGTAATGGCCCACACATGCAGGAAGGACTAATTTCAGCTACCTGGCAAGGCATATGTAACCCAGGGTTATTATATATTTTATTTTTTATTATTATTATTATTATTATTATTATATATTTACTGTACATCAAAGATGCTTTTTGTATGCATTTCTCATTCCTTTGCATGCAATCAGTATAATAAGCCTCTGTAAAACAAAAAACGTAACTAGTCTTATTATTGAATACCTTTAATATTGGACAAATGTTTTAGCTATCTCTTTGTCTTGATTACTGACTCAGAACCACATACCAGTTATACATGTAACCGCACCTTTAAGATTGCGCTGAAAGGTTCTGGGAAGCTCAGTATTTGAAAAGAAAATATCCCGATAATTTGTACTTTCAGGTACTGTATTGATTTTCCATGTTCTCATTGAAAAGTTTCCTTGGTCTAGAGTAAGTTAATGGATAATATATCAATCAATACATTATTTTCCAGTGCAGTCTGCTGTAAAAGTTGCAGCCTCATCAATGTGACCTGTGTTATTCTGTGGGGGGTAGTCTTGGAGTCTACACTACAGTTACAGGAGCTTGGCATGTAATTCTCCCCGTACTTGTGTGGGTTTCCTCCGGGTTGTCCGGTTTCCTCCCACAATCCAAAAATATACTGGTAGGTTAATTGGCTTCCAACAAAATTAACCCTAGTGAATGTGTCTGTGTGTACATGTGATAGGAAATCTAGATTGTAAGCTCCACTGGGGCAGGGACTGATGTGAATGGGCAAATATTCTCTGTAAAAGCGCCGCGGAATATGTGGGCGCTATATAAATAACTGGAAATAAATAAATGTATTGCCTCTCCCCTCTGTATAATGCTCCAGGCAGCATGGGTATCCCACATAACCGGGATGCAATCAAAATGCCGGCGGCTGGGATACAGTTATTCAGGAGATCGACACCGGAATCCCGATAGCCGTCATTTTGCCGACGGACGGCATCCAGACACCTGTCCCTAATTCCCACTTGGATGGTGGGTCCATGCCACCAACCGAGTGTGAATAAAACCTGTGGCGAGCGCAGCAAGCCCACAAGGGCACTCACTGCCTCGCTACCGGTATTCTGGCAGAGGGGATGCCGCAGTCTAATAGTGGACGTCTCAGTCATCCAGTGTCTGTTGTCACTGAAATACTGCTTGGTGCGTCTTTTCGGTTGCACCATACAAACTTGCACCTGCAAGGACAGGGGCAGTTTCTCAGTGCAAATATGGCCTCTTATGAGAGTATTTTAGCATTTGTGCACACAACCACTGTCACCTATGACCCTCCCATAACATGCCTTCAAGATGGACTATCTCCCTGCGTGCACTACGCCACCTCCTTGTCACCAGCCAGAAATGGCCACCGCACATTAAAGACATTTGTGAGACTGTGTGCCTCCTGTGCAACTCCGACTCTCTGCGCACGCTGTCTGGACATGGCACAAGATCCACAATCAGGCCTAATATGTCATACACTATGGGGGTTATTCAGATCCCGTAGCATCTGATGTGGAAAGTACCGACTATGGGGGTCATTCCGAGTTGATCGCTAGCTGCCGTTGTTCGCAGTGCAGCAATCAGGCCAAAAATCAGCATTTCTGCGCATGCATATGCACCGCAATGCGCACGCGTGACGTACGGGTACAAAGTCCTTTGTGGTTTTGCACAGGTTCTAGCGACGTTTTCATTCGCACTGGCGGCCGCAAGAAGATTGACAGGAAAGGGGGCATTTCTGGGTGTCAACTGACCGTTTTCAGGGAGTGCTTAGAAAAACGCAGGCGTGCCAGGGAAAACACAGGCGTGGCTGGGCGAACGCTGGGTGGGTGCGTGACGTCAAAAGCCGTCCCTCCAACGTTAGAATCATCGCACACGAAGAGTAAGTTCAGGCCTGGTCTTGTTTTGCACAAAATGTTTTTGCAGGCGCTCTGCTGCACAGGCATTCGCACTTCTGCAAAGCGAAAATACACTCCCCGGTGGGCGGCGACAATGCATTTGCACGGCTGCTAAAAACTGCTAGCGAGCGATCAACTCGGAATGACCTCCTATAGGTGGTTTGCACATGCGCAGGAATCGTTCTTTCCTGCAGCGTAGCACGCATTCCGATGACGTTTGGGGGCAGTGAGGGGGTGACGATGGCCTCCGTTTCTCCAAATGGAGGCATGTCACTGTCGTCTGGGGGAGGGAAGAGGCATTGGCATTTATATAATGGATGCAATCTGTGCGGTACGCACAGGCCACTGGGTCCAGGAGTGCCCACACTGCACCCATGTTTTATTATTCGTCTTTCCGAAGTCCCGCGTCACGTGCTGGAGCCGCTGCAAAAATGCGCAAGCACAGTAAAAATCAAAATAGCCACCGCGCATGCGCAGTAGTGAAATTAGTCTGTGGAACATGGCGGCGCCATGGTATCCGGGAACTTGCGCAAGCACAGTAAACTGGCACGATGCCAGAGTCTACTGTGCCATGGAGAGCAGTGGGCCCACCTGATGTCTGCACATGGGCACCTCCTCTGTTAAAACGTCCCTGGCAGAGGGCAGGGATCTCTGTCACTGGATGGAGATTTCCTGGCTTCTGCAACCTGCGGCTTGCATGTCCCCATGGGTGTCGCAAGCTGCCCAATGGTTCGTGACTGATCCGGTGCATGCGTCCAAGGATGCAGCTCGGATCAATACTGCAGCAGGGGGCGTCTGCATGTAATAGATACCTCCTGCTGCATCACCATACAGCGCTATCACTGCTGCGTGATAGCAACTCCAAGCACATCTGAATCAGGACTAATATTTGTGTGTAATAGTATAAAACACATTTTAAGTTAATATATTATAATTATTTTACCTGTTTATATCTACTTTATTAGTTTTTGGTGTATTGTGCTGGAAGTCCAGTGACAGCCATTGCACATACCTGTTCCGCTGTATGTAACCAAGAAACATATTGAAAGTTTTCCATGATGGAGTACAAAGCACTTACTGAATAAAGCTGAGGTGTACTGTCTGGATATCCAGCCAGTAAAAGATGGTTTTTATATTAAAATTGCTTCAGCTTTGTTCCTAATATATTACATTGATTTAAGTATTATCTGTTTTCTTGATTAATGTATTAACAAGCAGCCAATAGGATTTGATATTGCCAGTATGTGCCATATAAAAGAGGGGATAAGGACACCAAACACCCACCTTTGATAAAGCTGCATGGACGCAGTGAAACGCGTCAGCAGCCAGTGCACACGCTGCTATTTCAGAGACCTGTGTTCCCTCATCTCCGATCGGTAGCTACCTGCGGGAGTTTGGACAGTATACTACCAGGCAATTCATAAGGCTGACCAAGCTATTGTAGACCAAGGATTCTGACATCATTGCATGGAGTTCTATTGCCCTAAGGACCTTCGCTACAGGATCCTAATCTTTGGAACACACAGCCGGTAATTTTACCATCATTGGAAGCGTATACATCAATTTGCCTATCATGAACTGTCCATCAATATAATGGGACACGGTCATTTTTAATCTGCAGCTGAGACTTATTATATTATACTATAGATAAATTCCTCATCTTCAGCTTGTTATCAATTTTAGTTTCCTTATATGACAATCCCTTGTCTTTTTTAATCCATTAAATTGTGATTTTTAACTGATATTTATAGCGCTGTTACCCCTTATTATATTCTGTATTTATTTTGGGGAGACTGACTACCTCCCAATATACAGCAGCTAGAGAAATACCCATCTCAGCGCCTGAAATTATATACTTGGTATATATCCTTTTGCACAATTCAGTGATAAGATGTACCTAAAAACTCTGGAAGGTTGACATTTACAGACATAATGTGGACACCACAATGTCAACAGTTATGATGTGGACATTGTTGACAGGCAATGTGCCAACATTAACAGGGTGTTGACATGTGAGATGTTTACATTGTCAGATTGTCGTCATTTGGCTTAGACTGTGGGCGGATGATATGACAACACCATGTCAAAATTTTCATGCCGACATAATGACATACAGTATCATACCACTCCCAAACACTTCCCTTTTAACTCGTAGTTCTCTTGGGTGGTATGCGCTTCCTTCATGGTCATCAGGGCTGTAATTAGGGCAAGTGCAGCCAGTGTCGTCACACTGAGCATAGGCCCTGGGAACAGACCCATCCACCGCTGCAATATCTATTTGCCCGCCAAGATGTTTGGGGGTGATTCAGACTTGATCACTGGGCTTCTAAATTGAAATGGGTCAATGGTAGGGGAAAATAAAGAGAAGGGGAAACGGGAGTGGGAGAAGATGGAGAAATTATGTGGGAAAAGGATTAGGAGAGGTAGAGGGGAGGAGTGAGTGTCTCTGGTAACAGGTGAGAGAGTAGGCTGTCCGAGCAGGTTGTAGGGCAGGGGGAGTAGTCATTGAGGTATTATGAGAAAAGGGCATATGGTTTTGTGGAGTTGTAGGAGGTACCACAGGAGTCAGAAGGGTAATGAGAGGTCCGTCTCCAAAAAAAGATAGGCAAAGGGTTTCATAGACATCAGATTCCTTAAATCTCAGCAGGTCATACCATGTTGCAGTGACGTTTGTGTTTTTAAACAGGGGGGATGCGGTTAAGTCCTCCATCGTCATGTAAGGATCAATTCTCTTGAACCACTGAGAGATGGAGGGTGGGGAGGTGGATCTCCAAAGTCAGGGGATGACAGCTCTAGGTGCATTCATAACATGTCAAACCAATGACTCTTTAAATTGGGAGATGTGGAAGTCCATTAATTTTAGGAGCCAAAATTCTAGGGTGGAGGGGAATGGAAGTGATAGTTTCTGAAAGCCTCTTTATCGCTTGCCAGAAGCTTGACAATACCGGGCAGTACCACCAAATTTGCAGTTGAGTGCCACAAGCACGACCACATCTACAAAGGTCTGAAAGATTTAGAAACATTTGCTTAAGAACTGTGGGGTTCCTGTACCCTCTTGACAGTACTTTGTACTATGTTTCTAGTATTGGTACGGAACAGGAGGTAGCAATAGTAGATAGAAATATCTGAGACCACTGTTCATCTGAAAGCTCTATGCCTCAGTTCACCTTCCATGCTATTGTATAAGCAGGGAGGGAATGGGATAAACCACAAGTGCAGAGCTGGTATAATTTTGAGATCAAATGTTTGGGGGGGATCCTTGGCCATACATAGGGATTCCAATGGTAAGGGAGAACGGTGAAGTGCAGATTCTCAAGGTAAAGAAAGGATAAAGTGTTGCAGTTGGAAACAATTCCAGAAAGAGTGTGAAGGAAGGTCGAAAGTGTTACGAAGTTCTGTAAATGAACGAACCCCATTAGAATTTATGGCACACCATTGAGGCACAGGAGACCAAGAAATAAGTGGTGTTGGTGGGAGCCTGGGTGAGAAATTTGTGTTGAATACTAGCAGGGTGTGCTGAGACATGCCAGGGGCAGACTGTTCCAGCATACCAATGTTGGGCTATGTTTGTGGTGGTTGACCCTAGGGATCCTGACTTGCCACGGAGGAACGTGGAAGGGAACACCTGCGGTCCCCAATTAGAGGCCATTTACTACCTTACATTATATTTGCACAATTAGTGTAAGGCAGTTGCAGCTACATACACAAATGATGTGAGGAGAACAGACATGTTTTCAAAAGCCAATACTATTTTACTAACAGGCATGTCAATAACCCATAAAGCATCTGCCAGACTCCTAGTTTCTTTGAGAATAAACCCTCAGTCATCCTAATTAGCAATGGCAGTCTGACCTCCCCTAAGTGCCTCTGTGCTATTGGACACAGTAGACTGCATATTGGTAACCGTGGAGGTCCCACTGTTGAGAGTGCAGCTGTTCAGCTAATCAGATGTATGGCTTATATTAAAAACAAACCAAAAATAAAAAGGCACAGGGGTGGGCATCAGGTTTGGTTGACTTGTTAATGACTCTCTATACTTGACTTGTTAATGACTCTCTATACTTAATTACAGCTTGTTGTATGTTTGCCTAGGAGGATAGTTGTTTATGTGTATTCTTAGCTTAGTCTTTGATATCCTTAAACATCTCCTCTGTAAAGGTAATCTATTAGTTATCTGCCTTGTCCCCTGTCACGTGTGTGCTGGAGCCTACAGCTGGAGCCTACAGCCAATGTAACCAGGATGTAATACACAAGTGATACTAATATTCATATCAGGATTTGATATTGTTATATACAAGAGAAAGTGAGTCCGTACTGGTAATAAGGAAACATTTATAATACTTATAATTGTTATACTGTCTTTGTAAATTCAATCATAGGTATGTCATATACTTGGTGTCCAATCTATGCATACAAACAGAAAAATTGGTAAATGGTTTAAAACATAACCTTTAATTTAATCCAAGAAAAAAAAGTATATTTTATTAAATACTCAATTAGTTAAAATGGGGCACATTCGCCCCAGGTTCACACCTGTTAATACTGGTGTTAATATGCCCTCCAAGATGAGTGAAAATATAACATGTTCATCATACAGAGACTCTTTTCTGTTTATCCTAAATCTGTATATGGGGGAGTCTCCACTCCACCAGGCAGCTGACTGCTGCGGTGCGAACGGGTACGGAATGCACATGCGAGGGGGCCGCAGTGTGTGTGCGCGACATTGCCCGGCGACAGGGGTCGCCGGGTTACGTCACGTCTACTGTAGGAAGCGGTCGCAGAGCCGACCACAAAGAAGATTGACAGGAAGAAGGTGTTCCAGGGCGGAACCGGACCGTTGGCTGACGTTTTCGGGGAGTGGTAAGGAAAACGCAGGCGTGTCCAGAAGAACGGAGGGCGGATGTCTGACGTCAGAGGCGGCTTCAGCATCGCAGGGATCGTCGCACAGGGTAAGTAGGTATAGGTCTGGTCAACTTCTGCTTTAAATTTTTTTAGCTTAGCAGGGCTGCACAAGCGATCGCAGTCCTGCTAAGCTAAAATACAATCCCCCATAGGCGTGTACTAGTTGATCGCAGCAGCAGCAAAATGTTGCTGGCTGCGATCAACTTGGAATGACCACCTATGTGTATATGGAAGCACATAATTTATGTAGAGATGCTCAGAATGGATAGAACTCTGAGAGAGAAGAAATAGTTGTGAATCTGCTGTCAGCATTAGACCATATGTTCATCAAATTCAGATGAACCCTACAACACCTGGTATTCCCATGGGGTCCCCTCCATAGTACTGACCAGGCTCATCAATTTATTGCTTCCAAGCTCGGACGGAATTGGGCAAATTCAATGAGGTATGGTTGTAGGATGTGGTCTCCTGGAAGAGACCTTTTTGTCTTTTCTCTCTCCCTTGAATTATGTAGTTAGGATTTGATATTATCTGCATAAAAAGTAGGTTCTTATGTTATCACTGTGTATCAGTCAGCTATGATGTAATCATTCCAGTATTTATTAGGAAACTTTTGCATTATAAAGAATAATGGCCCTCATTCCGAGTTGTTCGCTCGGTATTTTTCATCGCATCGCAATGAAAATCCGCTTAGTACGCATGCGCAATGTTCGCACTGCGACTGCGCCAAGTAACTTTGCTATGTAGAAAGTAATTTTACTCACGGCTTTTTCATCGCTCCGGCGATCGTAATGTGATTGACAGGAAATGGGTGTTACTGGGCGGAAACACGGCGTTTCAGGGGCGTGTGGCTGAAAACGCTACCGTTTCCGGAAAAAACGCAGGAGTGGCCGGAGAAACGGTGGGAGTGCCTGGGCGAACGCTGGGTGTGTTTGTGACGTCAACCAGGAACGACAAGCACTGAACTGATCGCACAGGCAGAGTAAGTCTGAAGCTACTCTGAAACTGCTAAGTAGTTAGTAATCGCAATATTGCGAATACATCGGTCGCAATTTTAAGAAGCTAAGATTCACTCCCAGTAGGCGGCGGCTTAGCGTGTGTAACTCTGCTAAATTCGCCTTGCGACCGATCAACTCGGAATGAGGGCCAATAAACCATCTGCTGTGAATAAATAATCGCCTCAGAGATCTGTGACCATAACAGGCATACCACCAAACTTTCCTGATTTTGGCGGGAAAGTCCCAGTTTGAGGTCTCTCTGTCCCACCTTCCTGATCGGGCCTGCACTGACCTGATTGGCTGAGCAATTCAGGAGGAAAGTCCCATTCGCTGCTGTTCTGCATAGCTGACCAGCGGTGAGCTGACTTTAAAAGGGAAGGAAATTGGGCGAAAGGTGGATGAGCCCCCGCTGGGCACACCCTTCCACGTTGCTGTCTCACCCTGGCTGCTACTCATTGTGTCATGAAGTCATTGTGACTTTATTTGCCCATGGAAACCTCAGTAACACAATTGACACAATTCAACATTTTATCACCATATAAAGTCAAATGGTATCATTATATTTGTTGAGATGTGTGAATGCCGGCCATCATGTGTGGTCATCTACAAGTCTGGGCGTAACATTGTGTGCTTGTGATTTTTTTGTTTGTTTAGCATGGTGGTGCAGTGGTTAGCATTACTGCCTCTTGTGTGTGATTGTATGTTAGGGAATGTAGGAGGAAATGTATCAAGGCCCTCATTCCGAGTCGTTCGCTCGGTAATTTTCTTCGCATCGCAGTGAAATTCCGCTTAGTACGCATGCGCAATATTCGCACTGCGACTGCGCCAAGTAATTTTACAATGAAGATAGTATTTTTACTCACGGCTTTTTCTTCGCTCTGGCGAACGTAGTGTGATTGACAGGAAATGGGTGTTACTGGGCGGAAACAGGCCGTTTTATGGGCGTGTGGATAAAAACGCTACCGTTTCCGGAAAAAACGCAGGAGTGGCCGGAGAAACGGGGGAGTGTCTGGGCGAACGCTGGGTGTGTTTATGACGTCAAACCAGGAACGACAAGCACTGAACTGAACGCAGATGCCGAGTAAGTCTGAAGCTACTCTGAAACTGCTAAGTAGTTTGTAATCGCAATATTGCGAATACATCGGTCGCAATTTTAAGAAGCTAAGATACACTCCCAGTAGGCGTAGGCTTAGCGTGAGCAACTCTGCTAAATTCGCCTTGCGAGCGATCAACTCGGAATGAGGGCCCAAAGCTTGGATATAGATAAAGTACCAACCAATCAGCTCCTATCATTTTGCACACACAGCCTGTAACATGACAGTTAGGAGCTGATTGGGTGGAACTTTATCTCTCTCTCTACTTTAGCTCTCTCCCAGCTATGGTAAATCTCCCCCTTTGCCTGTAAGCGTCAGTGGGTCAGGGACTAATATGAATGTCAAATATTCCCTGTACAGCTCTGTTTTAATTAGTGGTGCTATATAACTAAACTCCAATGATAATAATAATAATGATAAAAGATATGTCTTTTGTCAGAAATATATTTAAGGGCAGCATGTGTCTTTCTAAGACTAACTCTAGAATTCCTTCTCAGTCTGTCTCCTCAGTCTTGCTTATAAATGACATGTGTGAACGATGAGTTAAAGCTTGGTTGGGTGGGATCTGAGAATATCTCTCATTGATTCAGCTGGGAGGGCGACATAGATACTCATCCTGATTGTGTCTGGATCTCAGATCTGGGATGGTGTCCAGGTTTTGTTTTACGCTGGTATAATCTCTCCAGAGGAGCTGAGTTAGAAGTAGAATTGAGGTCAGGCAGGAGAGCTTGTTATTTTTAGGTAACAAGTTGTTTTTTTTCACAGTTTTCCGTTAATATTCTTCCTCTCAGCCCTGTAGAGAAATAAGACTTATGTTCAGTTATCTCCGCTTTGTGGAAATTGTTCACTGAGGTCTACAGTATCTACCAGTAAGTGCAAGCAGGTATTATTAAGTGGACCTGTCACATACATACCGTAGAGATGGCCACTTTGCAGGCTGAACCATCTTCATGAGAATACAGCCTGTTAATTCACTAGGAACCAATGACATCACTGCGACACGTGGCAGCCATTTTATGGGCAGATCCAGTGTGCAGCAAGTCACTATTCAATATGGCTGCTTCCTTTGTGTGTAGATAATAGTTACACATTAACATCACTATACAGTAAATGCCATGGACTTTCTCAACAAATAGATGTCAGTTTACCTACTGCAAAATGTCCGATGCAGAGTTCAAACTCCGTTTACACATTACCATGTGCGTCAGTTTGTGCAAGCACTCCTAGATTTCTGCGATAGTTTTTTGAAGCATGATGGCGGAAGTCGTGCTGGAGCAGACGTTTGTACAGGCTGAGTGGAAAAGTTGGTTGGAATAAGGGCCTTCTATGTTATTTAGAATAGGTGACCCTAATAAAGCAGCAATAAAATAAAGGGGTGTAAGAAGGAACAGTTTAGGGCCATTAATTACTGTGCAGAGAAGTGCATGACTTTTTTTTTTTTTCACCAGCTGCGTGCAGCTCTGGGTCTTATACTAAACTTTTAATGGAACGCATTTTGCACTACCATGTTTCCCTTTGGTGTACTCCTAGCAATGCAATAAAAAGCGTCATGCAGTCAAAGCAGCAATTTGTATGAGCAACAGTTCCTATGTTCCCACATACTTGTGATTACTTTAAGCCATACATGAGGCCAAACTGAGCAGTATTTAAGTTGAAGTACTAAATAATTTAAAGTGGAGGCAGTAGTTTGGAGATTTTATGTGACACTATTGCACAGTGCGTCTCTTCAGATTTTGGGGGTCATTCCGAGTTGATAGCTTGCTAGCTACTTTTTGCAGCCGTGCAAACGCATAGTCGCCGCCCACTGGGGAGTGTATATTTGCTGTGCAAGGATGCGATCACATGTGCAGCCGAGCGGTACAAAAATAGTTTGTGCAGTTTCTGAGTAGCTCAAAACTTACTCGGCCCTTTGCGATCACTTCAGCCTGTCCGGTCCCGGAATTGACTTCAGACACCCGCCCAGCAAACGCTTGGACACGCCTGCATTTTTCCAAACACTCCCAGAAAATGGTCAGATGACACCCACAAACGCCCTCTTCCTGTCAATCTCCTTGCGATCGGCTGTGCGAATGGATTCTTCGTTAAATCCATCACCCAGCAACGATCCGCTTTGTACCCGTATGACGCGCCTGCGCATTGCGGTGCATACGCATGTGCAGTAGTGATCTGATCGCTGCGCAGCGAAAAACGTCAGCGTGCGATCAGGTCGGAATGACCCCCATTATCCCTTTCCACACATCCAGCCACACTTCTAGTTTGCAGAGTGGTCTCCTCACAGTGGAGCGTAGGCATTCTTCCCAACTGCAAGACAATTGAAAGCCAAGCCATTGCGGCGCAGTCTGTTGTGAGTAGTCATCGCTACCTCTTTACTCCTCTGGAAGCTTGCCACTTTTCCACTACTGTATCACCAATCCTAGATGAACGTTGCTCTCACTGGACTATTTATTTTTTCTATTATCTATCTAAATGGGACATGAGTTTGTCTATTATTAATTTATACTCAAATGCAGTGTTTTTCTGGAAGTTGTTAGTGAATGGGTGTGGTGTGTGTGTGTGTGTGTGTGTGTGTGTGTGTGTCTGTGTGTGCGTGTGTGTGTGTTGCGTGGTGTGGAGGGGTCAAATCATGGGCCACATGGGCATTGGCCTGAAAATGAGAGAAGGGCAGGAGCTGTGACCAGTGCTGTACTGGTATGCACATCCTCTTCACCAGGCATGTCAAACTCATGGCCCTCCAGCTATTGTGAAACTACAAGTCCCAGCATGCTTTGCCAGCATACCTTCCACTGATCAGCTGGCAAAGCATGCTGGGACGTGTAGTTTCACAACAGCTGGATGACCATGAGTTTGACATGCCTACTCTACACTATCAGCCTCAAGACTTCCCTAAACATGTAAAAGTAGAAAAACTGCATACGTTTAAAAGGAAAATACAGTTTTTATACTTATGATTTATGGCTGACAGTGAGGCCAGCTGGGAGGCTGTCATGAAGATGGGCCTATTTTTATGTGGAGGCCTGTAGCTCCATCTGCCCCATTGTTAATTTGGCCCTGTGGGCAAGGAGTGACAAATGAAGACAAAAGTTCCTGTTCCAAGATATATTACTTATTGGGGAATATAGTTCAGGTTGGTATGGTGGGAATAACGTCAACGTGAAATCTTTTACCAAATACTGTATATCAAAAGTCATTTAAAGGTGATCTCTTAAAAACCAGTTATATAAGAAATCATTTGAAAGCCTCTGAGGCTGTAAGGCCCCTTTATCTGGCGGATTACCAGACAAATGGTTCTTAAAGCCTTTAAGGTTTGTATTTCAATATAGTTCTTAAGTGTTACCTCTAAATCATATTATTTGCTAAAGTTCTTTCCCAGCCTCTGTCTACAGTACAGTACAGAAGATGCACCTAATATTAATATCATGTCAAACTAATCACTAATTGTAATTGTTCTCCCATGGCTACTGTAATCGGGGACACTGCCCCTTGTTACAATGGCAGATCGCTATATCAGAAAGTCCTTGGCTTTGTAAGGTTGTTGCCTGTAAGTTTGGATACACTGAAGAAAAAGAGATGGGTTAATAAGAGCTGTCTTCTCTGACTGTGTAAACTCCCTCTCTACTTCCCACCATTTATTGGAATGACTTAGCTGGGTTCCTGTGGGCATTCATCCTGATTGAGGTTTCACAGCCAGCTCATTAACAGCTGCTTCCCATGGGTTTTCAGCAACAATGAAGGAGGGGCAGGGCCCCTGGGACAGATAAGATATCAGCTCTGAGGAAGGAGCTGTAGGTTCAGTACCAGGGACAGCAGCAGAGGCAGTAGGAGTGACAGCAAAGTGGTAGCTTGGAAAATGATCTAGTGACCTTGACGCTGGCCAGCTGGAGCCTAACACTTGTCCACCAACTGACCTCTAATGAAAGACTGAAACACCTCTAACCAAGGACTACAGGATAATGGGCAAGCATCGCGGCTTTTCCAGACATTTTAGGTTTGTTTTCCTTTTTCCCCATAACAAGTAAATTATGCATTATTGAAATGGACAGGATTGTGTTTATAGTAATGGAGCGCTCTTAGCAATTGTAGATGTTAAAAGGATAAAGAAAGTCCATTCTTGCTTGGCTTTTAACTATAAATTGCTCTGTAGAATGTTTTTGGTATTAGAGGAAGGTCAATGGTCTTCGGCTCTTAGTGAGATTGATGAAGTACAGTCATAGTTACCAGGATTTGGATATATACAGTAGGATAGGTTCTTCTCTCAGGACTTACGTTTGCACCTTGCCCACTTTTCATTAACTAGCTCTGCTGTATGTACTGTATGATTATGTTTTATGTATGATTTGTTATACGATATGTCCTGCAGAGTTTCATGGTGTTCCTACAAGTAAACATGATGAACGATCCAAGCTGTACGTCTATTATGTTTAGTTTCAAGCGACAAAAATGAACTTGCAGTTTATATGATATTGTTATTCAGGCATAAAAGTTAAAGTGTTATTATGACACTTGGGCTTTGGGAAGTAAAGCTATTAAACTATGCATAAGAAATTATATGTTTGTTCTTTGGTATTGTACCCACTGTAAGAGAGGAGCTTCTATTATCTCAGTGGCGCTCCAGTTCTTCTGGCTTGCCACCTCCTGCCTAATAATGACTTGTGAATGCTGCTCATTAACTGAAGGAGAGAGGTGATAATATTCCTACAATACTGCATCTGCATGAATGGAAAATGTCACATTCGTCATACTTCTGAAATGGGAATATATGTTCAGTTACCAGGCATCCAGCAGCTGTACACTTGTAATGCAATCCGTCAATTAGTAATGAGTGGAAGTGTTTAATGGGAGCTTAATGATTAGTGGAAGACGCCAAATGTGCCCTGGGATAGAGATCTGATTAGGATTCTACCCTGATGGAATGTGAGCTGTGTAGACCATGGAAAGGAAATAAAAAAAAAGCTTAAAACATCAAATAAAGCTCTTTCCTGTTTTGTTTTGTAAAGCAGATTTGAGGTTATGTTAAAATGACGACTTGTCAAAAACAAATCACAAGACACTGCCAGCCTTGTACTCTGCATGAACCTTGCAGTATCCGGGAGAGACAGATTCTTTTATCCTTTGATCTGAAAATACCAAGGTGGCAGACACAGTAGATGCTGCCTGAGTGATGGCATGTGTATGCTTGCAAGCTGGCTTTTATCTCGCTGCTGGGATAATTATACGATGAGACTCGCTCTGCCAAATCTTCTGAGCGGTCCTCCTGCTCCCTGTGGAAATGTCGGCACCGCTGGGAGGAGAGGAAAGCGGAAGAGATGAGTGCAAATTAAATGCTTGGGAGTTAAATGGTGTAGCAGAGCCTGATTGAGGTGAAACAGGACATGAGATGAAGAAAGTCATTGAAATAAACTCAGGCAGGCCAAATAACACTATGTAATACTGTATCACTACATACTATGGGGCTGATAGATGGACGCAAAGTGGCTGCTTTTTCGGGTAGTCGCAGAAGCTTGATTTACGAATTTATATTAATTTGAGATTCACTACAACTAATGCAGAATCCGTGTGACTGCAAGCGGGAAGCCGCGTTGCCCACTTATTTTACGGCAACCGCTGCAACCATCATCTCTTGCACCAGCCCTTATGCTATGTGCAAGAGACTGACCAAGGGGTCTATGTACTAAGACTTGGAGAGAGATAAAGTACCAACCCACCAGCTCCTGTAATTTTTCAAACCCAGCCTGTAACATGGCATTTAGGAGCTGATTGGCTGGTGCCTTATGTCCGTCGGCTTTATCTCTCTTAGGGGCATATTCATTATCACTTAAATGTCACAATTTCTACACTCCGCAGGAGATGTAGAAATTGCTACATTCATCAAACTCCGGAAAAGCATTTTTGAAGAAGAGTTTGACTCTGAAACTGTTCACCATCCTGAGATGGCGAACAGCTTCCAAACCTCTGCAGAAGCTGCCGTATACACGGCAGCTTGTGCAGCAGAGGGGAAGGGAAGACTGGAGGAAGTGTTTAAACGCATGTGTATCAGAGCTGTACAAACAGATTTTGTGCAGTCTCTGCGCAGCCCATGACTTACTCAGCTGCTGCGATCACTTCAGCCAGTCCGGGACCGGAATTGACGTCAGGAATCCTCCCTGCAAACGCATAGACATGTCTGTGTTTTTCCAGACACTCCCTAAAAATGGTCAGTTGACACCCACAAACGCCTTCTTTCTGTCAATCTCCATGCGATCGCCCGTGCGAACGGATCCGTTGCACAAACCCATCGCTGAGCGGTGATCTGCTTTGTACCCGTGCGACACCTACGCATTGCGGTGCATGAATTACCCCCATTAACCAGACAGTGCTGCGTTCATACAAGCCGGGCTGCCCAGTACAGTGCCGACAGGGGAATCAGTACTCTGGCGGTGGCTTGCGCATGTGCAGTATGAGGAAGGCCTTATGGACTCCTCAGCTGCAGGGGAAAAATATAATTTTTCCAAAAACTTGCTTCTCAAAATTAGCAGTTTTTCAGAAATTATGTATTTCTTAGAGAGGAATGATGAGTAGTGAAAAAAATTGTGAAATAAAAGGGTGAGGATTGAAAACTAAAACTTCTCATTTCACAATTTTTTCATGATGAATATGCCCCTTAGGCTTAGTATATAGACTTCTAAGTTCATTCGGACTTGCACATGAATATATTTACATATGAGCGCGTGTTGTTTTGCTAAACTTCACCATTTGCGTCCGTACACGTAGACACCTTCGAATGACAACCAGCCACAATATACAATATACTGTATCTGCGATGTAGCTAGTATATTTATAAAGGGATACATTGATTATGGGAATCTCCTATATAATAGCCCAGATCTATCACTCTGTGACTGTGTGGATAACGCTGGGCGTGGCTAGGAGCTCTCATCAGGTTAGCAGCAGGTCTATCACACTCAGTCCACAGCTGATTGGGCGAGAAACGCCCTCCCACAAAGGTTACATCCAATGGGAGGCTCTGCCATTTGGCTGCTGTGTGTTGTTCTCAGAGCAGGATTAACAATGGGGCTGATGGAGTTGTAGCTCCAGGTCCACACCCCAAAATGGGCCCACTGCATCTGCAGCAACATACCCACCAATAATTTACACATAAAAATCGCTACAAATATGAAAAGGGGGCATGGCCAAGGGTACAGTGGCGTGGCCACGCCCCTTTCCCTATACTTTCAATGGAGGTTTGGAGAGCCAAAAATCGGTACAGATCATAAAAAAAGGTACTGTACCTGCCAAAAAGGTACAGCTGGAGGGTATGCCACTGCATCTGCAGCAAGTCTCTGCGCTGTAGATAGGGGGGGGAAAAATCCTTTTACTGCAGCGTCCTATGTCCTGCTGCCAGTCCACCTGCCCCCTCCGGCATCAACAATCCCCACTCCCTAGCTGCGGCACAGGTGGAACAAAAGCTGCTGCGGCCAATGGCATAGATGTGTATGAAAGCGGCGCAGCAGAATGCTTTCATAGCCCTCCCTGCGCCGCATACACTCTGAGCCCCGGAGCCTCCTCTGCGCGTGATGTCACAGAAGTGCCTCCCAGCCACAGCCGCGCCCAGATCCCCAGAGGCCCTGACTCCGCAACACAGCACCTGGGCTGCCGGCCTGGAAGCCCCGAGATGGCTAATGTAACAGATAGAGTGGGTGATATCCAATGTAAATCAATGTGTAAGGTGACAGTGCTGTGCTGTGCTGTGCAGTGGGTGTGCAGTGTCACTGACACTGCACAGCACTCTCACCTTTTAAATTGATTCAGCAAGCCACTCAGTTCTGCCAGCCAGTCACTATTGTTAGTGCCGGTGTCCCAACGTGCCGCATTACAGGGAAGTAGACGCACTAAATAAACTACAGCTCCCAGCAGCTCTTAGTGCAGAAGCATTCTGGCACTAAGGGCTGCTGGGAGCTGTAGTTTATTGAGCGCATCTTCTTCCCTGTAATATGGCGCGTTGGGACACCGGCGCTAACAAAAGTGACTGGCTGCTGTGCGAGTCTCCGCGAGAGCCACTGCCAAAGGGAGGACAGCAGCTTAGCTACTTCCAGGAGGAGAAGCAGGAGAAGCATTACCCACCCCTCCCCCACTCGCAATACCTCCGGGTCCCATTTGCGGCACCCCCACATACTCCCCCCCCACTCCACCACCCGCGTTGGCTCCGGACCCCTTCCCCACAGGCAGCACCCCCGCCCCTCCCCCACCCGCGGTGGCTCCGGACCCCCACCTGCGGCACCACTGCCCCATCCGCGGCACCCCCGGACCCCCTCCCCCATCCACGTCTCCCCCGCATCCGCCACTCTCCCAACCACAGCACCTATTAGGTTATTCATCAGGCCCTGCGTGCGCTGTTCACACCATTGCAAGGGGCTACGACCCCTTAACCATCGCACGCCCTTTGCCCCTGCAATATTTTACCACTCACACAATTAAAATTATTGGAGGTAATACTCCATATAATATAAATATTGCACGCCACAAGGGCGTGCAAGGGTTAAGGGGGCGTAGTCCCTGGCGCGATTAATCACCTAGTTGTAACTAAATTAGCTGAGTACTGAAAGAGGCAAGTACAAAGAAGTGAATGTGGGCATATTGGTTAATTGCCTCTAGAAATATGGATGGCATGGGTTATTAAAGAAATGTATGTGATTGCATGTGGATAACATAAGCTGTATATTAGTTGGGAATATGTTATAATGCAACTACTTGCTTTAAAAAGAGGGCAAATAGTGAATAACCAAGGTTGAGTTGAAAGATGCTTAGGACAGGAGGGTTTTATAAAATCGTGGTGAGAGAGCGTATCTTGTGCACTATTTTCTGCATGCCTCTGTATTTTTAATTGTTTAATGTTTGAATGTCCCTTATACATGTTTGTGTACTAATAAACTGGGTCTATAGTATTTTTTGAAATGATATTATAAACAGTAAGAATTGCGTTGTTTATTCATGAAAATACCTAATTTATTTTTTGAACAATTCTTTACTATCTAAACAAAACAAGTTTTAAGTTTAAGTTAGCGTTAAATACATAGCATGCTCCCAAATAAGTATTTTATTATAAATTGCAAACCTCATAGGCTAAGCAATGTCTCATACATAGCATGCATATATCATTAAATCGGAATATACATAGGCCCTTACCTCAAGCTCACTTGTCAGGGTCATACAGTACTTGCAGTATTTGGCACAAAATGAGTAGAAGGCCTAGGTAGCCCCCCTTATAGACATAGACTCTGTGCTACCATCAGAAATGGCCATAGTGTAATCTGCCACCACTAGGATTAGAGGATGTCTGTTGGATGGAGGACAAGGAGATGTCTTGGAGTGAGACGTGCTTGTTGGATAGGTAAAGGAACTAGATAGAAGTAGTCAGGGGATGAGTGTACTGGTACAAGTTAGGATAGAGGATGAGGAAATGGATAGATTAGAGGTTGGTGGAGGGGAGAAGTAGCATATTGTTTGGTAGGGGATGAGGATATGGATAGATTAGCAGTTGGGGGAGGGGAAAAGTAGCATATTGCTGGATAGTGGGATGGGGAAATGGATAGATAAGTAGTTTGGGTAGGGGAGAAGTGGTATATTGCTGGGTAAAGGATGAGGAAATGGATAGATTAGTTGGTGGGGGAGGGGAGAAGAAAAATATTGCTGGGGAGAGGATGAGGAAATGGATAGATTAGTTGTTGGGAAAGGGGAGAAGTGGTATATTGCTGGGTAAAGGACGAGGAAATGGATAGATTAGTTGGTGGAGGATGGAATAATTAGTATATTGTTGTGTAGAGGATGAGGAAATGGATAGATTAGTAGTTGGTGTGGGGAGAAGTAGCATAGAGCACTGGGTAGAGGATGAGGAAATGGAAAGATTAGTAGTTCGTGGAAGGGGAAGTAGTATATTTTTGGATAGGTGATGGGGAAATGGATAGAGTAGCAGTTGGGGGAGGGGAATAGTAGCATATTGTTGGATAGGCGATGAGAAAATGGATAGATAAGTAGACAGGAATAAGGGAAGTTGAAGAGTGTCCACACAGATATTCTAGTGTCGCATGTCACATTAATCAGTGCAGTCTCCTGGTGTGTTCTGGTGGTATCACATTGCGACTAAAACGAATTTTCAGCAAAACAGACACAAAAAAGATGACCATCCCTAGCTGAGTCTCCCGGGATATGATGCATGATCAGGGCACATCTGAGATAGATTAGCAGTCCTGGGATGAGAGTAGTGGTAGATGACTGGATAGGAGATGGGTAATAGAGAGAGCAGTAGTTGAGGGAAGGGAGAAGTAAATTCTATGCAACTTGATCCTGCCATTTTTAGCACTGTGCGTACTCCAGAGCTGAGCGTACACATCTTCATTACATCTCCAATTGTGGCTGAATGGGCATAACTGGTTGGTAACTGGGAATTTGCACATAGGCTAAACTTAGTGAGGGTGTACAGTGTAGATGTAATTGTGTGTATGCAGAGATCCTTCTGTTCTCTGATGCATTGTTTGCACCATGGATATGACTGGTGCAAATGTGCGCTGGTATTGATGACAGCTGTGCGGTCAAATAGATGCGCACAATACGGCAGACTGGGGAATATACGCATTTAGCGCCTTATTCTCAATGCATCTTTTGGAGGTTGCACGTCTGCAAACACCACAACAAAGCACTTTGCTGGCGTACAGCCATACGTCTGAATGCGCAGGACTGAGACTCCCACTTTCTACGTCCCTAGATGCTGAAATACAACATGGTGCGTCTTTAGATGCACTGTGAAAACAAGTACCATGGCAGGTGCAGATTATCCATCTGACCATGGCCTCCTATGTGAGCAGATTCTGCATCTATGACCACAGCCACTGTTAGCGACACACCACGATATGCCTGCAATACTCCCGTACCTGCAATACTCCCGTAAGTTGCAACATCTCCGAGCATCTCTTTAGCCACCCCCTGTTACCTCCCAGCCACTGCCCAGGAACGCCTTATACATTTATGTACCGTGTGTCAAACTTTGTACTATGACTCTCTGCAAACAAAATCGTTACACATGAGCAGACGAATACATTGCACCACTGCGTCTGACATCGCCAGTGCATCCAAATCAGAATCAGGCCTGTCGTTCCAGTGTAATTGCAGCTGACTTGCATGTAACTCTGAGTCTGCTTGTTGCTATAAGAATGTCTGGATGTGCATCATTCCAAAATGTTCTCCATTATTTAATGGGTAAGCAGAACCTCACTAATGCCTGTTTCTCTAAATTGTTCTTCCTGCAGAATATTTATCCCCAAGAAGCACCGGCAGCGTTTTGACCATGTCGTGTCCCAGAGTCTCATCAGTAAGATCTGCCGATCCAGGAGTGAGCGCAGCAATCGCCTGCGGAGGAGTCGGAGTGAAGACCACCATGAACGGCTACTGGTGTCTACAAAGGCTGCTTCCATGCCGCACTGCCAGGACGAGCTGGGCAGAGGACTGAAAAAGAGCAGTTCTCTCATTGCTGGCAGCGGGGGCACTGGCAAGCCACATAGGTGAGCCTCTCAAAGTTGTCAATTAAGCACAGTGGTGGAGGCCATTTTGTGGGCTCAACCAGTATTTTTGAGATCAAAGACTGTTAATCAAACCTTCTAAATAGGACAAGTGGAGATGTTGTCCATAGTAAGCAATCACATTCTACCATTTATCTAGTATAAAATTATAGCTATCATTTGATTGGTTGTGATGGGCAAAGCCTCCACTTAGCCTATTACTTTAGTACTTCCTAGTGATTTTATAGACTGAATATTACTTCAGACCACAAAATGGCTGCATCCAGTATGCGTAACTGAGGGTTGCACTGTATACAGTATATCTATGTTGGGGGAAGTCTACAACATCCCTGACCTCATGTCAAATGTTGATTCTAGGTTCCTGTTGTGGCTGGTTCTGTGGTGCAGTGTCTAGATCAGGCATTCCCAACCGCGGTCCTCAAGGCACACCAACAGTGCAGGTTTTAGTGATATCCAGGCTTAAACACAGGTAACTAAATTAGTACCTTAGTTATTTTGATTTAACCATCTGTGCTGAAGCCTGGATATCTCTAAAACCTTCACTGTTGGTGTGCCCTGAGGACCGTGGTTGGGAATGCCTGGTCTAGATGCTTAATCAGGGTCCACACACAGCTTTCCAGGCAAATAAATGCAAATAATGTTTTGCTGACAGCGTAGATGAGACAGAAAATAAACAACCTATACCTCACTCAAGGCACAATATCACTTCTTCGCCCCTCCATAAATTGGACAACTAGTATGCATTACAAAGTTTCTCTTAAAAGTCCCAATCCTGGACTTCCGGGGGCGGGGCCAGCTAGCATGGCCGCTTTTTAATGTGGCTCCTCCAAGCTCCATGAGGAATCCCTCACAATCCTTCCCTTCTGCGGGACCCACTGAAGGGAAACTTGTACCATCTGGCAGCTGAGCTTTCCCTGACCAGAGGGATGCCAATATTGTGCGGGAGACCTGTATATTACCCCGGAGTCAAGCCATCGGATCTGATGGCCGGCATGACCCCCAGCGTGTTGATGGCGCGAACTGGCCTCCACCTGTAACCTGTGGACACTAACCGGAACCCGACCCCTGACTCCGTACCTGACCTGGTCTCTGTGCTGCCGCGGGGAACCCTCATCGGAGCGGGACGCGTGGAGACGCGGGCGCACATCCGCTCTTGCCTGTGACCCCTGCTGGGACTGGGAGCGCGCTATCCACAGCGTCCGGCTGACCGCCGCTCACCACTCCCGCTTCCGCAACTGTCTACAAGCGGCAGCGGGGCACTGCTGCCGCTCTCAGTGAGGTGCCTGGAACCTGCATCCCTTGGCACTTGTGAGACGGGAGACTCGGCGCGGATGACCCGTGAGGGGAAAGGCGCCTCTACGCTGGTGTCCGGATCTATTCTGGTGCAGTCTGGGGTCCTGCTGCTGCACAGCCGCTAGCCACGCTCCTTCTACCGCGGTGAGCCTGCTCCTGCCGGGATTGCACATTAGGCTGACCGATGCGAGGTCCCTAGAACCATCTCCACCCTGTGACTTCTACGGCCTCCTTGGCGACACTGACGGGGATCCTGCTTGCCTGCACTGGATGGCGTGCTCCTTCTCCCCCAGGTACTAATATTGTGTGTCTACCCCACTTCCTTTCTTTCTCCTTTACTAACAGACCCTGGTCTCTTCTCCCCCTTCATCTTTGTTCCGTTCCCCCCTATTGTGTTTTCCAACTCCCCAGCATCATCCTTCCTAGCCCACTCCATCTTCCCCTCTGCTTTGATTTTCACTCTTCCCCTGCTCATACCTACACCCATACTTTCCTGGCACTGGGGAATTATTGTGCTCTCACCTACAATTACTACTCGGACGGGTGAGGTTGCGGTTCTACATCTAGCTGCAAGACCTCTCCCTGAACAGTTGTTCTTGCGATTGCAGGGGACTGCTAGGTGGCTGCCATTGAGAAGAGTGCAAACTGACTTTAACCGGACCTTGCTTATTTATCCAACTCCCCCGGCACTTCCCCAAGGCGAAGAGGTCATTTGCCTTTATTGCGGTGACTTTTTGTGTTTATTTACCCTGGTTTTCTACTGGACTTCCTTTACTCGCATACTCTGAATTCTGTCATAACCATTATTATTTTTCGACTACCAGTTCCTCTCTCTTCTTATTCAGGAGTCCAGAAATTTTACTATATACAGCAACAATGCCACCTTGTGGTTGGATAGTATAATTTTTCCTATTGTTATACTGCAGCCTTATCTTACTTTGACTCACCTATTTCTTTTACTCTTAATTGTGTGGGGTTCTGGAATTAGGGGTGTATGACCTAACTGCAACCGCTTTTTGGGTCTCAAGATTTGGATTTCAGTTATTACTCAAATTATTATACCATTGTCCTTGTACGCATTCTGTGGCATTATGCCTCGGGTAATTCTCATTCTAGTATTTACTGTTTGACCTCTAGGATGTAAATCTGTAGACTCCCTGGAGAGCGGCCTCTTCTCTACTTGTTATATCACTCCCGGGCTGGAACTACCTTACCCCTTGATACTCTGACGCTTGGATTATTTATCTTCTGGCCTGGTGTATGGACAAGTTTCTTAACAAGTCACTGTCCTCACTCCCGCCCAGAACCACTCGTACTATGGTTAGCCCCAAAAAACACCAGCGAAGCCTGGCCCCTCCCCACCTTCACCACAAGGTGGTTCCTCCCCCGTACATTCCACTGGGGAGAGGGGGAGACCTCCTACACCGTCTCCAGACGTGGCATCGGCGTTACTCGATGTATTGATGCCGAAAATTGAGGAGAAATTTGAATTGCTCATGCCTATGATAGATGAGAAACTTCAGAGTTTCCTCCCCAAATTTGAGGTTAAATTTGACCAGCTCATGCCCAATATTGACAAACGGTTAGACAAATTACAAACATCTCTAGATTCAGCCTTGACTTCATTGTCTGATCATTCTAATAGGCTGGGTACACTGGAACAACGGGTTAGTGACGTTGAAGACGACTTACAAGCCATACAGTCGTCCAACACATCCACTATGGCCTCCTATCAAGCGCTTGCCGACAAAGTAGATGACTTAGAAAATAGTCACAAGCGAAATAATCTTCGCTTTGTAGGTATCCCTGAACAGGTTAGACGGTCGGCCCTGATAGATTTTATTAGTATACAACTGGTCGAGGCGCTCAACCTCCATAGCGACATGGACGTTCCACGTATTGAGCGAGCTCATAGGTTAGGCCTGAAACGTGAGGGTCCTGATAGGAGACCCCGCCCAGTGATTGCTAAATTCCTGGACTACCGCGACAAGGAGAAGATCTTGGCTGCTTTTAAACGGAACCGTGACTTGGTTATTGAGGATCATCGTATTCTCATTTTCCAGGACTTCTCGGTCGCGGTGGCCCAGAAACGTAAAGAGTTCTCCCCGCTCTGTAAGTTCTTGGTTGATCATAACAAGCGCTTTGCATTGTTGTACCCGGCTAAATTAAAAATCACCAAAAATGGGCAGACATTTATTTTTGATAATCCGACTGAGGCCCGGGCTCACTTACAGCCGACTCGTCAGTCTGGGGACTCCCCTACCCGGTCACATTAATGAACCTTTCTGGCTTTTTTGGAAACTGAGATGGTACGCTCTCCTGTATTTGTGTTAATTAACACACTTGGTTATATCATTTGTATGTTATTTTAACAACTGTTATGATGTTTATTTTCTATGTTTGGTTATGCTTATGTTTATGCTTGCTACCTCCTGAAATGAACTTCAGGGGCTGGCGCCTTGTTTGTTTGGAAGGGAAAAATTGTGAAAATTTTCTGTTGAAGCTGACTATTTCTTGGTTATACCCATTGTATACGGTCTTACTTTAGGTATTGGGCCCGGATCCATGCCTTCTATGCACCCTTGGGGTTCACCCTGCTTGCTGGGACAGGGGTGACCCCGCGCTTGTTAGATATACCCACGTTTGTACGCATCCACTGACTGGTATAGGATGACGACTTATGGTCCTGGGCCACGTGGCTCTCTCCAACAACTGCCCTGTTCCATCACGATCACCTCATGGAATGTGGGGGGTCTTAACACCCCAATAAAACGCAAAAAAGTGACCTCCGCCCTTAAAAAAACCTCAAGCCTGATATTGTCTATATTCAGGAGACGCATTGGAAGAGGGGGGAAGATTCCACACTACGTGATGGGTGGGTGACTGTATCTCTGCGCCATACCGCACCAAATCACGTGGAGTGGCGATAGTTTTTGCCCGACGCCTTCCCTACACTATCTTGCACACGGACCTAGACCCGGAGGGCCGTTATATTCTCATGGACGTTCAAATATATGACGCTAAGTTCACTCTGCTCAATCTGTATGCTCCCAATACTGAACAACCGGCTTTTTACCAACGTGTTTCGCAACTTCTTCATAGTAGAAGCAATCACGAACTTATTATAGGCGGTGATTTCAATACAATCTCGGACCCTTCGGTTAATAAATGCCCGACTCCAATTAACCGAATGGCCCCCCAGTGGGGTCAGATTTCTCGATTACTAGCGGATCACTCCTTAGTTGATCCATGGAGGTTGTTTAATCCCACTGACAGGTCTTACTCGTTTCACTCGGCGGTCCATGGGTCCTTCTCCCGCATAGATTATATACTGCTGTCCACGCCTCTGCTCTCGCACACTATGGATGCCCGGGTGGGAGACATTGCTGTTTCTGACCACGCACCGGTGTCAGTTACGCTTAGCGCTCGCTCCATGGGCTCACGCCCTCTCTTCTGGTGATTCCCCTCATACCTTTATCACTCGGAACAGTTCAAACGGTTTCTCAAGTTGAAATGGGCGGAGTTTTTGGATGATAATCTGGAACACTGGGACAACCCTGTCTTGTTTTGGGAAACGTCCAAAGCGGTGATGCAGGGGCACATTATGTCATATGTAGCGAACAGAAATCGGGTAAATAAGGCGCAGCATGATGACCTGTTACACACGATGCAGTCACACTTAGCAGAGTATATCGCAAATCCTAACTCCCTCACTCACAACGCCTATATTGACTCTCATCGCCTGTATGACAGTTTTTTAGTAGCACAAGCTCAGCAGAAACTTGACTACACTACACAAAAATATTTTCGCTGGGGAAACAAAACGGGGACTTTACTAGCAAACATGACCAAAAGCTTTAAGCGACGTGGCCACATTTCTATGATACGTGACAATCGCACTGATGTCTTACACACTCAAAATGCGGACGTTGTGCGGATGTTCCAGGACTATTTTCGTCAGCTTTACACACCGACCTCACATGATCCGGCTTTGTCGGCCAAACTGCTAGACGAGGCAAATCTCCCTTGTATAACACCCCTACAGCGGGAAGATTTAGAGAGGGCGATCACAGAGGAGGAAATTGCTAAAGCCATCTCCTCTATGCACCTAAACAAGGCGCCAGGACCGGATGGCTATTCTGTTGAATATTATAAACTCTTGCATCACGATGCAGTCCCGGCATTACATGCCTTATACAGACATATTCAATTAGAGTCTCCTTTATACCCCACTTTCAACCAGGCTTTTACAACTCTTATACCAAAACCCAATAAAGATCATTCCCTACCATCCTCTTACCGACCCATCACACTTTTGAACGTTGACTTCAAAATTTTGGCTAAGATAATGGCGGACAGACTCCAATCCTTTTTAGCGTCTATGCTCACGGACCATCAACTGGGTTTCACCAAGGGCAGACATTCAGTGAAGGGGATTCGCACCGCCATAGCTGCGTTTGTGGCGGCGAGCCTCCAGAATGACACTCCGAATATGCTTCTGAGCCTAGATGCGACTAAAGCATTTGATATGGTCTCTTGGCCCTATCTCTACGACATATTAGAAAGAAGGGGCTTTGGACGGACATTTCAATCCTTAATAAAAAATTTCTATACCCAACCGTACACTTCATTATTAATTAATGGGACTAAGGGGGACAACATTGAGCTCACCAGAGGGACAAGACAGGGTTGCCTACTTTCGCCTTTGCTTTTCAATTTAGCGTTGGATCCCATGTTGCGGGTCCTCCAGAGTTCATCCCAATTCAGGGGCATCAGCATTGGCGTGGCAGAGGTAAAGATATCGGCATTTGCTGACGACGTCCTCTTATTTTTGTCAGAACCAAGGAGGGCCCTGGGACCGCTGATGGAACGTATCAGAGAATTTGGGCAGGTGTTGAGGTTCGAAGCCAACTTTGAAAAGTCCACGGCCCTGTATTTAAAGCCGGGTTATGCGCACCCGGCTTGGTTCCGGGAGACCCCAGTTAGTTGGGCAACCAAAGCAATTACTTATCTAGGGGTACAGATCCCAAAAACTTTGAACAACTTGTACAGTCTTAATCTGAAACAAATTGTGTGCAGTATGAGGGAGGATACAGAACGCTGGAAACATCTTAAAATTTCATATCTGGGCAGAGTGAACTTGGTAAAAATGATTTTATTCCCTAGACTTTTATACCCACTACAATCCCTTCCTATTTTACTGTCTAGGAGTACTACGACAGAAATTAATAAAATAATGCGCACTTTCATTTGGAACGGTAAACGAGCGCGTATTAGTTTGGTGAAACTGCAGCAGCGTAGACACAATGTAGGTGTAAATCTACCCAATGTATTGGAATATAGTTATGCCTCCCACTTACGTTACTTGAGAGATTGGCTACATGGTGGAAATCTGTACTCCAATACGGCCCTGGAGACTGCCTTCTTAAATGGTGGTAGTATTATTTATTTTCTGCATTTACATGAAGGAGAGATACCCACTCCGGTTTGCGCGAACCCACTGCTAATGTCCACTCGGAGAGTTTGGCACTCCTTATGGCGCAAATGCTCCTTAAACCCACATGTGTCCCTTTTCCTTCCCCTAGTCCGCAACCCCGGTTTCCAGGACAGAAACGCAGGCCATCCTTTCACTCTCTGGGAAAAGCACGGTATTACGTCCATACGTCAAATTACACATAGCGAGTTGCGAAAACCGCTTACGTTTGCACAGGCAGCGACACTCTTTCCGATATTGAATAGGTTTCCCTTAGCGTACTTACAAGCTCAACATTATGTGGCTGTTACTTCTAGGCTGCTATCCCCGCAGGACTATGACAACCCATTCGATAAATTATTATTAGATGGGAACCCCTCTTCCAGGGCAATCTCTATTCATTATTCATTCTTGCACACGCCTCTACAATATGATGACGTGACGACGGGACTGGCACAGTGGAGAGACTATTTCCCGTCTTTTACTATGACAAAACTGTTGAGGTCCTTTGAGCTATCCATTAAATTAATACCTGCTGCGTCCTATGTCGAACTCTTCTTGAATGTCTGGCATAGAACGTACCTGTCACCACACCGTAGACACCTAATGGGATTGTTAGAAGACTCTTCATGCCCTAGATGTGGTACACAACGGGCTGAGCTGTTTCACTGCCTGTGGGGATGCCCCATAATCCGGAGATTCTGGGTCCAGATATGGAGATACACTACCCAACACTTAGTTAACTATTTACCGCTTACCCCTGAGTGGGCAATATTTGGTATACTACCGGAGGGTCTTAGGATGGCACAAGGTGTTAAAAAATTGTTAATGATAATTTCCGCAGCAGCTAAAAAATGTATCTTACAGATGTGGTTACAGCCCTCGGCCCCGTCAATATCCCTTTTCTCAGGGACGATTTTTCATATTTTCAGAATAGAGTGGCTGGAAGCCTCTTTACAAAAGGAACGGTTTACCATGACATTTTTTGAGACATGGGAAAGTTACATAGAAACTCTATCTCGCCCATTAAAGGAACAGGTGTGGAGATGTTTTCACAACACTTTATGGTACGAAACTAGAGTTCATGGACAGGACCCCCCAATTTCATTTGGTACTGATTAGTTTTTGTTTCACCAAACCCATTTGGGAGGGGTCATACTGCTTTGCACTGGGAGGGAGTGGATGCGGATGTTGGTGTGGGCGTGGATCCGGGCTCAAGCAATCTATTTTCATTACCTGAAGGAATCTTTTCTGTGACTATGCTCTATATATATATATATATATATATATATATATATTGGTTCCTATATTGATTCACACTGTTGCCTTATCTCCATTGTTTGATGAACGGACATTTCTGCTATACCCTCAAATGATTGTATACTTTGATGTACTTTAATGTGAGATTCTCTTTATTATGCTTCAACTGAAATAAAAAAAAATGTTTAAAAAAAAAAAAAAGTCCAAATCCTGTCTCTCACAGGTACAGTAAGGCACCCCCTGGCCTTCTCAAAGTCCTCCCTGCCTCTTGCAGCTTCAGACACGGCCTTCTGGCCTACGCACACTGAAGGCCCACTGGCCTGGACTTTTCTCAGAAACATAAGCACAGTCACAGACATTGGTGGTCTTCCCTGCCTCCTGCAGGTTTAGATGCTGTCCTCCAATAGCCCTCACTGGCTACCTTGCACACTGGGCTCTTTGACTTCCACTGCAGCCTGCCTGGCTTTTACAACCCCACCTGGACCGGATACACAGGCAGCAGCCTGACCTTACTGCAGCAGTCACACCTGCCTTTTCTTCCGTGTGGGTAGATCCCTCCTGCCTCACACAGAATCCATAGCTCGCTGCTGCCATTTACCTTTATACTACAACACTACATATATTTGAAACCACAGTGAATTATTATCATTCTCATTATAAACAGTTACTTTGTGTCATAACTTTAGATAACAGTGTTTTTTCAGACAATATGAACAAAGGGCCTAATTCAAGGTTGATTGCAAAACAACATTTTCCTCTATTGGGCAAAACCATGTGTTTTGCAGGTGGGGCAGATGTAACATGTGCAGAAATAGTTAGATTTGGGTGGGGTGTGTTCAATCTGAAATTTAAATTGCAGTGTTAAAATAAAGCAGCCAGTATTTACCCTGCACAGAAACAATATAACCCACCCAAATCTAACTCTCTCTGCACATGTTACATCTGCCCCACCTGCAGTGCACATGGTTTTGCCTATTAGAGGAAGATGTTATTTTGCAATCAACTTTGCATTAGGCCCAAAATCTCTTGATTGCAAATAGTGCCTGGTGACTTTTATGTGTATTATACAGAAGACAAATAACAAGAGATATGTCATACTGGGGGAGATGTATCATAACTTTGAGAGAGATGAAGTACCAACCAATCAGCTTCTACCATCAGATTCTGATTGGTTTGTACTTTATCTCTCCATTTTATCTCTGTCCAAGGTTGGATACATCTGCCCCCACGAATATTGTAAATTGAAGTTGTGGTTACTCAGGTAACGCTGAGTTTCTAACATTACATTAGTACTTCCCTCCTTTAATTATTATCCTTCCTACTAGCCAGTCACTGAGTTGTATCTGTGTTTCTCTGACGGCCTCTCTTGCTTCGCAGGACAGTGCGGGTGTGTAAGGGCAGTAGCAGTTTTGGGTTCACGTTACGGGGTAATGCCCCAGTGTGGATTGAGTCTGTTCTCCCAGGTACAGTATTCTGCCATCATTATGTAACTGGAATGTGATAAAGTGTCTCAGAATTGTAAAACAGAATGAAAGTCAAAAACAGCTACTCCCATTGTTAAGACAGCCATCCTTGCAAATTTATATTGCAGAATACCAAAACAATGGAAACGGAATGGCCAGATTTATCAAAGCCTTGGAAAGAGATACAGTGCACGGTGATAAAGTAGCAACCAATCACTTCCTAACTGTCATTTTTCAAACACTCTCCTGTAACATGCCGCTTTTTGGTTGGTACTTTATCACCATGCAATTGACCACTCTCCAAGGCTTGAAAAATCTGGGCTAAAATTCCGTACTTACGGCCTAATTCGGCACCCCTGGAGCCCAGTGAGATGCTAACAGCATCTCAGGGCTGCGTTCTCCTCTGCCTGATTGACAGGCGGTGGCGGGGCGGGAGCCGTTGGTGGGGCGCGGTCTGGACAACGCAGACGCGTCCTGACCGTTGCGGGGGCGGGCCGCGGCGGATCCATGATGTCACAAGCAGCCACTGCGACCGAGGACGCGGCGGGTAGCCGTCTGCCAGCGCAGTTCGGCTGCACAGGCAGGGAGCTACTCGGTGGGGGCAAAAGCATTGCTGCCGTGAGATGCTTTCGTACCCATGCGGAGGGGAACAGGGCCTGACATGCGGGGCGGACTAGCCCTGTGCTGGGCGTCCCCCCGCATGTCTGAGTAACTGATCGTAGATGTGCTAAATTTAGCACATCTATGATCAGATCTGAATCACCCCCTTAGACAGAAGTTATGACGCTATTTCGGGTCACCCAGAAGGGTGTATTGATCTTTTGACTCTTGTAGAATGGAACTTACTAAGTTGGAGTTTGATATTGATAGTTGTAAAAATGTGAGAAAGTTGAGTATAATCACATTCTTCCCTAACACTGTGTTGCTAAGTGACCGTGGCTGTGGTAGAGGAGATCTGACAACCATTAATAATATAATGTGATATTAGACTTAAGGCTGAGCAAATAGTATTTTCCGTTACCATTATGAATCCACTGATCTGGTGCTGAGAGACAGTCTAGAAGAGGACAGAAGCTGTCAGGAAGCACCCACAGAGCTATATCCTATACCCTGGTATATCACTAGTCCCCCCTCTCCCTCCAGTGGCTCAGGCCCCGAGCATGAGCCCAATTTGCTGTGTGTGGAATTTTTTTATCCACTTTCATGGTATCGCTGGTTTTCTTAGTGCATTCTATGGTGAAGTAGATCATTGACTCACCCCCATATATGAAGATATTAATATTTGTGCAACTTACGACACATGCAGCTTGTTATGCCCCTGTGTGCTTGTGTTTATGCAGCTATGTATTTCTGACAGTGCACCACACTTTAAGCCTCTAGGGTTGCTGTAGATTTGGATGTATTTTGTACTAAGAACACAGGTGTAAAATGCGCTGGTTAAAAAAAATGACGCATTTTGCTTAATTAGCTAAATTTGATTCATTTAAAGAGACATCCGGCTCTTCAAGGGTAAATAAAAGTACAAGGTAAGCTTCAAATAGTTAAAACTCTCCAGCTTGGATTTCTCTACCTTTCTATGCAAGGCCAGATAGCTCAATGAATAGATTCTCCTACTGCAATGTCATAGGCGATGGGTTTGAATCCTGGCCACATCAGCATCCCGAAATGTAATAAAGGACAGTGTGACTGAACAGCAAAGAGCTCTCAAGTCAAGTCCATGAATGCTGTATAGGTATTAGTGATAAAAGGGGTGGGGCTAGGAGACATGGGCGGCCAGGAGATGCTGGGCTTCAAAAAGGAGGGAAGCTGCAAGTGAAAGTAATTAGATAATTCATAATTGACAAGTGCTGTCCACAGCGCCCCCTACCCTGCAGTGCTATGTGCAGAGCACACTCCGCACACACCTAGTTATGGCCCTGTCAGTTACCATCCCTTGTAAACAAAAAAACAAATGGTAAATTACTTTTGTGCGGCAGTCTGGCTGTAAATATGAAATAAATAATGCAAATAGATCACTGCAGCCTCTGTAATAATAGGGTATGTTACACCAGGATGTTATAGGCCTCCTGATAGGATCTTATGTGTCTTGGCCGTGGTTCACATTAGATGAACTTTCATGTCTACACGGCCAACAGTAGCACGTCCCCTCCATCGTCTTGTCCACCTCACTAAGTGTAAGGAGTCTTACGTATAGGATGTGACCAAATCTGCTTAAGGATGGATGTGTAGGGATTTTTTGAGCTGTACTAAAAATGCACTGACAGCCAAGTCTACATCAACCCCACTCAGAACATGTTTAATGCAATTCTTTTCCTCCTGTATAACTACTATATAACACTAGCCAGACTGTGTAATGTGTCAGAGTATGACATCTCTCTTCCAGGCAGCCCTGCAGAAGTGGCCGGGCTCCAAGCTGGAGACAGAATCTTGTTCTTAAATGGTTTGGACATGAGGTGAGGAGGCTAACACTTTCTTAATGACACTCGCTAGGCTCTAGTAGCACTGAGGCCTGAGGTACGCATGAATTGGAGGATGCTCAGTCTCTTTGAATGACAGATACTGTCTGATTTCAGAAAACTGCTTTAATCCCCTGACTTCAGGCCTCATTAGAGACCATAGAATCAGCTCCTCTGTTTAGTTTGACACGTGACTTGTTCTTTTGCAACCCTTGATGTTCAGGCAAGAACCGTTAAGACCTGCTCTAGTGAAGTCTCCTAATATGATCATGTTGGCCTTGGCTGTCTGTGTTTGTGATGTCCAAACCAATCTCTCTGATAATAAGGTTCCAGAGACAGGTCATAATTTCAGTGCTGACTGTGCTCAGGCTTTAGATGCTCAGAACGTAGCTGCTAGGGGCCATGTATGGAACCTGCTGCAACAGTTTGTTTGGATAGTTGCGTCCTACTGTTATATTCTGTATTTGTAACCCCATCTTGTCACTGTCAGAAACTGCTGTCATGAAAAGGTGGTCTGCATGCTGCAGGGCAGTGGCGCCATGCCTACGCTAGTGGTGGAAGATGGCAACGTGTCCTACTGCGCAGGTGAGATTCAGCTCTTACATTCAGTTTATGGTCCTTGCATTATGCATTCTTTCAGACAAAATCACTTTTTAGTTTTTTTCACTGTGTTAAGATATATAACATTGTTGAATGATTAGTCTTCTGGCCTCCCACCCTCTGTGTCCATAGAGAATCTTAAATGCATAACTATATATATATATATATATATAGTGACTCATCACGGGCGCTCTTCACACCGTCGCAAGGGGCTACGCACCATTAACCCCTTCACCCCTTTCTGGCGTTCAATATTATATGGAGTATTACCTGCATTCCTAGTTTTGTTAGTGGTTACATATTGCACGACGAAAGGGCGTCCGATGGTGAAGGGGGCGTAGCCCCTTGTGAAAAGGGGAGGGGGCGGGGAAGTGGGGGCCGCGGATGTGGGAGGAGGTCTGGAGGTGCCACTGCTGGGGGAGGGGCAGGTGCGGGGCTGTTGCTTGTGGGAAGGGGCGGGGGTGCCGTGGGTGGTGTAGGGGGTCCAGAGGCGCCATGGGTGGGGGAGGGGTGGGGGTTTTGCGGGTAGGGGAAGGGCATGTGCGGCGGATGAGGTCCGGAGGAGCTGCGGGTGGTGGAGAGGTGGGTGCGGGGGTGCCGCGGTTGGGGTAGGGGGTCCGGAGGCGACGGGGGTGGGGGAGAGGTGGGTGCGGGAGTGCCACGGATGGGGGAGGGGGTTCAGGGGTGCTGCGGGTGGGGGAGGGGGTCCGTGGGTGCTGCGGGTCATTTTCTAATGCTGGGCGGAGGCACAATGCTGGCCGGAGTCAGAGTGAATGAGTCACAGATTCACAGATCTGAATGCATATAGGAAAAACACACACAGCCGCACAGTATAATGTATATAGGGCCTTAGTGCATGTTATGGGTGCAGCTGCAATGGGGAAAAGTGGGGACAGAACTTTATAACATCGGGACAGCTGCCAGCTGTGATGCATATGGCAGGGTATAGGGGCTGCAGGGGAGCACTGGGCGCCTGTGTACCCCGGGTATATGTGTGACCTGCGGGAGCCGTTACCTGGGGAGGTGTCCATGGATTTGCAGCAACCTCAGACTCTCCTCAAAATGCAAAGTAAATGAACAGAAGGAAAATATAAATCAAATCAATATTTGGTGTAACCACCCTTTGCCTTCAAAACCACAGCAATTCTTCTAGGTACACTTGCACGCAGTTTCTGAAGGCTCTCGGCAGGGAGGTTGTTCAGACGCCTCCCTGATGGTATTGCATGATGGATATGTACCTGCCTGTATTTCTCAACACTGAGGACACCATTAACTCCATTTGCTATAATACAGCCACAAACTTGCAAGGAACTTTCACCATGCTTCGCTGTTGCCTGCAGACACTCATTATTGTACCACTCTCCAGCCCTCCGGCTAGCCAGCTGCCTTTTGTTCAGCTGAGGGACACTTACTAGTGACATCTGACGTAAGCTGGGTACACACCTGACAGATCAGTGGAATGATTCACAACTTTTGTTGTATTTTTTTTTTTTTTATAGCTGAAACGATCCAGAGAACGATTTCCTTTATACACACTGCACAATCATTGTTCTATAGAAACAATAAATGTATCTAAAGATCATTGAGTTGATGTTTTATATGCAGTTTTTCCGATGATGTCTGTACACACTGCTTTTGCTGCATGACATCTACTTATCGGGGCTGACGAATTTCGCTCAGTACTCCCGATGTTGGAGCCCATCTGTCAGTTTTAGGAACGACGTTCGCTCAGTGTGCTGCGTACATACTCGTGCATATGGAGAATTGGCTGGTTCGCCCGGTTATTGTAGATTGTGTGTGTGTGTGTATATATATATATATATATATATACAATGGTGCCGTTCTTATAGAGAGGGGTATGCATCCATCCACTCCCAATATGTAAAGAACAGGCGGCACTCCCGGGTCTTGGTGCAAAAATCAATGTATTGAAAAAAATCAGTGAAGTAAGTGGCACATTGCGCCTTTTTGTTTTGCAGTATTTGCACACAGCCTTGACAAAAGCGCCCTGCGCGGCGCTGAAACGTTGGCGCAATGTGCCACTTACTTCACTGATTTTTTTCAATACATTGATTTTTGCACCAAGACCCGGGAGTGCCGCCTGTTCTTTACATATTGGGAGTGGATGGATGCATACCCCTCTCTATAAGAACGGCACCATTATACATTGGATTCTAGGATGGCACCAGGGCAGCTGTCGATTTAAGGGAGTGCCGACCTTACCAGTTCTGTATATATATATATATATATATATATATATATATATATATAAAATCACTGTTGACACTGGATCACCATACTCTAAATCTAACCCAGTTTAAATTCATGATAAATTGCACACTGCCATCTTGTGTCAGATATTTAGCACTGCAGACTTATCAGATAGTTTACTAATGCTGTCTCAGTCATCAATCCAACCTACCAGTTGATCTGACATTGGTAGAGTGTGTAAACTCACCCAACCTCTGGTTTTAATTATTCTCGGTTGTCCGGTCATGTCAAAATATTTTTAAACTTGCTGAGAAATAAGGAGCCCCCATTGTCAAATTATTCTCCCTATTCACCCTTCCAGCAGTGTATGAGTGGCAGCCGGCATGCCAAAAATTGGAAGAGTGTGTACGGTAATACAATTCTTTCAGATCTGCAGCAAAATTGCACAGGTGTGTAACATAGATTGAGTGGTGATCTATGTCTCCAGTAGGATTGCATCGACAGTCTGGTCAGGAGTTGGATCTCTGAAGGATTGGATAAGTGTGTACCCGGCTTAACAGATGTGCTTTATTACAAGTATATTTAACCAAACATATTGTCCATTCTCGATTGTGGACAGTAATGATTACACTGTACAACAAAGAAACGCTTTTAATTTGTTTCCTTTCCGAAATAGTTATGTTGTACTTCAATACTAATTTGAGGTCAAGAAAAACGAATATACTGTAACCTCAGAATGTTTTTATTAGCGCTAGTTATTGAGCTACACTGTTTGCGGTACATGTACTTCAGTGATATAGTCACAGTGAAAAGCAATTTTAAAATAATCTGATATTTTCCTGATACAAAATAAATAACAGTTGTTTCAATTCAATCAGTCGCAAATAACACAAAACTAAACATACAGCAACCGAAAGAACTCTCTGAAATAGTGGTCTATTAATAAGAGTGCTTTCTCTCTGCTTGTCGCTTGTCCTCCTCTCCTGGGGTATCTCTGGTCACTGACCAACAGTAGCCGGCAAGCATACAAGTGTTCCAACTACCCTGATATCTTCCTTCCATTGCTGAAACGTCTTGGTGGAATCACTCACTGTGCTCGTCAATCACTGCACCTCAGCTGTCAGGGAAGTCCATATGAGAGTATGAGTTACATGTTGCAGCCTAATTGATGATACTTTTACATCCCGGAGGGATGCGGCCGCAAGGTGATTGGCAGTGCTGGGCGTTGGGCGGTGGCACTTCGGCGTTTTGCAGGCGTGGCGGCCAAAACACAAGCGTTTTTGGGGCAATTCAGAGATGGGCGCAGCCGCAAGTCTGTATGCAGCAGCCACTTCCATCTGGTCTGTGCATGCGCACCGGCTGCAGTGCCCGTGCGCAACCCTTCTCCTTGCGGCTGCATCCTGGAGGGATGCGGCCACAAGGTTGATAAAGTCAAATATTACCTTTGAACATAAGCTATATACTTATTATGGACTAAGTACGCAATTGGCGCACGGAGTACCGTAAGGGTACGCACTTAGCGTAGCAGACGCTAGGCCGTGGGCGCGACGCACGAGCGGCACGTACGCTCACGGGCTTACGCTTAGTATCGAGCACGCTATAGGCGGCCCGAGTACCGTACTGCTACGCTGTTGGCGTAGCGGACGCTGTGCCGTGAGAGTGAGACACGAGCGGCGCTGACGCTCACTGAATGACACACAGTAAACCTTGTTAACAACACACTGTAAGGGTATGCTTATACTGTAAACCTTAGTACTGTAATATTACCACAATGTAACGCTTATTGACCTTGATAATATGAAAGCTGTTTGAGCGATTGAGACGCTCAGAAACCCTTTACAATAACTGGTGAAACACACAAGACCTGGTAAGGTTCCAACACCTTCGTAGAAGATTCTTTAGTATAAAAAGGGGAAAAACAGTTACAGCTTATACACTACAGACCTAACATCAATATCTAAACAGAATAACAAGAAATAAATGTGAACAATAGCGAACGATCATAAACAGAACAAACACAAAGAGAATAAAATGGCAAACACTTAAAAGATAACAAAATGAGAACGAATGGCGTACATAAAGAATAACAAAATGGCTACAGAGAAACGTACACACGTGGGAATGATTCGCAAGCGCGTCCTGGACCAACCCTCAGCCTTCAGTGTGAAAACCTTTGTAGAGAGAGTGAGTGCTGGTCCAGCAATGGTGGCCTTTATATACACAGCATACAGTACGATACAATGGTCCCTACAATCTCATTGTTCATTGGACACAGGAATGTGTCTCTGCATTATAACAAAAGGTCATAGGTGGATTCGAACAGGTGGGCTGTGTCTATTTCCAACTGCTCAGGTGGGAGGTATACTCAGGATTCCCGCCGCATGGATAATGAACCGCAAATATAGTAAATGTCTAAAAATTACTTTTAAACATAACTATACGCAGGAGCGAACAATCTTTTCCTAACCAACACTGAAATGTTACTATTAAAATACTCTACAGCTGGATACTAAACACCACCGTTCAACCTTTGTCTGACCCTTCATATCATGCAAAGAGGGATCCCCATGTCCACGAACCCTTTACACTAAACATACTTGCTGACATTGTTAAGGGAAATACTATCTATAAAACACACTATTTAGGTTAAATATGTTGCGATCGAGTCGCTCGCTAGACGCTCACAAACTGCGCCGTAAATACACATCTCCATGCGCAGGAGACGTCGGAGCGTCCCTTACGCAACCTGAGGGGATGCGTACGCACAGGGGAGTGGGTGCACGAGCAGCGGGCATGTGCATTGGGGTTAGTACAAGGCATTGTGAATCACGATATTTTTCCACTTTGACAGTCCACCCCTTTCTAAACAATTCAAGCAGAAAAAATATATATGTTATCATGAAATACCTCATTATGATTGGGAGTAGGGAGGAGAGGAGGAGGTGGGAAATGTATGACCTAGTGGGATAGTAAAAGCATGTGTGTATGAAATCCATGTCTGAGGGGTCATGTATCATCGTGCCGTACGTGTTCTAGACCAAGCTTCGAGGTATTGCGAAGTATACATTGAATCCTTCTCATCCCGTATTAAGGGTCTGTAAATGGGCTAACAAACTCTACCGAGCTCTTTTCGTCTATTAGTTCCAACAAATGGGGGTGCACATTAGTTGATGATACATGAAGGGGGAGAATATGTGAGTGCTAATATATGTTCCTATATTACCTGTCGACTATGTGTGTCACTACCTGAAGATAGTAGAGATGAAGATAAGAAACATGCGTTATAAATGCAGTCGTATGAATATATATGTGTGGTCGTCCTTGGGCGTCTGTTGGAGTCTCGTTGATGTCTTGTCGAAGTCTTGTCCGGATAACTGTATCTTTGCTGTGTGGCAAGCAAAGCTCTTCAAGTGTCCATAAAAAATTACAGTCTCTAAAAGCTCATTAGGTGTCTGTGACACAGTTCATCAGTGGTCTGTATAAAGGGTCATCAAATTCTTCTTCCAGGTGGATGTCTTTGTACTTTGGAGAAAACCAAAGGAGAAACGGGTGAAAGAAACGGACCGTGGAATCACATTTTATCACAACATTGTCTCGATTGATGGGTCATAAATTAAACTAGTTGTTGTTACAATGCCCTCGCTCCTCAAATTCATCAATTTGGTACTACGCTTGCAATTCATTAAAATCCGAACACATCCGAATATCAGACCAATCATTATGACAACTCCTAGGATACATAAGAGGAACTTCCCTACAGTAACGATAACATTCTGAGCCCATTCTCCTAAACCTGAGAACCAATTACGTGGGTTCAACCATGATACCCAGCCGGTTAGTTCATTACCCACAGAAGCAAGGGTAAGGTTGTGCCTCCTTCGGAACTCCCACTTCAATTGCAAGATATCATCCATCTTTTGATCTATGACCTCTGTTGGGTCATCAGTGCTGTTTGTGATATATGTACAACACTTCACTCCATACTGAGTTGCTAGGGTGACACACTACCCTCCTGTCACTGCTGTGAGGTAATTTAGAACCATCCTGTGCTGGACCAGTTCCGTTTTGTAAGCTTGCAATTCTCTCCCAGTATACCTGAAGGTGTCATCATACATCTCGGTGATATTGTCTATCAGGTTCGCTATTACGGTAATATACCTAAAATTTATAACTCCTCTGGCGGTACGGGTGATATCTAGCGCGAGCAGGAGTTGAACCCCGGTGGATTTGTCGATCAAATCAGAGGCTGCATGCTCTGTCCTATCTATAAGGTGTCTTTTTACAATGTGTTCGTAATGGGTGTGAGTGTAAGGAGCTTGGACATTGCGGTGAACGTCTTTCATTCTATCATGGGTAATGGTCATTACTTCCGGTAACACTCTACCAATGTAACACAATCCCTCTGAGTTTGGGGCAAGCCACTTATACGCCTTCCTCCCACATATGAAATATGCATCATCGGGGAGGACATATGGGACAGAATATGACATCACCTTATTACAAACCTTCCAGGTGAAAAATCCTATCCCTAATTCTCTCATCTGACTAGTACACGTATCAGGTTGTATGATATGCGCACAGTATCCTGGTGATACTTCTCCAACTCGCATGGGCCTACTTCCTAGGGTGTACCTATATTGGAAATATCTTCCACTGTTGGCTATTTGGCGTATAAGCTCTGAGTCGATGGGCATTCTATCGGCTCTGTGTGAGAATGTCATGGTTCGGTTGTTCCATGTCACTTCCCAATTTCCCGGCTTTCGGGGATTGGAAATGTTAAAACATATAAGGGACCTATCTACATGGTATTTGTGGAGCTTCAAACTAGGAGGGAAAGAAATATTAAATTTCTTGTCCACCGGTCTCACACCCCTTAACTCAAGTACCTCATCTATCGTTAAAGAGTATGGCACTAGTCCTGACTTTCTATGACCTTGAGGTACTTGTGAGCACACCCAGCATTCCGTTTGGTTTAAAACCTTCCCCACTAATGAGTGATAGTCACTCAACGGATGACGGTCCATATCGATATTAATGCTGGACTGACATCTCTGGATGCACCCGTCCTCAACTATGTTTTCACAATTCCTACAGATACAGTTCTCTTCAGCTAACAATCCTTCACAATGTCTACTAGTGTCATGACTGCCAGATCGTTTTCTGATACTCGCCTTTACTCGGTGATTGTGTTGCTCTTGGAATTCTACGAATCCATCCTGATCATCAGAACCCATTCCAGATCATTTCTCGACTTTACTGGTACTCTCACCGAAACAGACTGCTCTGGTCAACAACAGGGTCAACAGGAAAACACGGACTGCAGTCTCTTGGGGCGAGTCCATCTTACAAGAGGAGAAAGAGAAAGTTGTAATGGGGGTACAGAAAACAATTGAAGGGAAAAAAAAACTTGTTACGATAATTTGTCCTCTAGTCTTGTTGTTCTTCTTGCTCAGTTGTCATCTCAAAGGTGCTGTCTCACAGTCTTCCCCAAAACGAACACTCCGGTGATACAATATTCTTTTCCAAATCAGCGATCTTTCTGTAAGGAGCATAAATCTGGTATTACCATTTGTCTAACTTTTGTGTGACATACCATCCGTAAAACATGAAAGAACAAAAGAGAGAGAACAATTAGAAAAGAAAAACATTGTCGGATTTCCGTTCACCATTAGGCTTTTTACACCAACATGTCCATCGGTATCTCTGCACAGTTTCCCCCACCAGTATTTCCACTCTCCACCCTTTGTGCCTGGCCAAACACAATGATGCTGGTAAGATATACTGGGGTTGGGTAGACCTCTGAAAAGACCAAGTAGTCATGTGACGTTTGAGTTCTGCTGATGAACGTTATAGATGAGAAGGAAACATTTAAAGATAAATTTCAAAAGTTTACCCGGCCGTCCCTGTGTCTACAAGGAACTGACCTCCCAATTTCATTGACTATAACCTCAGGCTTACTATCAAGGCTAATGATCAACTTTACTGGCTGCAAATTACAGGTGCGGCCCAAAATTCTTCATATGTGATCTCTGATTATAATTACGTGTGTTATGTCGTTGTCTAGGGGGTTTATATACCTTATGTGGGTCTCTAAACATACAATTCCGTGCATAATGCCCTTCCCTCTGGCAGTTATAACATTTTATCACATTTGACTTACCCACAGGGGTCTGGGGCTTTGACTGAGGTAGTTTACTTATTGTCATCAGCTTACCCCCCTGTGACTCCCTGTGTTTGCTGACGTTCCGATCGTGCCCAACAGCGGACTTTCTTAATGCAGCCACCGAGATACTTCTCCAGTTAGGTTGAGCGGTCTGTACCCTTGTTCTCAACACTTTTGTTAAACCTTCCATTAATACATAAACCGCTATTCCTCTATGATGTACATTTTCCTCAATGTCCGCGATCCCAGTGTGTCTAGCCATTACTTGCAGTGCTCGATTGAAATAATTAGAAGCAGTTTCACCTTCTTTTTGTCTTATGGAGAAGATTTTGTTCCACTTGACAACAGTTGGGAAGTATACTCCTAATTGCATGTTGTTCTGCTTAACATTTTCCTGATTGTATGCATCAGTGAGAGGTCTCTCTTCGTCTAACTTACAATCAGAAATTAATTTCAAAGGGTCAATAGTGGAGGGCAAACATGCCCGCAGTACGGTCTGCCAATCCTTATTAGTGGGTTCAGTGGCGTTACCTAGTTCTCTAATGAACCTTTGGCATGCGGCTAGATCTTTCCTGGGATCGGGAAATTCAGACATAATTGTTCTTAATTCTGTCCGGGACCAGGTGCAGTGCATTGCAATGTTCCTGGCGGGAGTGATTCCCAGAGCGTCAGTCTGTCCATTTGGGACTGCAATCACCCTGACAGGATTAAGTTCAGCTACATCATCTTGTGATGACTCTACAATATGAGGTGCATTTGTCTGTGTATAATATACAATACCGTACTTACCTGTGGACACAACCTCACCTGACCCTCCGTAAGGGGGCTTGACTACTGCCTTTACCGATTGGGTCGTGCCCACCTGGGTGTCTCGTATGATGGCTGCTGGAAAAAGTGCCAACATCGTGCTGGGCTCACTTTCTTGCTTGTAATCCTGAGGGGAGTTTAACATGGGGTGCAACTTGCACGGGTTAGAATTTGTACATTTATCAGTTTCCTTCTATCATTATTACATTTATTACATTTACTACTATCATTATTAATACAGTTACTAAGTGCATTATTATCATCATATCCCAGTATGCCATTCTCTGTAGCCATTGTTTCTCCAGTTGCCATGTGTTTCCTGCTAAGGTGGGAACAAGCTGTGTAAGCTAATTCCCTTTGTATCTCACTTTCCTGTTGCCATAAATGTAAACAATTATAATGTCTATTCCGTTGCTTTCCGGATTTTATGAGACCTATCCTTCTCCTTAAATTTTGCAACACCTCAGGATTAAAACTGCCTACCCTGGGGAACTGTTCTCCATCGTTCACAGTCATACGTTCCCACTCATTGCATAAAACCTCTGCGTGTGATCCATATTTTTCACACATTATATACCTGGCCGACCCAACTGGTCGTGGTACTAAATCAACCTGAACCTTGGTTGATCGTCCCTTACTTGAGCAACTGGCCCCCATTAAACCAAGTTCCCAGAGGTAAGGCAACGGTGAAAGTTCAGCGAGTGCCTTTACTCACTCTCGCCCACATTGACCAATACACCAAAACACTGCTTTAGCGCTGGCGTACTCAACCCAGGGCCCCTGTGTAACTTCTATTTACTGGGGCGTGTGGGAGTATGCTACCCTCCCCAGTAAGTATCAGTTGCTGGAGAATTGCTGAGTGAACAGCGAACCTCCCTTAAAATAAAATAAAACCTACACAAATCACGTTAGAATGTACAAATAGCGTTTATGATCCCGCAAAGCGTACGCAAATTGCGTAATGGGTATCAAGGTAACCAACTAATGCACACAATTACGTGCGGTACAGTCGCACTGCGTATAAGTAACTACAGGTTGAGTATCCCATATCCAAATATTCCGAAATACGGAATATTCCGAAATACAGATTTTTTTGAGCGAGAGTGAGATAATGAAACCTTTGTTTTCTGATGGCTCAATGTACACAAACTTTGTTTAATACACAAGTTATTAAAAAATATTGTATTCAATGATCTTCAGGCTGTGTGTATAAGGTGTATATGAAACATAAATGAATTGTGTGAATTTACACACACTTTGTTTAATACACAAAGCTATTAAAAATATTGGCTAAAATGACCTTCAGGCTGTGTGTATAAGGTGTATATGAAACATAAATGCATTCTGTGCTTAGACTTGGGTCCCATCACCATGATATCTTATTATGCTATGCAATTATTCCAAAATACGGAAAAATCCGATATCCAAAATACTTCTGGTCCCAAGCATTTTGGATAAGGGATACTCAACCTGTATTACTTATCCGCAGAACGACCAGCGGAATCGGTTGTTTAGGCTGCGAAACCTTCAGCCGGAGCGTATTCTCAAAACGGGCCTATATGGGTACTGCGCCAACCCCCCTGGGTTGCGCTCACTACCTCTGACCTTTCTTAAGTCAGGGTCTTCAGAGCTTCGTATAGGTACTTTTAACGGATTTCTGATTTTAGCGGACCTTCTGGTCTGCTGTAACACTAATTGCTCCTTTTACCTTATTCACTGTTAACGTGAGATGGCCTTCTCCCACGCCACCACGTGTTCACTTCACGGGTATCCTTCTACGAGATCTCGATTTTTCTCAAGGTTCACACCAAAAAAAAAAAAAAAAACTTTACTTGCATACACACGCTCTTTCACTTCATATATACTTTGATTTTTCTGTACAGAAAATTTCTTTCATTCAGGTAACACAGGTTAATCCCAGAGGAGATGCAGCAAGAGAAGGATCTTTTTAAACTAGTTTTAGGAAACTGAAAGAAATTGTGCTATTATCTCGTGGCTTCTGTCTCGCCTTACTAAAACAATGCTATCGTGTGATTTGTATCTAGTGGGCGTATCTGTACGCACGTTGCGTAATTTACGCCACGTGTGTAGGCCTTTGCGTTGCGTACGCTGTCTCGCACTCGGTCAGAGACACGTGTACACAGGCCGGATACTCCACAGTGATACAAATAACACGCTTCTATAAATGTAAACGATGTTTAACTATAATCGCTCACTTAACACTACACACAGTTTCCTCTGTATCAACCTTTACAACTAGGCCAGGCTGTGTGCGTGCTTTACAATTACTCCCTTAAGTATTACTCTTTACTTTTAACTAAAATAGCAACAAATTTTCTCAGCACGTTATCAATGCAAATGGCAAACAGGAAGGTAGATATGTGAAAATACACAAATTAAAATACAGGTGTGTGTGTGTGTGTTGCGTATGCAATTTGCACCAAACAGAAATTAAAACAGTTTAAAAAAACCCCAAAAAACAATAGCTTAACGTTCTTACCTTTCGGTTCCGGATCCCACCAGCATCCCTACAAACCAAGCGAAGCAGACGCTTATCTGATCAGCACTACCGTATCCCCAAACATAAACACGGATACAGGGGATACTACCTTCCCGCCCTTTGCTGATGGATAAAAGTCTGCCTGGTTCCGCTTGGCTGCGGATATGAGGAGGCCCGGACGATGCCCCCAATTGATAAAGTCAAATATTACCTTTGAACATAAGCTATATACTTATTATGGACTAAGTATGCAATTAGCGCACGGAGTACCGTAAGGGTACGCACTTAGCGTATCAGACGCTATGCCGTGGGCGCGACGCACGAGCGGCACGTACGCTCACGGGCTTATGCTTAGTATCGAGCACGCTATAGGCGGCCACAGTACCGTACTGCTACGCTGTTGGCGTAGCGGACGCTGTGCCGTGAGAGTGAGACACGAGCGGCGCTGACGCTCACTGAATGACACACAGTAAACCTTGTTAACAACACACTGTAAGGGTATGCTTATACTGTAAACCTTAGTACTGTAATATTACCACAATGTAACGCTTATTGACCTTGATAATATGAAAGCTGTTTGAGCGATTGAGACGCTCAGAAACCCTTTACAATAACTGGTGAAACACACAAGACCTGGTAAGGTTCCAACACCTTTGTAGAAGATTCTTTAGTATAAAAAGGGGAAAAACAGTTACAGCTTATACACTACAGACCTAACATCAATATCTAAACAGAATAACAAGAAATAAATGTGAACAATAGCGAACGATCATAAACAGAACAAACACAAAGAGAATAAAATGGCAAACACTTAAAGGATAACAAAATGAGAACGAAAGGCGTACATAAAGAATAACAAAATTGCTACAGAGAAACTTACACACGTGGGAATGATTCGCAAGCGCGTCCTGGACCAGCCCTCAGCCTTCAGTGTGAAAACCTTTGTAGAGAGAGTGAGTGCTGGTCCAGCAATGGTGGCCTTTATATACACAGCATACAGTACGATACAATGGTCCCTACAATCTCATTGTTCATTGGACACAGGAATGTGTCTCTGCATTATAACAAAAGGTCATAGGTGGATTCGAACAGGTGGGCTGTGTCTATTTCCAACTGCTCAGGTGGGAGGTATACTCAGGATTCCCGCCGCATGGATAATGAACCGCAAATATAGTAAATGTCTAAAAATTACTTTTAAACATAACTATACGCAGGAGCGAACAATCTCTTCCTAACCAACACTGAAATGTTACTATTAAAATACTCTACAGCGGGATACTAAACACCACCGTTCAACCTTTGTCTGACCCTTCATATCATGCAAAGAGGGATCCCCATGTCCACGAACCCTTTACACTAAACATACTTGCTGACATTGTTAAGGGAAATACTATCTATAAAACACACTATTTAGGTTAAATATGTTGCGATCGAGTCGCTCGCTAGACGCTCACAAACTCCGCCGTAAATACACATCTCCATGCGCAGGAGACGTCGGAGCGTCCCTTACGCAACCTGAGGGGATGCGTACGCACGGGGGAGTGGGTGCACGAGCAGCGGGCATGTGCATTGGGGTTAGTACAAGGCATTGTGAATCACGATATTTTTCGACTTTGACAAGGTAGTTGACAGCGGAATTTCGTGGGTGTATCGTCCAAAACGGGGGTGATGTCACACCCAGCCGCTCCGTTAAAAAAATGGCAGTGGACCCCCTGCCAACACAGCCAGGGGTCGACCTTAAATCAATGCACCTACAATTAAATTGCAGACACATCGGGAGGCGGCGCCACACATGTTGGGCGGCCTTGCCCTGTGCTGGGCGGCCCCCAGTATGTGAGGAGATGGACGCAGATCATTGCTGTGGATGCAGTGATCTTTGTCTATCTCTGAATAACCCCCTGTGTCTCGGAACTGAGAGCTGAGAGATTCAAATGTCAATTGTTCTGCGCGTGCTGAAAACAATTAGAATGAGCTATTTTCATGTCTGAAAGATTGTCACTGTTGCACAATGTCATCAAGGTTTAGGACACTGTACTGATTTAAAACCTGGTGTGTATCTTGAGTATATGGTACTCCCATAGCTAGGAGACTATTTATGGATAAAGTAAAATGTTATTTACTTTTATGTTTTATTGTATATATAAATATATATAAATAATAATAATAATGCTTATTATTTAAAGGCTAACTCTGGAAGTACAGTACATTAGTCACTGATATTTTTTTCCTGCTTGTGTCTTAGATTCAGATTCGGATACCACAATCCCCACATCTGCTCTCACCTCCCTTCAGTGGGTCGCAGAAATCCTTCCCTCCAATATTCGCATCCAAGGACGGAGCTTTAGCCAACAGCTGGAACATCTGCTCACGCCCACTGAGCGATATACAGTCTGCAAAGCTCTAGAGAGCTTCTTTCAGCACAGGTACTGGCCACCATCTGACACGTCTGCATGTACAGAGACTGTGGGGGTAATTCAGAGTTGATCGTACTCTGACATGCAGGGGGATGCCCAACACAGGGCTAGTCCGCCCGGAAGTCAGGCCCTACCCCACCGCACAAGTACAAAAGCATCACACAGCAGTGGTCAGGTCTGAATTAGCCCCAGTGTGACAGTATTCCCCAGTATTGCCCAGACCAGTGGTTCTCAACCATCAAGTTTTCCCAGCAGGTGAAGTGTTGACAAATTTTTGTATGTGGAAGAAGGTGTTATAATTACTCACCCAGCAACATAGACCAACTCACCTATGCATGATTAAAGGACCGGAGACAGCAAAGGCATAATCATCTAGCATGGACATATATACACACCATGCCTGAATCATATAAACTATCTTACATACACTCACTTACAAAGCCCTCACCCACTCCTCTCCCATCTACATCTCTGACCTTATCTCCCTTTACACTCCCACCCGTCCTCTTCGCTCTGCTAATGCGCGCCGCCTCTCCTGCCTGCTGATTACTTCCTCCCACTACTACCTCCAAGAATTTTCACGTGCTGCTCCATTTCTCTGGAATTCCCTACCTCTCCCCCTCAGACTCTCTACCTCTCTACAAAACTTCAAATGGGCTCTCAAGACTCACTTCTTCACCAAACCCAGCCAAATCTCATCCTAACCCTCTGTTTCACACTCTCTATGTACCCCATCTGTCTCACCCCTGTCTGTCTACCCCTCCCCTTTAGAATGTAAGCTCTCGCGAGCAGGGCCCTCTTCCCTCATGTGCTTATTATTTTTCTTACTTTAATAATCTTCAACTGCATCAACTCCAGCAGTCTTCTGCCACCTGATACTTATTCCAGTGTCATCTGCAGATGTAACTATGTTTATTTACCCTGTACTTGTCCTATGCTGTCATCAACTGTAAGTTGCTGTTTTCCTGTTTTGGTTATTTGTTTATGTACTCTGTAATTGGGCACTGCGGAACCTTTGTGACGCCATATAAATAAAGGATATGCATTACTGTGCGGGAACAGCAGGTAACATACGTCACCTAATTTTGCTTACCGTAATAAGCGGAAGTGCGCGCAGCCACACATAGTTTGAGGCTCCAGTGGGAGCTCGCTCATGAAGTCCACCCATATGTAGTAATTCCTGAAATGAGAAGAGGTTACAGAATAAGTGCAGGACATATTCTGACACCTGCGTTATCCCTGATCTCATCTGTGACGCTCTTTGTGTCCACAGGAACATCGACACTCTGATAGTGGACATATATCCTGTGCTGGACACTCCGGCCAAGCAGATCATCTGGCAATTCATCTTCCAGCTGCTGACATATGAGGAACAGGAGCACTGCCAACACAAGATCGCTCGCTTCCTGGGGTACAAGGCAGGTCAGAGAGCTCCATAACCGAGCGCTCATCTCATTGTGCCCCATCACCCACCTCTGCCAGTAACCACCATGCCACAGGAGTCATTTGTCTTACACTGTATACTGTGCTGTAGCACCATATGCTGCCATGTGATGTCACCATATACTGCTGTGTATCATACATATCGGATGGGGGCAGAGATTAACAACTTTGCCCCAGTGCCACAACATGAAATGAACAGCAAAGTTATGATTAATGAGATATCTGTGGCCTATCAAATTGTGACCGCGCACCTGTTTCAGGGCAGCCATTTTGTCTGCTGAACCAATAATATTGAGTGTGCCGACATGACCTGTTTGAAGCATTTCAATTGTGTGGTGCTATATAAATAAATGCTTATATGTATATATGAATTAAAAGATGAATTGTGCAACTGACATGCTTTTTTCTTTTTGTAAAAATGACATGCTTTTATCATCTGCTCTTCTCTGTTACTATGACAACTAGACATCACTTGTGGAGTTTTGCACCATAGATAATATTAGTTTGTCACATGACCTCACTTTCTCATTTCTTGGGGCTCTGTGGCCTATATAACAGCATTAATCCTTTAGCCGTTTAACAAAACTCTTTTGGTGATTACTAATATCCATTATAGCGATATTACTGAGCCGTATAAAATAAGCTTTTAATTCTTTTCTTTGCTGGTATATAGCCAAGCTGCAGACCTCCAAAAATTGATGATTCACAGTTTATTGCAATTTAAGACACACATTATGCATTACCCTCACCACTGAGTAGAACAGGTGGTGTCGGTGGACTACCTAAAATATGTGCGGTAGTATGAATGACACTGGCACTTTTTATGATGGCTGTTAGAACTGTTATATTGGTTTTGACTGGTGATTCTATTCAGCTGCCATGGATGCGGAAACTGGGGCTCCTCATCGAGGGTCTGTCCATGGACAAGGAATGTATCAGGGGAGCATCCGTACCCCTGGCATGGAGGAAGGGAAGACAGGTGACTAATTTGGACACACGTTTTACTCATGATGGTTATTATTTGCATCTGTGCAGATAAAGGTCTGTTTTTTTTCTGCATGTGAACATAAACTCATGTGTATATGTTATGAGATGTAAGTTTAATTAGAAGGGGGAGGGGAGTGTTGGCACTATATTATTGTGTTTCCCAAGTTGTTAAAAATAATGGAGACAATCTCAAATTTAGGCCTTTACAGTAGACAGTTGCCAGACATACATTTCTCTATCGTCCTAAGTGGATGCTGGGGTTCCTGAAAGGACCATGGGGAATAGCGGCTCCGCAGGAGACAGGGCACAAAAGTAAAGCTTTTACAGGTCAGGTGGTGTGTACTGGCTCCTCCCCCTATGACCCTCCTCCAGACTCCAGTTAGATTTTTGTGCCCGGCCGAGAAGGGTGCAATTCTAGGTGGCTCTCATAAAGAGCTGCTTAGAGAGTTTAGCTTAGGTTTTTTATTTTACAGTGATTCCTGCTGGCAACAGGATCACTGCAACGAGGGACAGAGGGGAGAAGAAGTGAACTCACCTGCGTGCAGGATGGATTGGCTTCTTGGCTACTGGACATGAAGCTCCAGAGGGACGATCACAGGTACAGCCTGGATGGTCACCGGAGCCACGCCGCCGGCCCCCTCACAGATGCTGAAGCAAGAAGAGGTCCAGAATCGGCGGCTGAAGACTCCTGCAGTCTTCTTAAGGTAGCGCACAGCACTGCAGCTGTGCGCCATTTTCCTCTCAGCACACTTCACACGGCAGTCACTGAGGGTGCAGGGCGCTGGGAGGGGGGCGCCCTGGGAGGCAAATGAAAACCTTTAAAAAGGCTAAAAATACCTCACATATAGCCCCAGAGGCTATATGGAGATATTTACCCCTGCCTAAATGTACTAAATAGCGGGAGACGAGCCCGCCGAAAAAGGGGCGGGGCCTATCTCCTCAGCACACGGCGCCATTTTCTGTCACAGCTCCGCTGGTCAGGAAGGCTCCCAGGTCTCTCCCCTGCACTGCACTACAGAAACAGGGTATAACAGAGAGGGGGGGCAAAATAAATGGCAATATATATTAATATAAAAGCAGCTATAAGGGAGCACTTAATCATAAGGCTATCCCTGTCATATATAGCGCTTTTTTGGTGTGTGCTGGCAGACTCTCCCTCTGTCTCCCCAAAGGGCTAGTGGGTCCTGTCTTCGTATAGAGCATTCCCTGTGTGTCTGCTGTGTGTCGGTACGTGTGTGTCGACATGTATGAGGACGTTATTGGTGTGGAGGCGGAGCAATTGCCAAATATAAGGATGTCACCTCCTAGGGGGTCGACACCAGAATGGATGCCTTTATTTGTGGAATTACGGGATAGCGTCAACTCGCTTAAGCAGTCGTTTGCCGACATGAGGCGGCCGGACACTCAATTAGTGCCTGTCCAGGCGCCTCAAACACCGTCAGGGGCTGTAAAACGCCCCTTGCCTCAGTCGGTCGACACAGACCCAGACACAGGCACTGATTCCGGTGGTGAAGGTGACGAATCAACCGTATTTTCCAGTAGGGCCACACGTTATATGATTTTGGCAATAAAGGAGATGTTACATTTAGCTGATACTACAGGTACCACTAAACAGGGTATTATGTGGGGTGTGAAAAAACTACCAGTAGTTTTTACCGAATCAGAAGAATTAAATGACGTGTGTGATGAAGCGTGGGGTGCCCCGATAAAAAACTGCTAATTTCAAAGAAGTTATTGGCTTTATACCCTTTCCCGCCAGAGGTTAGGGAGCGCTGGGAAACACCTCCTAGGGTGGACAAAGCGCTAACACGCTTATCAAAACAAGTGGCGTTACCCTCTCCTGAGACGGCCGCACTTAAAGATCCATCAGATAGGAGGATGGAAAATATCCAAAAAGGTATATACACACATGCAGGTGTTATACTACGACCAGCTATTGCGACTGCCTGGATGTGCAGTGCTGGGGTAGTTTGGTCAGAGTCCCTGATCGAAAATATTGATACCCTGGACAGGGACAATATTTTACTGTCGTTAGAACAAATAAAGGATGCATTTCTTTATATGCGTGATGCACAGGGAGATATCTGCACACTGGCATCACGGGTAAGTGCTATGTCCATTTCGGCCAGAAGAGCTTTATGGACACGACAGTGGACAGGCGATGCGTAGAGGAGTTATTTGGGGTCGGTCTATCGGATTTGGTGGCCACGGCTACGGCCGGGAAATCCACCTTTCTACCTCAAGTCACTCCCCAACAGAAAAAGGCACCGACCTTTCAACCGCAGCCCTTTCGTTCCTTTAAAAATAAGAGAGCAAAGGGCTATTCATATCTGCCACGAGGCAGAGGACGAGGGAAGAGACAGCAACAGGCAGCTCCTTCCCAGGAACAGAAGCCCTCCCCGGCTTCTACAAAAGCCTCAGCATGACGCTGGGGCTTCGCAAGCGGACTCGGGGGCGGTAGGCGGTCGTCTCAAGAATTACAGCGCGCAGTGGGCTCACTCGCAGGTAAATCCCTGGATCCTGCAGATAATATCTCAGGGGTACAGGTTGAAATTAGAGACAGAGCCACCTCGCCGTTTCCTGAAGTCTGCTTTACCAACGTCCCCCTCAGAAAGGGAGACGGTTTTGGAAGCCATTCACAAGCTGTATTCTCAGCAGGTGATAGTCAAGGTACCTCTTCTACAACAAGGGAAGGGGTATTATTCCACTCTTTTTGTGGTACCGAAGCCGGATGGCTCGGTAAGGCCTATTCTAAATCTGAAGTCCTTGAACCTGTACATAAAGAAGTTCAAGTTCAAGATGGAGTCACTCAGAGCAGTGATAGCGAACCTGGAAGAAGGGGACTTTATGGTATCCTTGGACATCAAGGATGCGTATCTCCACGTTCCAATTACCCTTCACACCAGGGGTACCTCAGGTTCGTTGTACAAAACTGTCACTATCAGTTTCAGACGCTGCCGTTTGGTTTGTCCACGGCACCTCGGGTCTTTACAAAGGTAATGGCCGAGATAATATTTCTTCTTCGAAGAAAAGGCGTATTAATTATCCCATACTTGGACGATCTCCTAATAAGGGCAAGGTCCAGAGAACAGCTAGAGATGGGTTTAGCACTATCTCAAGAGGTGCTAAAGCAGCACGGATGGATTCTGAATATTCCAAAATCCCAATTAATGCCGACAACTCGTCTGCTGTTCCTGGGGATGATTCTGGACACAGTTCAGAAAAAGGTTTTTCTTCCCGAAGAAAAAGCCAAGGAGTTATCTGACCTGGTCAGGAACCTCCTAAAACCAGGAAAGGTGTCTGTACATCAATGCACAAGAGTCCTGGGAAAAAAAAAATAAAAAAATGGTAGCTTCTTACGAAGAAATCCCTTTCGGCAGATTCCATGCAAAGGGATCTGTTGGACAAATGGTCAGGGTCGCATCTTCAGATGCACCTGCGGATAACCCTGTCGCCGAGGACAAGGGTATCCCTTCTGTGGTGGTTGCAGGAGGCTCATCTATTGGAGGGCCGCAGATTCGGCATGCAGGATTGGATCCTGGTGACCACGGATGCCAGCCTGAGAGGCTGGGGAGCAGTCACACAGGGAAGAAATTTCCAGGGAGTGTGGTCGAGCCTGAAAAAGTCTCTTCACATAAGCATTCTGGAACTAAGAGCAATCTACAATGCTCTAAGCCAGGCGGAACCTCTGCTTCAAGGAAGACCGGTGTTGATCCAGTCGGACAACATCACGGCAGTCGCCCATGTAAACAGACAGGGCGGCACAAGAAGCAGGAGGGCAATGGCAGAAGCTGCCAGGATCCTTCGCTGGGCGGAGAATCACGTGATAGCACTGTCAGCAGTATTCATCCCGGGCGTGGACAACTGGGAAGCAGACTTCCTCAGCAGACACGACCTTCACCCGGGAGAGTGGGGACTTCATCCAGAAGTTTTCCACATGCTATTAAACCGTTGGGTAAAACCAATGGTGGACATGATGGCGTCTCGCCTCAACAAAACACTGGACAGATATTGCGCCAGGTCAAGAGATCCGCAGGCAATAGCTGTGGACGCGCTGGTAACACCTTGGGTGTACCAGTCGGTATATGTGTTTCCTCCTCTGCCTCTCATACCAAAGGTATTGAGGATTATACGGCAAAGAGGAGTAAGACTAGTGGCTCCGGATTGGCCAAGAAGGACTTGGTACCCGGAACTTCAAGAGATGGTCACGGACGATCCGTGGCCTCTACTTCTGAGAAGGGACCTGCTTCAGCAGGGTCCTTGTCTTTTTCAAGACTTACCGCGGCTGCGTTTGACGGCATGGCGTTTGAATGCCAGATCCTAAAAGGAAAAGGCATTCCGGAAGAAGTCATTCCTACCTTGATAAAGGCAAGGAAGGAAGTCACCGCGAAGCATTATCGCCGTATTTGGCGAAAATATGTTGCGTGGTGCGAGCAGCGGAGTGCTCCGATGGAGGAATTTCAACTGGGTCGTTTTCCTACATTTCCTGCAATCAGGATTGTCTATGGGTCTCAAATTGGGATCTATTAAGGTTCAAATTTCGGCCATATCAATATTCTTCCAAAAAGAATTGGCCTCAGTCCCTGAGGTCCAGATTTTTATCAAAGGAGTACTGCATATACAGCCTCCTGTGGTGCCTAAGGTGGCACCGTGGGATCTAAATGTAGTTTTAGATTTCCTCAAATCCAATTGGTTTGAACCACTAAAGAATGTGGATTTGAAATATCTCACATGGAAAGTGACTATGTTACTGGCCCTGGCTTCGGCCGGGAGAGTATCTGAACTGGCGGCTTTGTTTTATAAAAGCCCTTATTTAATTTTCCATTCGACATAGGGCAGAGCGGCGGACGCGTCCGCATTTTCTCCCTAAGGTGGTATCAGCGTTTCACCTGAACCAGCCTATTGTAGTGCCTGCGGCTACAGACGACTTGAAGGACTCCAAGTTGTTGGACGTTGTCAGAGCCTTAAAAATATACATTTAAAGGACGGCTAGAGTCAGAAAATCTGACTCGCTGTTTATACTGTATGCACCCAACAAGTTGGGTGCACCTGCTTCTAAGCAGTCGATTGCTCGTTGGATTTGTAACAAAATTCAACTTGTACATTCTGTGGCAGGCCTGCCACAGCCTAAATCTGTTAAGGCCCATTCCGCAAGGAAGGTGGGCTCATCTTGGGCGCCTGCCCGAGGGGTCTCGGCATTACAACTCTGCCGAGCAGCTACGTGGTCAGGGGAGAACACGTTTGTAAATTTTTACAAATTTGATACCCTGGCAAAGGAGGACCTGGAGTTCTCTCATTCGGTGCTGCAGAGTCATCCGCACTCTCCCGCCCGTTTGGGAGCTTTGGTATAATCCCCATGGTCCTTTCAGGAACCCCAGCATCCACTTAGGACGATAGAGAAAATAAGAATTTACTTACCGATAATTCTATTTCTCGGAGTCCGTAGTGGATGCTGGGCGCCCATCCCAAGTGCGGATTATCTGCAATACTTGTACATAGTTATTGTTAACTAATTCGGGTTATTGTTTAGGAAGCCATCTTTCAGAGGCTCCTCTGTTATCATACTGTTAACTGGGTTTAGATCACAAGTTGTACGGTGTGATTGGTGTGGCTGGTATGAGTCTTACCCGGGATTCAAAATCCTCCCTTATTGTGTACGCTCGTCCGGGCACAGTACCTAACTGGAGTCTGGAGGAGGGTCATAGGGGGAGGAGCCAGTACACACCACCTGACCTGTAAAAGCTTTACTTTTGTGCCCTGTCTCCTGCGGAGCCGCTATTCCCCATGGTCCTTTCAGGAACCCCAGCATCCACTACGGACTCCGAGAAATAGAATTATCGGTAAGTAAATTCTTATTTTTTATTTTACCAGAGAATCAAAATCTAGACAAAAAAGCCCCACTGGTAATGCACCCAAACCCCGCTCCTGAGCAGGCAAACTCTGCCCCCGAACAGGCAAACCCTGCCCCTGACCCACCGGGACAACGACATATACAAATCTCCAAAAAGCCACACTCGCGTTCTAAAACAAATGTTGTAGACATACCAAATACATAAATATATATTACACTGTGTATGTTTAATTAACATGATTTTATATTATGTGATACTCACCTGCTATGATAAGATCAAGAATAGGTAGCAAAGGTGAACCTGCTGTAGCGTGTTCTTCCTAGCATTCCAATAATACAAATCCATACAGCAATTATGGTTCATTTTCCATTTTACTTCTGTTCAAAACAAGTAAAATACTGTTGTGATAATCACATACGAGTAGCGATTCCAAAGTATCACTTTGCTTACACCCACTTTCTAGAGTGATGCTTCCTTTTTTCTTTTTCTTTTTTGAGGGGGGGGGGTTGAGATTCAGGATGGTTACACGAAAATCAGGACTATTAGCAGATATGTTTAATGTTGAGTGTAACACTAAATTCAGCTGTGTTGCTGATAACGAGCGCTGTGGTTGGAATGTTGGTATGGTATATATGTAGTGCCTACAAGAAAGCATATACATTTAAAGACAGCAAATGTTTAAATCCCTTTTGGACATGTGGTTGATGCAGAAATGTTAGGATCGCATGTGTTCTGGTCCGATTGTAATAGTAACTATCCCTATCTTATTCTATACTGTGGTTGCAAGTCTGGCCACAGTTTTTGGTCTCCTCCGGTGGTTTGAGTCGCTTGTAATTCAGGCTTGCCGGGATCGCCGGAAGTTACTTCCGATGGTATCGGGTGCCAGCTTCCTGTGTTCGTAGCGGGCATGAGGCAACAGGCTTCTCACTCTTACCGAGATAATCTGCTTGTACTCAAAACGGTTTCACGTCTCCAGGACACTTTTTCAAGGATCTTGAAAAAGCATCCTGGAGACATGAAACGCATCCTGGAGACATGAAACGCATTGGAGTACAATCAGCTCCTGTCATTTTTCAAACACAGCCTGTAACATGGCAGTTAGGAGATAGTTGGTTGGTACTTTATCTCTTTCCAAGGCTTAGTACATGTGCTCCACAATAAGCTGTTCCTATTTATGTGCAATAAGATAACTTCTGTGTCTCACTCAGTAGCTCACTGTGACCCAATGGACGTCGCGCCTCGCCTGACTTCAGGAGAAAGACAAGCGGGAGATGGAACATCATTACCCGAAACCCCGAATCCTAAAATGGTCTGAATCTCATTATGTGCTTGTTATTATGTGGTTAATGTGAAAAGAGTAAAGACATGGACCAGTGGGGAAGTTTCCCATAGAAACCAATCTGCTTTGAGGAAGCATTTATCAAGTACATTCTATAAAATGATTGGGAGATGCTGTTTGGTTGCCATGGGCAACTTCTCCACTGCTCCACTTTTTTTCACTGCTATGTTCTCTGAATGCTTCTTTAGTTGCCTCTAATGTGTGAATTACATTATTTACTTCTTTTTTTTTATTGATCAGTGTTTTATAGTTTGTAGGTTCATACCGCTATTTTGTTTCATGCAGCCATTAGTGATGTTACATGTGGTCCAGCAGGAATGTAATTTTGTATTTAATAAAATTATTTATACCAGGGTTCCAAATCTAAATAGAGGAATGTGGGAACCACCCAAAAAATGTATTCCTGTATAAGAAGCCCCCTGACCAGCAGTGATTAGATTATACCAAAACTTTCTACTTTAAGATGGGTGTGGTATATTTTGTAGACCTTCACTGCATCAACATGAGAATGTCCACATGCTTGTCATGCCGACATTGACCATGTCGACATTCATGATGTCAATACTGATGAAATGTCAACATGATTAGAATGTCGCCAAGACATCCCTTGTAGACTTGTGGGGACTTACCTGGCACTGTGGATCCAGTGATGTCTTTCAGGTGTGGCAGTGACATTCTGATGACTTCTGGCACTTCTGGCTTTAAGTATGACTAACCCTGACCCCTAACCCTCCCCTCCCACAGCCTAACTCTTGTCATAGTGCCTAACCCTATCCTCCCGTCCTGTAGCCAAACCCTAACCTTTCATCCTGTAGCCTAATGCTCCACCTAGTGCTTAACCCTAACCTCTCCCCCTGTAGCCAAACCCTAACTTCCCCTCCTGTAGCCAAACCCTAACTTCCCCTCCTGTAGCCAAACCCTAACCTCCCCTCCTGTAGCCAAACCCTAACTTCCCCTCCTGTAGCCAAACCCTAACCTCTCCTCCTGTAGCCAAACCCTAACTTCCCCTCCTGTAGCCAAACCCTAACTTCCCCTCCTGTAGCCAAACCCTAACTTCCCCTCCTGTAGCCAAACCCTAACTTCCCCTCCTGTAGCCAAACCATAACCTCCCCTCCTGTAGCCAAACCATAACCTCCCCTCCTGTAGCCAAACCCTAACTTCCCCTCCTGTAGCCATACCCTAACCTCCCGTCCCTTCGCCTAGTGCTTATCCCTAACCACCCCTCCTGTAGCCTAACCCTTACCTCCCGTCCCTCCGCCTAACCCTCCGCCTAGTGCCTTACCCTAACCTCCCCTCCTGTAGCCTAACTCTACTCGTAGAGCCTAACCCTAACATCCCCTCTTGTAGCCTAACCTTCTGTCCCGTAGTCTAACCCTCCCCCTAGAGCCTAACCCTAACCTCCCGTACCATAGTTTAACCCTCCGCCGAGTGCCTAACGCTAACCTCCCCTCCTGTAGTCTAATCCTCCCCGTATAGCCTAACCTTAACCTCCCCTCCTGTTGCCTAGCCCTAATCTCCCATAGACTAACCCTCCGCCTAGTGCCTAACCTTTATCTTCCTTCATGTAGCTTAACCCTCCGCCGAATGCCTAACCCTAACCTTCCCTCCAGTAATCTAACCCTTCCCCTAGAGCCTAATCCTAACCTCCCCTCCTGTTGCCTAACCCTAACCTCCCATATCCTAACCCTCCGCCTAGTGCCTAACCTTATCTCCATTCATGTAGCTTAACCCTCTGCCCAGTGCCTCACCCTAACTTCGCCTCCTGTAGCCTAACCATAACCTCCCGCTGCCGGCCCAGGCAGAATCTCACCATTTCACTTGTTGACATTGCACATGTTGACATTTTGTAGGTGACGACATGTTCCCTGCTGATATTGCTTAAATCATAACTGTCGGCATTGTGGTGTTGACATTTATTCATGTTGACGACTTTGTAATTGGTGGCACTATAACTATATGCCCTTTAAGATACCTCTCTTTGGATTTTCCATGTGATTATTTCACATTTTGGCAGTTTCATAGCTTTGTACTTACTGTAAATCTGCAATGTTCTTATTGTTACTTGTGTCCTTTATCGGCTCCTCTTCCCTCTGTAGATGTCAGCTGTTTATGCTGAGTTAGAGAATCGCTTTATCAACAGTTTCCCAGGAAAAGTTAGCAGTATGAGATCCCGTGGGTCGTGTAACCTCTACCATTCAACAGGTACCAGTCTTTCCTGCCCCTGTGTGACACTTGCACTATACGTCAGTCTTGTGAGACAGAATGTCTAAACTCTTGTCTGGCATTAGGAGAACGTAAACTGGCAAAGGGCACTCACTGGCAAAATTCTGCACCGCCCTCGGACCCATGTCCCCCACGTCCACCCAGTGCCCCATCACCCAGCAGTTCCGAGTCTAATCCCTATGTCAGCTTGGATGGCAGCCTGCCTCCTTCGCCAACTCATAGGAAGATTTTCACCTTCTCACGGCCGAGTCGCTCCCGAGATACTGACCGATTCCTGGATGTGCTCAGCCGGCAACTGGGGCAAAATCTAACCATCACTGACCAGTTTCTTACCCCTGAGAATGACTATGAAGAGGTAAAGGGGCTGAATGTGTTTGGGTAGATTTTTCATTTGGAATTCGGTTTCTTACACACATTTGCATTTTCTCTATCGTCCTAGTGGATGCTGGGGTTCCTGAAAGGACCATGGGGAATAGCGGCTCCGCAGGAGACAGGGCACAAAAGTAAAGCTTTACGATCAGGTGGTGTGTACTGGCTCCTCCCCCTATGACCCTCCTCCAAGCCTCAGTTAGATTTTTGTGCCCGGCCGAGAAGGGTGCAATCTAGGTGGCTCTCCTAAAGAGCTGCTTAGAAAAGTTTAGCTTAGGTTTTTTATTTTACAGTGAGTCCTGCTGGCAACAGGATCACTGCAACGAGGGACTTAGGGGAGAAGAAGTGAACTCACCTGCGTGCAGGATGGATTGGCTTCTTGGCTACTGGACATTAGCTCCAGAGGGACGATCACAGGTACAGCCTGGATGGTCACCGGAGCCTCGCCGCCGGCCCCCTTGCAGATGCTGAAACGAGAAGAGGTCCAGAATCGGCGGCAGAAGACTCCTCAGTCTTCTTAAGGTAGCGCACAGCACTGCAGCTGTGCGCCATTTTCCTCTCAGCACACTTCACACGGCAGTCACTGAGGGTGCAGGGCGCTGGGAGGGGGGCGCCCTGGGAGGCAAATGAAAACCTTTTTTGGCTAAAAATACCTCACATATAGCCTCCGGGGGCTATATGGAGATATTTAACCCCTGCCAGAATCCACTAAAGAGCGGGAGACGAGCCCGCCGAAAAAGGGGCGGGGCCTATCTCCTCAGCACACAGCGCCATTTTCCTCACACAGCTCCGCTGGTCAGGAAGGCTCCCAGGCTCTCCCCTGCACTGCACTACAGAAACAGGGTAAAACAAGAGAGGGGGGGCAAAATTGTGGCAAAACTATATTATTAAAGCAGCTGTACAGGGAGCACTTATTATAAGGCTATCCCTGTCATATATAGCGCTTTTGGTGTGTGCTGGCAAACTCTCCCTCTGTCTCCCCAAAGGGCTAGTGGGGTCCTGTCTTCGTTAAGAGCATTCCCTGTGTGTCTGCTGTGTGTCGGTACGTGTGTGTCGACATGTATGTGGACGATATTGGTGTGGAGGCGGAGCAATTGCCAAATATGGGGATGTCACCTCCTAGGGGGTCGACACCAGAATGGATGCCTTTATTTATGGAATTACGGGATAGTGTCAACACGCTAAAGCAGTCGTTTGACGACATGAGACGGCCGGACAATCAATTAGTGCCTGTCCAGGCGCCTCAAACACCGTCAGGGGCTGTAAAACGCCCTTTGCCTCAGTCGGTCGACACAGACCCAGACACAGGCACTGATTCCAGTGGCGACGGTGACGAATCAACCGTATTTTCTAGTAGGGCCACACGTTATATGATTTTGGCAATGAAGGAGGCGTTACATATTGCTGATACTACAGGTACCACAAAACAGGGTATCATGTGGGGTGTGAAAAAACTACCTATAGTTTTTCCTGAATCAGATGAATTAAATGAGGTGTGTGATGAAGCGTGGGTTGCCCCCGATAAAAAAATGCTAATTTCAAAGAAGTTATTGGCTTTATACCCTTTCCCGCCAGAGGTTAGGGCGCGCTGGGAAACACCTCCTAGGGTGGACAAGGCGCTCACACGCTTATCAAAACAAGTGGCGTTACCCTCTCCTGAGACGGCCGCACTTAAAGATCCATCAGATAGGAGGATGGAAAATATCCAAAAAAGTATATACACACATACAGGTGTTATACTACGACCAGCTATAGCGACAGCCTGGATGTGCAGTGCTGGGGTAGCTTGGTCAGAGTCCCTGATTGAAAATATTGATACCCTGGATAGGGACAATGTTTTATTGTCTTTAGAGCAAATAAAGGATGCATTTCTTTATATGCGTGATGCACAGAGGGATATCTGCACACTGGCATCACGGGTAAGTGCTATGTCCATTTCGGCCAGAAGAAGTTTATGGACGCGACAGTGGTCAGGCGATGCGGACTCAAAACGGCATATGGAAGTTTTGCCGTATAAAGGGGAGGAGTTATTTGGTGTCGGTCTATCGGATTTGGTGGCCACGGCTACAGCCGGGAAATCCACCTTTTTACCTCAAGTCACTCCCCAACAGAAAAAGACACCGACTTTTCAACCGCAGCCCTTTCGTTCCTTTAAAAACAAGAGAGCAAAGGGATATTCATATCTGCCACGAGGCAGAGGAAGGGGGAAGAGACAGCAACAGGCAGCTCCTTCCCAGGAACAGAAGCCCTCCCCCGCTTCTACAAAAGCCTCAGCATGACGCTGGGGCTTCTCAAGCGGACTCGGGGGCGGTGGGGGGTCGTCTCAAGAATTTCAGCGCGCAGTGGGCTCACTCGCAGGTAGATCCCTGGATCCTGCAGATAATATCTCAGGGGTACAGGTTGGAACTAGAGACGGATCCACCTCGCCGTTTCCTGAAGTCTGCTTTACCAACGTCCCCCTCCGACAGGGTGACGGTCTTGGAAGCCATTCACAAGCTGTACTCTCAGCAGGTGATAGTCAAGGTACCCCTTTTACAACAAGGAAAGGGGTATTATTCCACTCTATTTGTGGTACCGAAGCCGGATGGCTCGGTAAGACCTATTCTAAATCTGAAATCCTTGAACCTGTACATAAAGAAGTTCAAGTTCAAGATGGAGTCACTCAGAGCAGTGATAGCGAACCTGGAAGAAGGGGACTTTATGGTATCCTTGGACATCAAGGATGCGTATCTCCACGTTCCAATTTACCCCTCACACCAGGGGTACCTCAGGTTCGTCGTACAGAACTGTCACTATCAGTTTCAGACGCTGCCGTTCGGATTGTCCACGGCACCTCGGGTCTTTACCAAGGTAATGGCCGAGATGATGATTCTTCTTCGAAGAAAAGGCGTATTAATTATCCCATACTTGGACTATCTCCTAATAAGGGCAAGGTCCAGAGAACAGCTAGAGATGGGATTAGCACTGTCTCAAGAAGTGCTAAAACAGCACGGGTGGATTCTGAATATTCCAAAATCCCAGTTAATTCCGACAACACGTCTGCTGTTCCTAGGGATGATTCTGGACACGGTTCAGAAAAAGGTTTTTCTCCCGGAGGAAAAAGCCAAGGAGTTATCCGAGCTTGTCAGGAACCTCCTAAAACCAGGAAAGGTGTCTGTACATCAATGCACAAGAGTCCTGGGAAAAATGGTGGCTTCTTACGAAGCAATTCCATTCGGCAGATTCCACGCAAGAATTTTCCAGAGGGATCTGTTGGACAAATGGTCAGGGTCGCATCTTCAGATGCACCAGCGGATAACCCTGTCTCCAAGGACAAGGGTATCTCTTCTGTGGTGGTTGCAGAGTGCTCATCTATTGGAGGGCCGCAGATTCGGCATACAGGATTGGATCCTGGTGACCACGGACGCCAGCCTGAGAGGCTGGGGAGCAGTCACACAAGGAAGAAACTTCCAGGGCGTGTGGTCGAGCCTGGAAACGTCTCTTCACATAAACATTCTGGAACTAAGAGCAATCTACAATGCTCTAAGCCAGGCAGAACCTCTGCTTCAAGGAAAACCGGTGTTGATCCAGTCGGACAACATCACGGCAGTCGCCCATGTGAACAGACAGGGCGGCACAAGAAGCAGGAGTGCAATGGCAGAAGCTGCAAGGATTCTTCGCTGGGCAGAGAATCATGTGATAGCACTGTCAGCAGTGTTCATCCCGGGAGTGGACAACTGGGAAGCAGACTTCCTCAGCAGACACGACCTTCACCCGGGAGAGTGGGGACTTCATCCAGAAGTTTTCCACATGCTGGTAACCCGTTGGGAAAGACCAATGGTGGACATGATGGCGTCTCGCCTCAACAAAAAACTGGACAGGTATTGCGCCAGGTCAAGAGATCCGCAGGCAATAGCTGTGGACGCGCTGGTAACGCCTTGGGTGTACCAGTCGGTGTATGTGTTTCCTCCTCTGCCTCTCATACCAAAAGTATTGAGAATTATACGGCAAAGAGGCGTAAGAACGATACTAGTGGTTCCGGATTGGCCAAGAAGGACTTGGTACCCGGAACTTCAAGAGATGATCACGGAAGATCCGTGGCCTCTACCTCTGAGAAGGGACTTGCTTCAGCAGGGTCCCTGTCTGTTTCAAGACTTACCGCGGCTGCGTTTGACGGCATGGCGGTTGAACGCCGGATCCTAAAGGAAAAAGGCATGCCGGAAGAAGTCATTCCTACTTTGATTAAAGCAAGGAAGGAAGTAACCGCGCAACATTATCACCGCATTTGGCGAAAATATGTTGCGTGGTGCGAGGATCGGAGTGCTCCGACGGAGGAATTTCAACTGGGTCGATTCCTACATTTCCTGCAATCAGGATTGTCTATGGGTCTCAAATTGGGATCTATTAAGGTTCAAATTTCGGCCCTGTCGATTTTCTTCCAAAAAGAATTGGCTTCAGTTCCTGAAGTCCAGACTTTTGTTAAGGGAGTGCTGCATATACAGCCCCCTGTGGTGCCTCCAGTGGCACCGTGGGATCTCAATGTTGTTTTGGACTTTCTCAAATCTCATTGGTTTGAACCACTAAAAACTGTGGATTTGAAATATCTCACATGGAAAGTGACCATGCTACTAGCCCTGGCTTCGGCCAGGAGAGTGTCAGAACTGGCAGCTTTATCTTACAAAAGCCCATATCTGATTTTCCATTCGGACAGGGCAGAACTGCGGACTCGTCCGCATTTTCTCCCTAAGGTGGTGTCAGCATTTCATCTGAACCAACCTATTGTAGTGCCTGCGGCTACAAGCGACTTGGAGGACTCCAAGTTGTTGGACGTTGTCAGAGCTTTAAAAATATACATTTCAAGGACAGCTGGAGTCAGGAAATCTGACTCGCTGTTTATACTATATGCTCCCAACAAGTTGGGCGCTCCTGCGTCTAAGCAGACTATTGCTCGCTGGATTTGTAGTACGATTCAGCTTGCACATTCTGTGGCAGGCCTGCCACAGCCAAAATCGGTAAAAGCCCACTCCACAAGGAAGGTGGGTTCTTCTTGGGCGGCTGCCCGAGGGGTCTCGGCATTACAACTCTGCCGAGCGGCTACGTGGTCGGGGGAGAACACGTTTGTAAAATTCTACAAATTTGATACCCTGGCTAAGGAGGACCTGGAGTTCTCTCATTCGGTGCTGCAGAGTCATCCGCACTCTCCCGCCCGTTTGGGAGCTTTGGTATAATCCCCATGGTCCTTTCAGGAACCCCAGCATCCACTAGGACGATAGAGAAAATAAGAATTTACTTACCGATAATTCTATTTCTCGGAGTCCGTAGTGGATGCTGGGCGCCCATCCCAAGTGCGGATTATCTGCATTACTTGTACATAGTTACAAAAATCGGGTTATTATTGTTGTGAGCCATCTTTTCAGAGGCTCCGCTGTTATCATACTGTTAACTGGGTTTAGATCACAGGTTGTACGGTGTGATTGGTGTGGCTGGTATGAGTCTTACCCGGGATTCATAAATCCTTCCTTATTGTGTACGCTCGTCCGGGCACAGTACCTAACTGAGGCTTGGAGGAGGGTCATAGGGGGAGGAGCCAGTACACACCACCTGATCGTAAAGCTTTACTTTTGTGCCCTGTCTCCTGCGGAGCCGCTATTCCCCATGGTCCTTTCAGGAACCCCAGCATCCACTACGGACTCCGAGAAATAGAATTATCGGTAAGTAAATTCTTATTTTTATGTGAGTGATTGTTTATTAAAGGGATTTTCTTGTCTTGAAAGATTTAAACAATGGTCTTAATGTGTGGCCCCGACCCAGTGCACGTTCTAAGCTGGGCCTCCTTCCCTTCTTTCTCCTGTCCCTACACCGTGTGCACATACAGTATTGCTGTATTCCAGAATGTAGACTATGACAAACACAACGATCCAGTGTTATTTTTATATCTGAAAAGCACTATATTTCCAACAAGGCAACAGCCCTGTGCTTTTGCGCTATACTGTTGCTATACTGTTACTGAAAGCTGGAGGTGGGTTTCATCTTTGTGTTATGGACCCCAAAGCAATTTGGTCAGTTACTCCACTGCTTGCTCATAGACAGGAGTGTTTTATCAGCGGAGGGATCCTGTGCGCAAACTCTGTTGTGCAGCAGTGTTTGCCCCTTTGACCCAGGGGGGCCATGTACACTGCACACCTTGCACTGAGTATAAATATGGCCTCTGCCCATAAGGTTTTACTAAACACATTGCTTGGTCTTTCTGGGCACATTTATTTACATATGGGGGGTAATTCAGACCTGATCGCTAGGGTGCGGTTTTTGCAGCCCTGCGATCAGGTAGTCGCCACCTACAGGGGGAGGGTATGGAGTGTCTGTAGGTGTGCATTCGCATTTGTAACAGAGCTGCACAAACATCAGTTTGTGTAGTCCCTGCTCAGCCCAGGACTTACTCTGCCGCTGCGATGGATTGCTGGTGATCGGGGCCGGAGCTGACGTCAGACACCCTCCCTCCAAACTCCTGGTTCCTCCTGCGTTTTCCCGGACACTCCTAGAAAACGGTCAGTTGCCACCCACAAATGGCCTCTTCCTGTCAGTCACCTTGCGACCGCCCGTGCGATTGCTTTTTTCGCACCATCCCGTCGCTATGCCCGGTGCAGTCGTCCGACGCGCCGGCGTAATGTGGTGCATACGCATGCACAGTTCAGACCTGATCGCCCGCTGTGCAAATACGCACAGCAGCGATCAGGTCTGAATTTCCCCCATGATTCCTTTGGATATGAGCTTTGGTTTGCATTGTATTCAAGTGATTCCAGAGAGCTTCTCTTATTCAAGGGCAAATAAAATAAGCAATTGTGCCGGGTCATACTCTGTAACAGAAAGAGAAGGTAGAAAGTAGTATAATTTGCAGGGTGGCACATAACTATTGTATAAGCCAGAGAGTCTCAACGTGGTCGTCAAGGCACCACAACAGTCCAGGTTTTAAGTTTATTCATGCTTGGCCACAGGTGACTTAATTTGCACCTCAGTCAATTTGATTTAACCATCTGTGCTGAGCCATGGCTATACCTAAAACCTGGAGCGTTGGTGTGCCTTGAGGACTGCGTTTGAGAACCTCTGGTATAAGCCAGTACAGTTAAGTACCTGGAATATTAGAAAATGTATTTATTTTTCCTTTCTGTTGCATATTACTGGAATAAAGGTAGAATATTGATCAAGTGGACATGAGTATGATTCTGCAATGTTGTACAATAGTAAAAGGCCGGCTTTCATTCTATTGTGTTGTCTCTTCCCTCTTCTTCAGATGACTTTTCAGGATGAGCAGCTGAGCTGTGCACCACCTGATGTTAGCACCACCAGCGAATCAGCGGGCAGCAGTGAGGATGGCAGCTCTCTCACCTATTCTTCAGTGTCCGACCACATTCCCCCACCACCTCACAGCCCCCCTCCGCCACCTCCTCCGCAACTTTCCAGAGGAGAGCCAGCAAAAATGAAGGAGAGCCGTAAAGCAGCGTCCATGCCCTTCTCTCGGAGTCTGGGGAGCTGCATACCCCCGTTACCTCCAGCTCCTCCTCCTCTCCCAATACTGCCTGTTCCTCCTGCGCCACCTCTGTTGCCCCTGGCACACCGCAGCATGCACCGGCGCAGTGAATCCAGCCACATGAGTGTGAAGAGGCTGCGCTGGGAACAGGTGGAGAATTCAGAAGGAACGATATGGGGGCAGGTGAGTATCAGAGGATATTCATGAAGCAGTGAAAAGAGTGGAGAAGTGAGACTGTGGGAAGTAGCTCATGGCAACCAATCAGCTGCTCCGTACAATTGCGTAGTATGCAAATTATAAATATTATTTAAATGCTGATTGGTTGTCATGGGCAACTTCTCCACTGACTCACTTCGCCACACTTTTCACTGCTTCATGAATAGACCCCATAGAGTTGTGTGAATTTGTCATTCGATTCCTCTGCTGAGGTCTTTATTGGCTCCAGCCTTGTTACTGCTCGCTAGTGTGTGACAGTCATTATCTCCCTCCTTTCTGCAGCTGGGAGAGGACTCGGACTATGAGAAATTGAGTGATATGGTGAAGTACCTGGATTTGGAGCTTCATTTCGGGACCCAGAAACCAACACGTAAGCAGATCCAGACCCTTTGGTGTTACAATCCCCAGTCTCCTCTCTGTGGAAATGTCCTCTTACACTATGTAGTGTATTTACAATGGGATTGTCTTGTGGAACCCCACAAATAAAGAATAATAATAATACAATGGCATTTTGTGCCCATTATATTACACTATAGAAATGTTGCATAAATATTGATGTATTCTACCTATTGGCTACAAAGCATGGAAGCAGCTAAGGGGGGTATTCAATTTGTTTTGGAATTTTCGACAGGACGGAAAGACGGCACTTTCCGCTGCTAATCAGCACTTTTTGACACTTCAATATTCAATTGAAGTGTCCGCCCTGTTGAAAATTCCGAAATGTCGATAAACACATGGATGAGCGGAATCTCTACTCATCCATGTGTTTTCAACCCCGCCTCGGTCAAAAATGGACCCGTTTTTGCACGTGGCAGGGTCGAAAACACATGGATGAGCAGAGGGTGAAAATGAATGGTTGGAATCAGGCGGGAGGAAACAGCCCGCAATAGAATACTGAGGTGTCGGATCCTCAGTGTCGGAGAGGATCTGACACTAATTGAATACTCCCCAAATTCTACACAGTCTATAACCACTTTGTCGTATGCCCCAGTGATGTCACTAGTTTCCAGTGAGTTGATTGGCTGCCGGCTTATGGATATTAGTTCAGCTTATAAATGGCTGCATAGAGACAATAAATACATCTGAATCCCCAACTCAGCCTTCACTCTCTCCTCTTACAGTCCTCCCGGTGTTGCCGGAATCCATGAAGAAAAAAGGTGCTGTTGAAATTCTGTCTCACAAAAAGGCCTACAACACAGGTACGAGGACACCTCAGGCTGCAGCTTTAAACAAGGTGGGGAGGTGAGGGGGTGGGGTCTGGCTGTAAAACGTATTGGTCCTTGATACTCAGTATATTTTGGTATTACATTGTAAATCTTGTCCCAAAAGAGAAGCTTGGGCCTTATTGCAGATGGCCTCTGACCGGCTCTGGTCACATGTCTGTGGTACAATTTATCATCTATTTCAGCTATCCTGATTGCGCACTTGAAGCTCACACACCAGGAGTTGAGCCACACCCTGATGACCATGGAGAATGAGAGGCTGGAGCCCTCACATATTAAGCAGCTCCTTCTCTTTGCGCCCAGCGAGGAGGAGAGGAAACACTTTCAGGCCTATGCAGGGAGCCCCAGCAAGTTGAGCGAGCCTGACCAGTTTGCTTTAAAGGTACGGCAGAGGTTGGGTTCCCAACATGCTATGTAGGTTTATATCTGTGAATGGAGTGAGAACAGTGCAGGTAGACCAGTAACGAAGGGTTCACATCAGATGGAAGTGGCACCAATACATATTGTCTCTCATTCAGATGTGGCTGGAGGTGCTATTGCTGCAGGGGGCGCCGCACCTCCTGCGTGCAATACTGATCTGCATCCTAGTATCGGATCATCTCCAATACCCATGGGGTCGCACAAGCCGGCCGCTGCAGGAGCTACCAAAAGGCCAGGAAATCTCCTTCCTCTTATGGAGACTCTGGCCTCGTCCCTCCCCTGCAATGGTGGCGACATGCCTCCACTTTGAAGAAAAGGAGGCCGTCACCACCCCCAAATGGCATCATACTATCAATCACTGACATTCTGATGCCGATCTGCTTCGGAAATCGCAGCTCCTCCAACCACATCTGAATGAGGGCCATTGTGTGCGATAGCTGTGCATTGTGTGGTTATAAGCTGTCCCTATGCCGGGGTTTCGCTAATGTGATACTTTTCCGGATTGTCTGCAGATGATGTCCGTTCCAGAATACAAGTTGCGTCTGAGAAGTCTCCTGTTTAAAAGCACCTTGCAGGAGAAGACGGAAGAGATCCGGGCCAGCTGTGACTGTGTCCTCAAGGCCTCCGCTGAGCTCAGAAATAGCAAAAAACTGGCCAAAATCCTGGAGGTGAGCTGGCTGAGGGATGTCTTACCCTGGGCCACATTGGGCAGGGTCCGGTTTACATCTAGACACATCATCCACATGGTACTTATAGAATCTAGAAGACAGAGAATAAATGGGTCGGGCATTGTCAAAGCTTGTTTAATTATAATTAATAGGGCAAAACTGAAACATTAATATTAGATGACACCACTAGGTCACCATGTGGTGTAACTAAACATCAAGGGTTTGAATAAACAGATTTGTCTTAGGCCAGATCTTAATCCCCGTACACACTGGGCGACAACACAGGACGATATGTACGATAACGATTTTTGAAAGATCTATCGTTCATATCGTCCAGTGCGTGGTTGAAGGATGCACGCACCCACGGGTCGTTCTCGTTCATCTATGTTCTACCAAACATACAGCTCAATGTTAACTATTTTGTTGAGCTACATGTTTGGAGAGTGCGGAGGATGACGTCACTGAACAATGGGGGTCATTCCGAGTTGTTCGCTCGTTGCCGATTTTCGCTATGCTGTGATTTGTTGCTAAATGCGCATGCCCAGGGCACGCAGGGCGCATGTGCTTAGTTATTTAACTAAAAACTTAGCAGATTTGCTGTGGATCCTGCGGCGCTTTTCAGTCGCACTGCTGATCAGTGAATGATTGACAGGAAAGGGGCGTTTCTGGGTGGTAACTGAGCGTTTTCCGGGAGTGTGCTAAAAAACGCAGGCGTGTCAGGGAAAAACGCGGGAGTGTCTGGAGAAACGGGGGAGTGGCTGGCCGAATGCAGGGCGTGTTTGTGACGTCAAACCAGGAACTAAACAGACTGAGCTGATCGCAATCTGTGAGTAGGTCTGGAGCTACTCAGAAACTGCAAGAAAATATTTAGTAGCAGTTCTGCTAATCTTTCGTTCGCTATTCTGCTAAGCTAAGATACACTCCCAGAGGGCGGCGGCCTAGCGTGTGCAATGCTGCTAAAAGCAGCTAGCGAGCGAACAACTCGGAATGAGGACCCATATCGTTCATCGATATCGTTCAGTGTGTATGCACTGGCGATCTCCCCTAATAAGTAATCAGCGATATAGCGCTGACTTCTAACTAGGGGAGGTGGCCTAGTGTGTACACGGCTTCAGTGCTGAGAACTGGTGCCCTAAATAGGGGGAATGCAGATGTAAGCAGGAAGGTGTGGGCACATACTCCCATGCCAAACACATAAAACTGCAACAGTGGCAAAGCCTAACACAGGACTTCATCTCGTACTGACGTTACATGCATTTGAACACAGGACTAGCACGGCTATGGCTGCCACACACTGGCTGCGCTGGTCCAGAAAGTTACTGTACATATTGTTACATTTAGTGAATCTGAATTCTCAAGAATATTTCCTCTGCTTCCTCTGGATGTTGGTGACTGATGCACTTTACTGTGACTTGTAGTATGGACCTGCTGCACCCATTTAGCATGGCGAAGCAGGTCTGGACATCAGAGGCATGTATTGCCAAAGAGGGATTGTGTTCTGCGCACTTCACTCTCCTTCTTTTGGCGTTATTGAAAAATAAAACTCTGTTGTGTTTTTTCAGTGCACAATCTCTGGCTGTCGGAGCCACCAGCCAGGGACAGTGCTGTACATGCAGCAATGACACCTGCAGCTGTCAAAATCGCTAGCTGCAGCTGTCGGAACGACCAGTGCCCCTGACAGTTCCTACGTTTGTATGCACAGCGCGCCCTGCATTATACAGATACCGGTGCATTCATACTTACATACAGGGAAGCGGTATCTGCGTCGCATAACGTGCGCAGATACCGCTATACCCCGTAAAGGCTGTTCATACATCTTCCCCTGTGTGTGCACTATTTAACTATCAATAAACTCAGCTGTGATAACCATTTTACCTAATGGGGAAACATTATTATTATTATTATTATTATTATTATAATATAAACATTTATTTCTATAGTGCCAGCATATTCTGTTGTGCTTCATATGCAGCAAAAACAAAGTACCACATTCTTTGCAAATAAACAGTAATATAATCTCCAGAAATACATTTACATTTTATACCGTTCAAAGCGCTATTAGCTGCTCTTTTTACCTTGTGTAGAAAGTCCTTTCTTGCTTTTAATTGATAGGGTTAATGGTGCTTTTGTATCACTGGCTGAAGTTCATAAAGAAGCCATTAATTGGCATTTTCTGCATTACTCTATAAAAGAATATTGATTTTGAGAGGCCAAGGAAAAGTTGCTACATTTGCACTGCGGGCAATTAGAGCCGGCAAAAAGCAGGAGTGTTCCAGGGGAAGAGAGCATTGCTGTAACAGCTGGCTGCGGCACTTACTTACATCGCACATTGTAGTCGGAGAAACACTCAGTTACTGACCCAGCAGTATTATCCGGTAGTATAAATCTGCTGGGCTCTCAGATAATTAATAGAAACACATGCTTAGAATACGTGCAAAAAATGCTTATGTTTTTCTCCTGCAAATAATGCTTACAGTACATGTAATACTTGCATGCTGGCTATACACTGGCTGCACACTAGGGGGCAAATTTACTGAAGTTTTAGTAAATTTACCCTTAGCTGCTCACAGCGACCCCTGTCAGAGGAACAACCATCATCTATAATGATAGCTACACACCGTGGAATAAACAGGCCAATCAGCCAATTCCCCGCTGGTCAGTCCGATTGTTGCACGATGGTGTGCAGAGCACATTGAGTCGACTGTCGTTCATAAAGCTGACAGATCGGTTCCTGACATTGGGAGTACTGCACAAAATGTGTCAGTATCGATGAGCAGATGCAGGGAATGCAGTGTGTTCAGGCATCATCTGACAAACTGCATGCAAACAACATCAATTTAACGTGATTTAGAGAATGTATCGTTCAATGATTTTATAGTATGTATACAGAATATCGGATGTTGTCTGGATCGTTCCAACTGTAAATAAATAAATACATAAAATGTAAATTGTTTTGCTGATCAGTCAGGTGTGCACCCATCTTATGTCCGATGTTGCTGGCAACAAGTGTCCCTCAGCTTATGCTGCCTTGTACCTTGTACCCAGCATCTAGCTCGTTACTGCTCTTGCTGGGCAGAAGCTTGCTTAAAAAAAACCCCAAGGTGATTATAAATGATGAGGGGTAGATGGCAAATAGGAAGGATGCCAGTGCAGCTGCATATGGGGTAGCTGTACCCCAGTATGAATGATTGAATTCCTTGTGTGCTGATTAAAATGAAAAAATGAAAATACACATATATATATATATATATATATATATATATAGAGTAGAGTAGAGTAAAGATACACTCGGCACTCCGCCAAATAAATGTAGACATCTTGCCCGGTGCCTTCCTTCTGAGTTTGATATAAGTATGGTATGTAGGCGGCACTCGTGGACTTAATTCAAATAAGAAACCCGGACACTCCTGGGTTGAATACAACGTTTCGGATTTATTATCCTTCGTCAGGTATATAACAAATGTAGTAATGTCCGTTTGTACAATGTATCATTGTAACCATGGTAACGGTTTTTACTTTCACTTTCATTTTCACCTTGTCCCAGTCACTGCTCAGGCGCCGTCTATTGGTGATGACGTCAGCAGCAGCAGCATGGGGAGTGTTTTTGCACTTACTTTCACTTTCACTTGGTGTTTCTTAACTGCATAAAGGTAAGCTTGATTTCTTGCATTTGTTATATACCTGACGAAGGATAATAAATCCGAAACGTTGTATTCAACCCAGGAGTGTCCGGGTTTCTTATTTGAATTAAGTCCACGAGTGCCGCCTACATACCATACTTATATATATATATATATATATATATATATATATATATATATATATATATAGGGGTGGGGGTGGGAAGGGGGTGACATGAAAAAGTTTTCGGCATAACTCTGGAATGCATGGAGCAATTTACACAGAGGCACACATGAGTAGGGGCAGAGGCATCCACGTGTAAGGGCAGAGACACACACGGGTAGGGGCAGAGGCACACACGGGTAGGGGCAGAGGCACACACGGTAGAAGCAGAGGCACCTACAGGCAGGGGCAGAGGCACACGCGGGTGGGAGGGCAGAGGCATATTTTAGTTTCTAAGCTAAGCAAGGAGACCTAGGGCCCTTTGACATAGACAAATAGATATTCCAAGTGGCGCTTAATAATACATATAAAATATGTTTAAAAACATTTTTCTGTATTTATTTTTAGTAAAAAGTTATTATACAATGATATCACAAAACTCCTGGGAGTCAATAATCATATAACAAACAATATGCACTTCAATAAAAATGTATATATTAATAAAACTGAGCAACCTTAATATCCATACCACATCAATGAGCCTAATTAGGACTCAATATATCATATACTGGCTGTACTTTTGGTAAGTAGATGCAGTCATGCACTGAGCATCGCAACTGATGTTTGATAAATGGTGCAGACGTTCATCACGGATTTAAAATGAAGCACAGAAATTAAAATTAAAATAGGAGGTTCTAAATGTTAAATTCACTCATATATGTGGGCTCCTTGGTTCCCAGATGATGGTGCAGCACAGCGTGTATAGCACCTGGGATGGATGGTAATAGGAGCCGTACACTGGTGTAGGGCTTGGTGTCTGGAGCCCCGTGTCTCGCAGCCAGCGGGACCGGGATGTGCAGTGTTGGTACGTTGGTCACTGAATGTGACTTGCTGTGGGCGCCCCAGTGGTGTACCCCTGGTGTGCCAGCGGAGGCAATGAGTGATCACGGCTGCTGGGTGCGCTCAGAGATGGTGAGCCTGTATGGTGTCTGTGACGCTGCTGTGAGCGCTGATCCACGTGTTGGGAGCGCTCAGGTGGAAAAGCCGGCTCCGTTGTGTCACGATCCAGGTAATTCCTTATCAGTATTTACCTTCCAAATGTCTCCTGAGACTGTCCCAGTGTTCCAAGCCTGGATTCCATCTGCACTGTCTGTGTGCAGGACGCCGCATCTCATTGTCTCTAATCTCCTTACTGTGATTCTGGCAGCATCAGGGTTAAGTTTCACATGCAAGTTACAAACAATCTTTCCCTCCAAAAGCTAGCATGGGCGCAGCCATGTTTTCCTAATCACGTGATACCTTTCAGCCTATCAGCTGCACTCTGCTCTCAGCCTGATTACCCAGCAGCTGCACTCTGGTCTCTGGTTAATCAGCCAGCCAATCCCTGTTTCCCAGCTGGTATAAATATCTTGTTCCTGGGCTGGAAAGGGAGTCAGTGCTTCAATTGTCTACAGTGATTCCAGTGTGCAGTTCTTCCATGGACTTTCTCTGCTGTACAGCCTGACTCTGCAGTGTCTACATTGCTCCCTGTGACTGGCAGTTACCTGAGACCGGCTTCCAGCTTCTAGCTTCCAGCGGTGCTCTGCCCTGCCAGTAACCATCGGTGTTCCGCCATCGATCCCCAGTAACCATCGGTGTTCCGCCATCGATCCCCAGTAACCATCGGTGTTTTGCCATCGATCCCAAGTCTCCATCGGTGTTTCGCCATCGATCCCAAGTCACCATCGGTGTTCCGCCATCGATCCCCAGTCACCATCGGTGCTCCGCCATCGATCCCAAGTCTCCATCGGTGCTCCGCCATCGATCCCAAGTCTCCATCGGTGCTCCGCCATCGATCCCAAGTCTCCATCGGTGCTCCGCCATCGATCCCAAGTCTCCATCGGTGCTCCGCCATCGATCCCAAGTCTCCATCGGTGCTCCGCCATCGATCCCAAGTCTCCATCGGTGCTCCGCCATCGATCCCAAGTCTCCATCGGTGCTCCGCCATCGATCCCAAGTCTCCATCGGTGCTCCGCCATCGATCCCAAGTCTCCATCGGTGCTCCGCCATCGATCCCAAGTCTCCATCGGTGCACCGTCATCGATCCCAAGTCTCCATCGGTGCACCGCCATCGATCCCAAGTATTTCTCTGAACTGTGATTCCTGTTACCTGTACCAAGTCATCCGTATTCCTCTGAACTGTGTTTAATAAACCTTTGAACTTTCCTTCGTTGTCTTGGTCACACCTTCGGGCATCCTTGCTACTGTCTTTACGCATGTCCAGGAGTCCCATCGCTCCTCCAACATTCAGGTACCCGTCAACCCCTACAACTGAGGCTCCCAGTCACGGTCTCCAGCCCTCAGTTGTGACAGTAAGCACTGACCACTAATGGATCCGTCCGGAGACCAGGTCCAAGCGACCAGGCCGATGCAAGAACTTGCAGCCTGCCTTGAACGTCAGGAGACTGCACAGGGCCATGTGATTCGCTGTCTCCAGGATCTCTCCTCTCGGCTGGATGGAATACAAGTAACCCTCCGTGGTTCAGGGGCGTCCAGTGTGCCGACTGCAGTACCTTTGGTGGTATCCCCACCCACCATTCCTGTTTCTGCTCTATGTCTCCATTTACCGACACCTGCCAAGTTTGATGGTTCCCCAGAAGCCTGTCGGGGTTTCCTAAATCAGTGTGAGATATATTTCGAGTTACAGCCTGGCAGTTTCCCAACTGACCGCACCAAGGTTGCTTACATCATCTCCCTCCTCAGTGGCTCCGCCCTCGATTGGGCATCACCTCTATGGGAGAAGTCTGATGTCCTGCTCTCTTCATACACAGATTTCGTGGCAACCTTCAGGCGCATGTTTGATGAACCAGGTCGTGTGACCTCTGCCTCCTCTGATATCCTCCGGCTACGTCAGGGGACACAAACAGTCGGTAAATATCTGGTACTGTACCAGATCCTAGTGTCCGAACTTTCCTCAGCCCTAGAAGGGGCGTCTGTGTCTACAGCCCAAGAAGGGGCGTCTGTGTCTACAGCCCAAGTTGGGGCGTTCGTTTCTGCAACCCCAGGAGGGGTATCCAATGTTCAAGCTCTAGTAGGGGCATATGAGTCTTCTCAAAAAGGAGTTTCTGATCTGTCAGCCCCAGGAGGGGTGCTGGAGAAAACAACCCTGAGAGAGGTGTCTGATTCGTCAACCCCAGGAGGGGTCACCAAAGTTTCAGCCCCAAGGGAAGTATCCAGAGCCAAGTTCCCAGATGGAAATTTTTGTGCTACAGATGCAGTTATGAACTCCTGTTTGCCGTCTTCAGAGAGCACCACCCTGTTGGCATCCAGCATGGACCAGGTCCAGGATGGTCTAACTGAACACTCAGATACCACTCATTCCGGTTCTAACCGGATTCTGACTCTTTCAGTTCCAGCTGATTCTACAGTCTCCAAACTCAATCCTGTCCTATCCGTCGGCCCAAAGTCTCCGCCGGTCTCAGCCGGTTCAAGTTTGTCTGGACTCAATCTGGTCTCGTCCATAGGTCCAGTACAGTCTCATCTGGTTCCAGCCAGTTCAAGTTCATCAGGATTCAATCTAGATTCTTCCGTTTGTTCAGGTAAACAATTTATAAGAAGTGTCCTGGGGCCACTCCTAAAGGAGGGGGTGCTGTCACGATCCAGGTAATTCCTTATCAGTATTTACCTTCCAAATGTCTCCTGAGACTGTCCCAGTGTTCCAAGCCTGGATTCCATCTGCACTGTCTGTGTGCAGGACGCTGCATCTCATTGTCTCTAATCTCCTTACTGTGATTCTGGCAGCATCAGGGTTAAGTTTCACATGCAAGTTACAAACAATCTTTCCCTCCAAAAGCTAGCATGGGCGCAGCCATGTTTTCCTAATCACGTGATACTTTTCAGCCTATCAGCTGCACTCTGCTCTCAGCCTGATTACCCAGCAGCTGCACTCTGGTCTCTGGTTAATCAGCCAGCCAATCCCTGTTTCCCAGCTGGTATAAATATCTTGTTCCTGGGCTGGAAAGGGAGTCAGTGCTTCAATTGTCTACAGTGATTCCAGTGTGCAGTTCTTCCATGGACTTTCTCTGCTGTACAGCCTGACTCTGCAGTGTCTACATTGCTCCCTGTGACTGGCAGTTACCTGAGACCGGCTTCCGGCTTCTAGCTTCCAGCGGTGCTCTGCCCTGCCAGTAACCATCGGTGTTCCGCCATCGATCCCCAGTAACCATCGGTGTTTTGCCATCGATCCCAAGTCTCCATCGGTGTTTCGCCATCGATCCCAAGTCACCATCGGTGTTCCGCCATCGATCCCCAGTCTCCATCGGTGCTCCGCCATCGATCCCAAGTCTCCATCGGTGCTCCGCCATCGATCCCAAGTCTCCATCGGTGCTCCGCCATCGATCCCAAGTCTCCATCGGTGCTCCGCCATCGATCCCAAATCTCCATCGGTGCTCCGCCATCGATCCCAAGTCTCCATCGGTGCTCCGCCATCGATCCCAAGTCTCCATCGGTGCTCCGCCATCGATCCCAAGTCTCCATTGGTGCTCCGCCATCGATCCCAAGTCTCCATTGGTGCTCCGCCATCGATCCCAAGTCTCCATCGGTGCTCCGCCATCGATCCCAAGTCTCCATCGGTGCTCCGCCATCGATCCCAAGTATTTCTCTGAACTGTGATTCCTGTTACCTGTACCAAGTCATCCGTATTCCTCTGAACTGTGTTTAATAAACCTTTGAACTTTCCTTCGTTGTCTTGGTCACACCTTCGGGCATTTGTTCTAAAGGTTCCCTGCTTGTCTAAGAACCCTGTACTGCCTCCCAGGTACACATATACCTCAGCCCCTACAACTGAGGCTCCCCCTGGTCAGCACCAGCCCTCAGTTGTGACACGTTGGTTGCAGCTCATGCCCCTTTGACATAGAGTCAGCCTGCAAACCTAACATATTTAACAAACAGCGGCTGGAGCTTGGCCTGTCGTCCCAGCATTTACAGCACTGAGCAGGGCAGCATCAGAGGCGGGACGAGGCAGAGATGGAGGCGGATCATTCTCCTCAGCACCAGCACTTTGACAGCATCAATCCGGGGAAGCCCAGAGGTGCGGCCTGACAAAGATTACCACTATCCTTTAAATTCCGTAGCAAAACACGGGTATTCAGCTAGTGTGTATATATATATATATATATACACACACACACACACACACACACACACACACACACACACACACATATATTACTGGTTTGCATCTTCTCCCCTTTTAATTTCCAACCACATTTCTCAGGGCTCACTAACATTCCAGGTTTTAGTGATATCCATGGTTGAGCACAGGGGACTTAATTAGTAGCTCAGTTATTTTGATGTAACCATCTGTGCTGAAGCCTGGATATCACTAATACCCATACTGTTAGTGTGCCTTGAGGACCGAGGTTGGGAATGCCTGCCGTACTTCCTTTACCAATGTATGAGGGGCATGATGACTGGCAGGCGAGGTAGAGGTACTGGGAAGTACTGGTATGCTTTGGTAGATATAGATACAACCTAGTAAAAAGTGTCCTAATATTTTACCTTCTGAGACAAGGGGCTTACCTTGCTCAATGGTGAAATCTGCCCTTCTGCCATAGGCACAGATACATATTGGCTAACTTAGACAGAGCAAGAACCGTTACCCCACCGTCTTTAACAGTGAGGTGTATGTGTGAGCCAGACAGTGGGGTATATTCAATTAGAGTCGTAAACTGCCGACTCTTTCGGGTTTGGCCCGGCATTGAATAGAAAGCTGTCGGGTCCTTTCTGTCGGAAAGGACCCGACAGCAATTGAATATACCCCAGTGTCAGGGTTGTGTGTGTGGGAGAGATACTGACTGATTCCAGCCTAGCAGGCTCTGCCTTTGTCTGCGGATGACAAATGCCAGCAGTGAGCATGCAGCCCCTCACTGTGCTGTGAGGCAGCTGCATTTTGTCATGTGTTATTAAAGCACACTATTATTACCAGTCAGAAGGAGAACAGAAAAAGGGTCGTCAGCAATTTAGGCATGTGCAAATACACTAATCTCATAGTTCAGTCAGTGAACAGCCGGATGGCAGAGCAGAACTGCCTGATGCACGTCTACACGCATTGTGCAGGTGATGGTTCCTCCCTGGATCGCACTCTGTCTGATTAAGCACAATCATCAGATTTTGTTTATGTGGCGCAATCCCTGTTGAGTCCACACATGGCACATAGCCAACTAATTACTATGGAGCCCACACATGACCAACTAATCACTGTGTAGTCCACACATGGCACATGGCCAACCAATCACTGTGTAGTCCACACATGGCACATGACCAACCAATTACTATGGAGCCCACACATGGCACATGGCCAACTAATCATTGTGTAGTCCACACATGGCCGGCCAACCAATCACTGTGGAGCCCATACATGGCACATGGTCAGCCAATTACTATGGAGCCCACACATGGCACATGGTGAACCAATTACTATGGAGCCACACATGGAACATGGCCAACCAATCACTGTGGAGTCCACACATGGCACATAGCCAACCAATTACTATGGAGCCCACACATGGCACATGGCCAACCAATCACCGTGGAGCCCGCACATGGTCAACCAATCTAGTCACTGGGGCAAATTGATTAACCACGTTTTTCCACGTGTGAGTAGTTTACAGATCTGTACTAAACAAAACTCTACAGATGCACAGTGGCCTTGGTACAGAAATATAAATGCTGGAATGTTGCATGATAAAGTATATATTTGCATTATGGGGGTCATTCCGAGTTGTTCGCTCGCAAGCGGATTTTAGCAGATTTGCTCATGCTAAGCCGCCGCCTACTGGGAGTGAATCTTAGCATCTTAAAATTGCGAACGATGTATTCGCAATATTGCGATTACACACCTCGTAGCAGTTTCTGAGTAGCTCCAGACTTTTAGTCAAATCATCATGCATAGGACACCACAAATAGGTTGAAGTCGATGGACAATTGTCTTTTTTAAACCTCAGATACTATGTTACTATGTTACTATGTATGTGACTTACTCGGCATCTGCGATCATTTCAGTGCTTGTCGTTCCTGGTTTGACGTCACACACACCCAGCGTTCGCCCAGACACTCCCCCGTTCCTCCGGCCACTCCTGCGTTTTTTCCGGAAACGGTAGCGTTTTTACCCACACGCCCATAAAACGGCCTGTTTCCGCCCAGTAACACCCATTTCCTGTCAATCTGTTACAAGTTGTTGCTACAACTTGTGTTTTTTTTTTCTTTTTCTTTTTTTTTTCTTGTCTGTTAGACCAGTGTGTCAGGTTTTTTTTTTTGTATCCCTTGTTCTGGATAGTCTGAATTTTGGGGTCTTTTGACCCCTCCTCAAGGGGGGGGTGATGTTATGAGCCACGGCTGTGGCTCATTCCTGTTTTGCAGTTTTGTTCTGTATTTCATGTTATACTTCTGTTTATGTTCCCCGTAGGTGTCATGGGGTGCTCGGAGCTCACCCTTAAGGAGGGGATACTGTTATGAACCACAGGTAGTGGTTCATTCCTATTTTATGTTTATAAAGTTGTCTTGCATGCCTGGATTTCCTGTTGCTCTGTTTTAGAATACTCTTGTCTACTGCCGCTGGTGAGTCTGTGTAATTGCAGCTTGTTCCCTTGTGTTCAGCCTCACCTGGCTGCTAATTGCATCTGGTCAGTTTGGAATCATGCAACAAGGCAGCTGCATGGGATTATTAATTAGGCCTCTCTGTTATATGCTGGCTGTTTGCAATTCACAGATGCTGGTGATATTCCTGGGTTTTCAGTCTGCTTGAGTTCTGAGCTTGGTTCCTGCTAGTTCCTGAGCTTCCTGTGTCGATTCCTGTGTCAGTCCCTGTGTCGATTCCTATGTCTGATCCCGTGTCCTGCCGTGAGGCGTTCCTGTCCTGAGGTCCAGTACCTTTGCCTGTGCAAGTTTCTGGCTTCTTGGTGTACACCGGTCTGTCGTTTGGGATTCTGCCTGTCCTCCAGTTCTGAGAGTCTGTGTCAGCAGCATTGGGAGTTCCTGTCCGTTTGCCAGTATTCGTACCGGTTCCGTGAGTAGCGGCACGGCCGCGTCCATTGGCTTAGGCCGCTGTATTCCCTTATTATTTCTGTCACTGGTGTTTTGCAGAGGGTTCTGCTTATGCTGTCACCGCCGGTACACAAAAGTATTGTGTCGGTGTGTGGTCAGCATTTCCTTTGTTGTTCTTTTCCTTTGGCGGCAAGCCGCACATACTTTGGTTTTAGGTTTGTTAGTAGCCCCTGGCTTTGTTGTTTAGTCAGAGGGCCCCTTGTTATCACCCTGTCTCGGTTCACTCTTTGTCTCTCATTAAGACCTGAGGGGGCATCGAAGTTGGGCAGACGTAATCCGCCCTTCAAACGCGGCTGCCATGGGCTCAAGCAACCATAGTCTCGCAAGAGTGTACTGACAGCACGGGTGAGACAACGGAGATAGGGCGCCAGGGGCTATTCCTTTTCCATTCCCCTTTCCCAGCATTACGTCCTGGTGCTCTGGACTCGCTTCATAACATCTCCCTTGTTCTGAGCACCAGGAACCTAACACAATCACATTACGATCGCCAGAACGAAGAAAAAGCCGTGAGTAAAAATCCTAACTGCATAGCAAATTTACTTGGCGCAGTCGCAGTGCGGACATTGCGCATGCGCATTAAGCGGAAAATCGCTGCGATGCGAAGATTTTTACCGAGCGAACAACTCGGAATGACCCCCTATGATCAGTGTGCATTTGTAATGTTCAGTACATGTTCAGCTTAGGGTGATGCCATTGGCCCCTGACATAGTAGCACCCGGTTACTCATCATTTATACATGGGGTGCCCACCAAACTTTGGGGTCTATTTACTAAGCCTTGGGTGGAGATAAAGTGGCCGGAGATAAGGCACCAGCCAATCAGCTCCTAATTGTCATTTTTCAAACACAGCTTGTGACATGGCAGTTAGGAAGTGATTGGCTGGTGCCTTATCTCTGTCCACTTTATCTCCCTCCAGAACTGTATTCAGTATTTGGGATCCCCATCATTCACACGATACTCACCGCCGTCTCCAGATCCATGGTCAGTTCTCCAGGATGAAAAGAAATTGCAACACTCTGCAACCTCAGTGCCAAGAGACTGAATGATTGGCTGTATACTGCCATCCAATCAGAGCTTTATAAAAATAGTGCTGGTGAGCTGAAATCCTAAATGACCCTTCCTCTACCGGCAAGATAAATGACGCTGGAAAGTGAGGTGTGGGAGGGTGAGAGAACACTGCTGGGCTGCACACACAAGTCTAGGACCCAGGACTGCAACTAGGGTGGTGCGATTTGTGCCACGTCACAAAGCGCCGCAAGGCTGGGGGCACTGTTTGGCAGCGCCTGTCAATATACTGCTTTAATCATTCTCACTTGTAGCTTCCTCCTCTTTGATCCCTATCCCACCCCTATCTCGTCAATGACCGATTCCCTCTACCCTTTCATCCCTGACCACCTTCAGTCACATCCTCCTTTATTTAGCGCACACATTGGAAAATACTTTCATAAATGGGTCTGGAACCCATCACCTCAGGGCTCGTTGGAACCTTGTGGTGGGAAGATCTGTCTCTTACATGTATGCAGCCATGCAATTTCTGATAGTAGCTTTGAACACTGCCACCGATTCCTGACCCAGGTGGTGCCAGCACATCTCGAATACCCTTGCCTGTGAGTTCAGGGTACATCCGTGCAGAGTATTTGCCAGTGACACCTGGATAACAGTGGTACAAAGGGGTTGGTACCCGTTCACCATCGTATGGGGCAAATGAGATTTGCCATGCCCCTTCCCCACAATGCCATGCTCCATTTTCAGGTGCGCACCTTATGTCCCTATTTTAGAACTGAAGGCGGGGGGGTGGGCTCACCAATGCTTTTTCTAGCCCAGGGCTAGTCTAGCTATGGCTCTAGGACCTTATTCCTCTTGGAGGGTAGGAGAAGGGCAGGTGTGTCCTGTCAGGCAGGCAGCCAGTGAGAACTATTAGGTTGTTAGGGGAGCGAGAGGATGGGGCCTCCTTCCAGCTCATAGCTTATTCACTGTCACCACGAGGAAGGGGGCATGTGTGCTGTGTCTAGCGTGCATGTGCCAGACTGACACCGTACTGTGTTATATAATAGATTTATAAACACTACACAGAGCCTAATATTGAAGTTTGGCAAGCATACTGTAAATGCTTTCACTCAGCTACACAGCAAAATAAAAATCATTATCAACCTAGGAAAACAGCCAGCAACTGCATAGCAATGAACTGAAGTATTCCATGTGTGGTTTCAGCTGGCCGTTTAATAAACAGTGTTCTGACGAGAGCCCCACAGTGCAGAAAAATAGGTTTCAGTGCACAAACGTCATGTCTCGCAGTGTGTGATTGGAGGTATAAATAGCACAGGTAACCGAGCAAGATGACATGGTCAGATGAATCATCCTTCAGTATGTTCTTCACAATTGGACGCATGGCTCCAAACTAAAGATGCTACAGCCTTAAGGGCCTTGTTTTTCACAGTGAAGGGTCCTGTTGATTCTTTTATGTTAAGCGACACATTTTCCTGACATGGCCTGGTGCAGTAATTACTTATGTAGCAAGGTCAGTGCAAGTTATTGCTTCTGGTTTTGGGATGATCTCTGTGTTCTGAGATTCCCAAACTCTAAGGGTGCGGGAGCAGCTGGTACTGGAGGTGTCCTGCCTCCTATAGTTGCAGATACAGGTTGAGTATCCCATATCCAAATATTCCGAAATACGGACTTTTTTGAGTGAGAGTGAGATAGTGAAACCTTTGTTTTTTCATGACTCAATGTACACAAACTTTGTTTAATACACAAAGTTATTAAAAATATTGTATTAAATGACCTTCAGGCTGTGTGTATAAGGTGTATATGAAAAATAAATTAATTGTGTGAATGTAGACACACTTTGTTTAATGTACAAAGTTATAAAAAATATTGGCTAAAATAACCTTCAGGCTGTGTGTATAAGGTGTATATGTAACATAAATGCATTCTGTGCTTAGATTTAGGTCCCATCACCATGATATCTCATTATGGTATGCAATTATTCCAAAATACGGAAAAATCCCATATCCAAAATACCTCTGGTCCCAAGCATTTTGGATAAGGGATACGCAACCTGTATATACAATATATAAATAAGGGGGTTTGTGCCCTTGCATTGCCACTGACTAAGAGTAGATGACTTGAGATGTCTAATGGTGTGAGTGACTCAGATGGGCGTAATGTCTGTGTTGTACGCAGTGGAGTGATTTATTACCACTGCGCGTGCATCTAAGTCGCACTTGTGACGGCAGTCAGTGACAGACAGGGGGCATTTGTGGGAGGTTACGGGGGGGAGGGGGTGTCACAGCTTATGACTGCGAACGCGTATGCGCTTACAGTGGCATGGGCATCTTTCTCCTCCAGGTGGCGTCTCAGTACAAATCCCGGCAGCTGCCACATTTTTACATATTTTTCGCCCAGCTGCCACATACTATATCGCAGCTGCGACGGCATTTCCGTCCATGGCCAGTATTTACTAAAAATCCGAGTTTTGCCGATTTGTGTTTTTTTTTCTAAGTCCCAATCCGGGAATTCACTAAGCAGAAAACTCGTCAGTGTCTGGTCTATTTGTAATGGTTTGATTGGCAAAGTTCAGAAATACGAATGAATAGACCATTGGTCAAACGCGGCTGTTATTTCATACAATACGGGCATTCACTATTCATTCGTATTTGGGTGTTAGTCTCTGAGTGCTCAAGTGCGGGTCTGTTTTTTTTCGATTCGTTAAAAAAAGCAGCAAAAAAATAGACCTGCTTTTTCCAGTCGAGTTTGGATAACCATGCACGGATCAGTGAGATCTGTGCATGGTTATCTATGGGAAAGGGTCTGTTTAGTGTAAAAACAGAAAAAAAAATTGCGTGGGGTCCCCCCTCCTAAGCATAACCAGCCTCGGGCTCTTTGAGCCGGTCCTGGTTGACAAAATATGGGGGGAAAAATGACAGGGGTTCCCCCATATTTCATCAACCAGCACCGGGCTCTGCGCCTGGTCCTGGTTCCAAAAATACGGGGGACAAAAAGCGTAGGGGTCCCCCGTATTTTTGAAACCAGCACCGGGCTCCACTAGCCAGGTACATAATGCCACAGCCGGGGGACACTTTTATACTGGTCCCTGCGGCCCTGGCATTACATACCCAATTAGTCACCCCTGGCCGGGGTACCCTGGAGGAGTGGGAACCCCTTAAATCAATGGGAACTTTGCGGTCAGCGGTTGACCGAAAGTAACCTCACCGCTGACCGCAAAGTTCCCACCTTTGGCTACAATGGAGCGCATAGGCGCAACATTGTATCTCTGCCGTGTGCTGCCTCACAGACACTACAGGAGCACACAGCCAATCAGGAGAGTGCCACGACGTGGCGCTCCCTGATTGGCTGAAGGGACCCTCTTTGACGGGAGTCAGGGGGGGTCCTGGCAGTCGGGGAAAGGGGTCCCATGTGTAAACATGGGACCCCTTTCAGTGCGTGGTCGGGTTTCCGTTTTTTTGTTTTGCCAAGTACGTGGATTATACTTTGGACACAATCTACACTGGATTATGTGAGTATAATTATTTTCACAGGTCCCCCAAGGATTCTACATGGAGAAGAGGACCGAGCCTCGTGTGAACATAGGTAAGTATGTATGTTTGGAGGTGTGCATGTATGTAATAAACTTATACTTTCACGGTGTGTGTGTCCTGTTTTTTGGGGGGTATTTTTATAGTAGTAGTACTACAGGTACCAGCGGGCCAGGTTTTCCACCGCATGCTGGTACTTGTGGTTCTCCAAGTACCAGCTTGCGGGGAGGCTTGCTGGGACTTGTAGTACTGCTACTAAAAACAATATTCACATTTTTTACACATGGCTATCAGCCCCCCATCCGCCGCCCTTGGATGGGGGGGACAGCCTCGGGCTTCACCCCTGGCCCTTGTGTGGCTGGAGGGGGGGACCCCTTGATTTAAGGGGTTCCCACTCCTCCAGGGTACCCCGGCCAGGGGTGACTAGTTGGGTATGTAATGCCAGGGCCGCAGGGACCAGTATAAAAGTGTCCCCGGGCTGTAGCATTATGTACCTGGCTAGTGGAGCCCGGTGCTGGTTTCAAAAATACGGGGGACCCCTACGCTTTTTGTCCCCCGTATTTTTGGAACCAGGACCAGGCGCAAAGCCCGGTGCTGGTTGATGAAATATGGGGGAACCCCTGTCATTTTTTTCCCCATATTTTGTCAACCAGGACCGGCTCAAAGAGCCCGAGGCTGGTTGTGCTTAGGAGGGGGGACCCCACGCAATTTTTTTCTGATTTTTAACGACTTTAAACACCTTTTTAAGGTACACAATGAAGCCCTGCACGAGTCTCGCAGATCCGGCCGGGATTCCTTGTGTTTTGTCAGGCAGTGTTTTACTCATCACTCCCGTAAAACACTGCCTAACATTACGAATCACATCGACATCGGAAAAAACGATTGTGCAAAACTCGGCAGCTTAGTGAATGATCGTATCAGGATTCAAAAAGTTGCAGTAAAATGCACCCGATACCATTCGAGTTCAAACACCCTTCAAAACGGCAAAAACACGAATCTTTGTAAATATACCCCCCATCTCTGTATCTGACCCTGTGTAAAGAAGCACATGATTGCTCTCAGGTCTCATCATTGGAGTCACCGTGCTCCAGTATCAAAAGTCACTTCTTAGGTGTAAAAAGAGATTCTCAATCAGTTGCAATATACAGTAGCAGCCTTAGAAAACAATAGTTTCATAGTTCCAGTCTCCTGACATATATCCTATCTGCTCATTTTGCCTGATACAGATTTGTAAGTATAAAAAAAAAAAAGAACTTTGAACCCTATTCAGACCTGATCCCTGATGACTGCGCATGCGTACGCACTGCAATGCGCAGTCGTGAGGCCAAACAGTGACAAAATGGTGAGAAAATTTTGATTGCTAGGTGTTCACAAGGTGATTGACAGGAAGACGTTTGTGGGTGGTAACTGGCCGTTCTCTGAGAGTGTCAGGAAAAATGCAGGCGTGCCCAAGGGTGTTCAGGGCGGGTGTGTGACGTCAGCTCTGGACCCGATCAGCCTGTTTGTATCGCACTGTAGGCAGGGTCGGACTGGCCCACAGGGGTACCAGGGAAACCACCGGTAGGCCCCACTCCTTCCTCTAGGGATCAGGTACCAGACTGTGCCCTTGTATTGTACATGGTAGATATGTTGCATTACACTGCACTAAACTATTGTGTATTTCAAGCATCTGTGGGGGCTGGCCACACACCCTTTGTAGGCTGGCCACACCCCTAAGTATGGGCCCCTATCACTGCATTCCCCTGGTAGGCCCTTAATGCCCCAGTCCGACACTGACTGTAGGAGTAAGTCCTGGGCTACGCACAGACTGCACAGAATGGAAAAATCATTTGATGGTGAGTGAGGTGCGAACGGATTTTCATATGTCCGCTGTCTGGCAAAGTTTTCGCACGGCGTACGCATGCATTCGCACACTTGCACGGGGCGAGTTTTCACTCTCAATGGGCGGCGACGATCTGGTCACAGCCCTCTGCAAAAACGCACAGCAGCGATCAGGTCTGCTTTAGGCCCTTTGTGTCTGGAGCAAACCATGCTGCCATGCAAGGGGAGCAAATACATTTATATTTTCTCTTACGTCCTAGAGGATGCTGGGGACTCCAAAAGGACCATGGGGTATAGACGGGATCCACAGGAGACATGGACACACCAAAAGACTTTGACTGGGTGTGAACTGGCTACTCCCTCTATGCCCCTCCTCCAGACCTCAGTTAGATTCTGTGCCCAGGAGTGACTGGACACACACTAGGGGAGCTCTACTGAGTTTCTCTGAAAAGACTTTATGTTAGGCTTTTTTATTTTCAGGGAGACCTGCTGGCTACAGGCTCCCTGCATCGTGGGACTGAGGGGAGAGAAGTCAGACCTACTTCTTCTGAGTTAAGGGCTCTGCTTCTTAGGCTACTGGACACCATTAGCTCCAGAGGGTTCGATCACTTGGTGCGCCTAGCTGCTTGTTCCCGGAGCCACGCCGTCACCCCCCTCACAGAAGCCAGAAGTAAGAAGCCGGGTGAGTATTAGAAGAACAGAAGACTTCAGTGACTGCAGAAGACTTCAGTAACGGAGGTACAGCGCAGCGGTCGCGCTGCGCTCCATGCTCCCACACACCAACGGCACTCACAGGGTGCAGGGTGCTTGGGGGGAGCGCCCTGGGCAGCAAGTTACTGAGGGACTTTCAACAGGCAAAAGAGGCATATTCGGTGCCCGGGCACCGTGTACAATACCCCCGCCAGTATAAAAAATGTCAAATTTAAGCGGGGCTACAGTGCGCCGGGAAGGGGCGGGGCTTAGCCGCACAGCTTACCAGCACCATTTATTTCTTCACAGCCGCTGCAGAGACGCTGGCCTGGACCTCCACTCTCCTTTCAAGTACAAGGGAGCAAAACGGTGGGGGGGGGGGGGGGGGGAGCAGGCCATTTGGTGTTTTATATATGTGAATATATTTACAGCGCAGCCATAATATATTATTTATTTAGTAGTATATGGGCGCTGGGGTGTGAGTTGGCATACTCCCTCTATGTTCTCTCTACAGGCTTCCCTGTGGGTCTGTCCCCTTTTGGCCGGTGTGAGTGTGTCGGTACTGCATGTTGACATGCCTGAGGCTGATTGTTCCTCCCCGGAGGAGGTTACTGGGGGTGCGGAGAAAGATTTGGGAATGACTGTGTCGGCACAGCCGGCTGCTGATTGGGTAAATATGTTGAGTACGTTGAATGCAAATGTGGCGTTATTGTCTAAGAGGCTAGATAAATCTGATTCTCAGACACAAACATGGAGGAAATCCATGGAGGGCGCTTTGTCTCAGGTACAGACCCCCTCAGGGTCAAAAAAACGTTAATTTGCTCAGATGGCAGATACAGATACCGACACAGACTCTGATTCAATGAGGCCAGTTTACATCCGAAAGTGGTTAAGAGTATTCAGTACATGATTGTGGCTATTAAAGATGTTTTACATATTTCTGAAGAGCCTCCTGTTCCAGATAAGAGGGTTTGTTTGTTTGTATAAGGGAAAAAAGCCTGGGGTGACTTTTACGCCCTCTCATGAACTGAACGCTCTTTGTGAAAAGGCTTGGGAGTCGCCTGACAAAAGGTGGCAGATTCCCAAGAGAATTTTTATGGCATATCCTTTCCCCTCTGACGACAGGGAGAAATGGGAGTCGTCATCAAACGTGGACAAGGCTGTGTTCCGACTGTCCAAAAAGGTGGCGCTTCCGTCTCCTGACACGGCTGCCCTCAAGGATCCGGCGGATCGCAAGCAGGAGACGACATTGAAGGCCATTTTCGTTACTACTGGTGCACTACTCAGGTCTGCTGTGGCGTCGGCGTGGGTGAGTAGTGCTATTGCTAAGTGGGCTGATAATTTAGCTTCTGATATGGATACCCTTGATAAGGATAACATTCTTTTGACTCTTGGTTATATCAAGGACGCTGCAGATTACCTAAAGGATGCAGCAAGGGATATTGGCCTCTTGGGATCAATGCCATGGCGGTCTTGGCCAGGAGGGCACTGTGGATTCATCAATGGAATGCTGATGCCGACTCCCAAGAAAGCTATGGAAGCTCTCCCTTTTAAAGGTAGTGTCTTGTTTGGTGACGGCCTTGCTGACCTGGTGTCTACCGCTACTGCGGGTAAGTCATCTTTTCTTCCTTATGTTCCCACACAACAGAAAAAGGCGCCCCAATATCAGATGCAGTCCTTTCGGCCTAATAAATACAAGAAAGGAAAGGGCTCGTCCTTCCTCGCTTCAAAAGGTAGAGGAAGGGGAAAAAGGTTGTCTGCTGTGTCTGGCGCCCAGGACCAAAAGTCCTCCCCTGTCTCTACCAAGTCCACCGCATGACGAAGGGGCTCCCCTGCGGGAGTCCGTGCCGGTGGGGGGCCGTCTCTGAATCTTCAGTCAGGTCTGGTTTCAATCGGCCCTGGATCCTTGGGTCTTAGACATAGTGTCCCAAGGGTACAAACTGGAGTTTCAGGAGATGCCCCCCCCCTCGCCGCTTTTTCAAATCGGCCTTGCCAGTTTCTCTTCCAGAAAGAAAAGTGGTAAATGCTGCGATACAAAAGCTATGTCAACAGAGGGTCATTGTCCCGTTTCCCCTCCGCCCCAACGGGCGGAAGGGTTCTATTCGAGCCTCTTTGTCGTGCCGAAGCCGGATGGCTCGGTCAGACCGATTCTGAACCTAAAATCCCTCAATCCGTACTTGAAAACTTTCAAGTTCAAGATGGAATCTCTTCGAGCTGTGATCTCCAGCCTAGAAGGGGGGTATTTTATGGCGTCAGTCGACATAAAGAATGCCTACTTACACGTCTCGATATATCCTCCTCATCAGGCCTTCCTAAGATTTGCGGTGCAGGATTGACATTACCAATTTCAGACGTTGCCGTTTGGGCTTTCCACGGCCCCGAGGGTCTTCACCAAGGTGATGGCGGAGATGATGGTACGCCTTCGCAAGCAGGGGGTCACAATTATCCCGTACTTGGACGATCTCCTGATAAAGGCGAGATCAAAAGAGCAGTTGCTAAGAAATGTGGAACTCTCCCTGACGGTTCTGCAACATCATGGTTGGATTCTCAATTTGCCAAAGTCTCACTTGATTCCGACAAATCGGCTGCCCTTCTTGGGCATGATTCTAGACACAGAACTACGTAGGGTGTTTCTTCCGGCGGAAAAAGCTCTGGAAATCCAGACCATGGTCAAGGAGATTCTGAGACCGGCAAGAGTGTCGATTCATCAATGCACTCGAGTGCTAGGGAAGATAGTTGCGGCTTACGAAGCCATTCCGTTTGGCAGGTTTCATGCTCGGGTGTTTCAGTGGGATCTGCTAAACAAATGGTCCGGGTCTCACCTGCACATGCACCGGAAAATAAGTCTATCTTCCAGGACCAGATTTTCTCTCCTGTTGTGGCTGCAAGGTTCTCACCTTCTAGAGGGACGCTGATTCGGAATCCAGGATTGGGTCCTACTGACCACAGATGCAAGTCTCCGAGGCTGGAGTGCAGTCACACAAGGAAGAAGTTTCCAGGGAAAATGGTCAAACCAGGAATCTTGTCTCCACATAAATGTTCTCGAGTTAAGAGCCATTTACAACGGCCTCCTGCAAGCAAAGAACCTTCTTCAAGGTCTCCCTGTCCTGATCCAGTCGGACAACATAACAGCGGTGGCGTACGTAAACCGCCAGGGCAGAACAAGGAGCAGGACGGCAATGGCGGAGGCCACAAGAGTTCTCCGCTGGGCGGAACAGCACGTGAGCACTCTGTCAGCAGTCTTCCTTCCGGGCGTGGACAACTGGGAAGCAGACTTTCTCAGCAGACACGATCTCCATCCAGGAGAGTGGGCCCTTCATCAAGAGGTATTTGAAGAAGTGGCAAGGCGTTGGGGAATTCCTCAAATAGACATGATGGCGTCTCGCCTCAACAAGAAGCTTCCGAGGTATTGTTCCAGGTTGAGGGACCCCCAAGCCAGTGCAGTGGACGCCCTGGTAACTCTGTGGGTGTTTCAGTCGGTATATGTGTTCCCTCCACTTCCTCTCATTCCAAGAGTGTTGAGGATTATAAGACGAACAAGGGTTCAGGCAATACTCGTCGTTCCAGATTGGCCACGGAGGGCCTGGTATCCGGATCTTCAGGAATTACTCGTAGAAGATCCTTGGCTGCTTCCTCTAAGAGAGGACCTGTTACTGCAGAGGCCATGCGTGTTTCTGGACTTGCTGCGTTTAACGGCGTGGAGGTTGAACGCCAAATCCTAGCTCGGAAAGGTATTCCCGGGGAAGTCATCCCCACTCTCCTTAAGGCTAGAAAGGAGGTCACGGCAAAACATTATCACCGTATTTGGAGAAAATATGTGTCGTGGTGTGAAACCAAAGCAGCTCCTGCGGAGGAGATTCACTTGGGTCGGTTCCTCCATTTTTTGCAGGCAGGCGTGGATGCAGGTCTGAAATTAGGTTCCATCAAAGTGCAGATTTCGGCTTTATTTATTTTCTTTCAGAAAGAATTGCCCGCCCTTCCTGAAGTTCAAACTTTCGTGAAGGGAGTGCTGCATATCCATCCTCCGTTTGTGCCACCCATGGCCCTGTGGGATCTTGAAGTGGTGTTACAGTTTCTTATGTCTCACTGGTTTGAACCTTTGCGAAAGATTGAGTTGAAATTTCTCACTTGGAAAGTGGTCATGCTTTTGGCCTTCGCGTCTGCCAGACGAGTGTCTGAATTGGTGGCTTTGACTCACAAGAGCCCATATTTGATTTTTCATGTGGATAGAGCGGAATTGAGGACTCGTCAACAATTTCTGCCGAAGGTGGTTTCTTTGTTTCACATAAATCAACCTATTGTGGTGGCTGTGGCTACGGAATCTGTTGCAGTCCCAAAGCCTCTTGATGTCGTAAGAGCTTTAAAAATTTATGTCACCAGGACGACTCTTGTTAGGAAAACGGAAACACTGTTTGTCCTGTATGCGTTCAACAAGATTGGTAATCCTGCTTCCAAGCAGACTATTGCACGCTGGATTTGTAATACGATTCAGCACGCTCATTCTTTGGCTGGGTTACCATTGCCGAAGTCAGTAAAGGCCTATTCTACCAGGAAGGTGGGCTCATCTTGGGCGGCTGCCCGAGGGGTCTCGGCACTTCAACTTTGCCGAGCAGCTACGTGGTCGGGTTCAAACACTTTTGCTAAGTTCTGTAAGTTTGATACCCTGGCTGAGGAGGACCTCATGTTTTCTCAATCGGTGCTGCAGAGTCGTCCGCACTCTCCCGCCCGGTCTGGAGCTTTGGTATAGACCCCATGGTCCTTTTGGAGTCCCCAGCATCCTCTAGGACGTAAGAGAAAATAGGATTTTAATACCTACCGGTAAATCCTTTTCTCCTAGTCCGTAGAGGATGCTGGGCGCCCATCCCAGTGCGTACTGTTACAGTTGTATTATTGGTTGTTGTTTTCGGTTACACGGTAGTTGTGTATCGGTTACGTTCAGCTTGTTGCTGTTTTTTTTCATTCATACTGTTATCTGGTATTCTTGCTAATCCAGTTGTACGTTGTGTTGGTGGTGTGAGCTGGTTTGTTTTCACCCTTAGTTTAACAAAAATCCTTTTCCTCGAAATGTCCGTCTCCCCTGGGCACAGTTCCTATAACTGAGGTCTGGAGGAGGGGCATAGAGGGAGGAGCCAGTTCACACCCAGTCAAAGTCTTTTGGTGTGCCCATGTCTCCTGCGGATCCCGTCTATACCCCATGGTCCTTTTGGAGTCCCCAGCATCCTCTACGGACTAGGAGAAAAGGATTTACCGGTAGGTATTAAAATCCTATTTTTTCTGTGCAGGGTAAATACCGGCTGTATTTGCATGTAGCCCACAAATGTTAGACAGCTTTATTTTTACACTGCTGCAATTTAGATTTGAGATTGAACACACCCCACCCAAATCTAACTCTCTGCACATGTTACATCTGCCCCACCTGCAGTGCAGCATGGTTTTGCCCAGTTACTGGCTTTGCTTGCAAATCAGAATCAGGCCAAATGTTTCATTGTTTAAGATCATTAGTCTAAAACGCTACATCCGTACCCTGTGTTATGAAATAGATTTTATCTTCCTTTTTTGTTCTGTTGTTCCTTTTAATGTAATATTCATTTATGTTTATTTTGGCTGTATCTGTGAATGCGTTTCTGTCAGTGTTTTTCCGTCTGAATTGTTGTTCTTTCCTGGTATTATGTAATGTTGTATTCTTAAGCAATTTCTCTTAAGTCTTTTAATGATGAAATATTGGAAAGCCAGTGGTGACGGTGACCCCTAGTGGGAAGAATGTGACTATGTATGTCAACTGTTTTCTTAAATGTTCCAATGTGTATCTAGTGCGTTCTATTAAAAACAACCTATATTGTTGTCCTGAAATGAGTGCTGAATTTAGGGTCGTTGTTGTTTTTGTCGATGTGATCTATGTATCTTTGTGTTGTGTCTTATGCTCCTTTCCATGAGAGTAATTTGATGCCTATTCATTAACACGTTCCCACCCCTCTAAGTATCCAACACAACACGAGTTGCAGCATTGGATAGCAAAGTACCGGAGCAATTCAGCAATGCTCCGTTGCCAGGACGGCTGCTTCCAAAAGCATTTGTCCCACGATCCCTAGCACTGCCTCTTTCGCTGCTGATAAGTAGCTGTGAACTTTTACACTGACAGGCAGTGTAAGTGCGAATGCGCAAACTGACCGCCTTCCTATAGGGCATCAGTTCCCGCAGTCAAGATCCGCTTGATGAATATGCAGCGGCCACATTAGGGCACTAATGATGATTTGGGCCAGTTCATGTTAATAAATAGGCTCTTCTATCTCTCCGCCATAGGTCAGGGGGGTAGGGTGTATGATACTGGCACTGATCGTGGGGGTATAAGTCTTCCTGCTGTGCCTCTTTACCGAGGTGAAGCAGGAGGCACTAGCATGGAGCTGTATCACCATCATGTTTGCCAGAGCATGGGAATGAAAACTCCCCCTCTGGCGATCCCTGCCAGTGCCACACAGCGCATCAGCCTAATGCTGCTGCGCTGGGTCTCCCTGACCGGTTCCTGTGTGCATACGCGAGATCTTGCTACTATTGCGTGATCTCTCGTGCGCTGCCCGGAGCCAGCAGCCACAACAGTGGCTGTCAATGGGGTAACGACACCTGCAGCTGTTGAAATCGATAGCTGCAGGTGTTAGAGCCGTCAGGGTTGCTGACTGTTCTTACATTGACCTGCACATCGGCGTGCTGTCTTAAAGATAGCTGTGCTGATAAAGACAGGGGCGCCCCAGTCACTTGCCACACGCCGCCGCAGTCATACATGGGGGAGAAGTGGTATCAATGCACATAACATGCGCTGATACCATTTCTTCTTCATAATGAAGGATCATACAGTACATCTGGGCCAAGGCTCTTCCCAAACCTATGCCGGGTCCAGATGTTATCTTATGCACACTTACTCATGAACAAATTGAGTTGCGTTCTAGGTCTTCATGGGGGCTCACCCATGGTCCTCAGGCCCCCAATGTGTGATCCCCCGTTATGGGGAGAAGTGGTATCAGCGCACGTTATGTGCACTGATACTGCTTCTCCCCTTTGTATGACTGCGGCGGTGTGTGGCAAGTCCGCACCTGTCATTATTGGCGCTGCTATTTGTAAGATAGTGTGCCGATGTGCGGGGCTGTCGATTTCCACAGCCGCAAGTGTAGTTGCCCCATTGGCTGCTGCCACTCCAGTCAATGTGTTATGCACACCAGTGCCTGCAGGAATGTACTGGTGTCTGAACAGAGAGGGATGCAAAACAAATGAACTCACAGACAGACTGGGAAATATGACATTACGTACACAGAAGGTGATAGGGTAACAAAACCAACACAAAGTGAACAGAGAAGCCCAGAGGCTAAGAAACTGGGTGTCTCCCTAGTATTAGAAATGCTCGGATGGAAAAAGCAAGATGTTGTGTTTTAATACGTAGAGAACCCGAAATGCTGTTGCTAAGGGCAACAGCAAAACCCTAAAGGGTTACCAACGGGTGTGGCAGTAAACTCCTTGGTCAGAGATGGAATAATAGACACAAGGAGAGTCTCCACAATCCTAATTCTCACTTGCAGGGCACAGGTTCAGCTTACTGCCACTAAACTGACACATGGACGCCCTGCACAGTGAGAGAGGATTAAGCACGCAGGTCTGAAAGTACAGCCACAAACCTGCTGGGTTCACAGAATAGCAAAAGAACCTCAGCAGGCTAAACGACTGACTCCAGTCTTACTGCTAGGTCTGAATTGGCAGAGTGTAGTACCAAATCCCCAGGCCTATTTGCAGTAAGCAACAACAAATACAAAGCTACACAGTACTGGCTAACTTTCAGGAACTGACTAACCAACAAAGATTCAGCAGCATCTGCTTAACCTGAGAAGAGGCCTTATAAAGCAGGTGCTGTCCACGCCCCACTCAGACCTCACAGACTGTGAGCACAAAATCCAGCACCGGATCCCCTGCCTGTAACCACTGCACAGCAAAAGACCCGAACCGGAGTATCAGCTGCGCTCAGGTTACTCCGCTAGCACTTGTCTCCCGGTTGCCATGACGACGTGGCAGCACAGGGCAGGAGACCCTAACAGTACCCCCCCTCTGACGAGGGGTCAAAGAACCCCTACCACCGGGTTTATCGGGGAACTGCGAGAAGAAAGAGCGTATCAGTCTGGGGGCATGAAGATCACAACTGCGCACCCACGACCGCTCCTCCGGGCCATACCCCTTCCAGTGCACCAAAAATGACAGCCGACCCCGAACCATCTTGGAGTCAAGAATCCTTTCAACAACAAACTCCCTCTGGCCACGTATCAGAAGAGGGGAAGGTCTTCCTCTGGAAGAAGGATTACTAATCGCCCGTTTTAAAAGGGAACAATGAAATGTTTTATTGATACCCAAAGAACGGGGCAGATCTAACTGAAATGCCACCGGATTGATAACCCTGGTGATCTTATAAGGGCCGATGAACCGGGGGCCTAACTTATGAGATGGCTGTCTCAACTTCAAATTCTTGGTAGACAACCAGACGAAGTCTCCTAATTTGAAGCTGCAGGGTCTTTTCCGCTTATCAAAAACCCTTTTGGTCACTAATGACACAGACACAAGGGCTTTCTTCACTTTCCTCCAAATACCTCTAAGGACCGAAACGACAGAGGAACCACCAGGCGTGGAGTCCAGGGGGTCAAAAGAATTGACCTTAGGATGATGCCCATACACACAAAGGAAGGGAGAGATCCCTGTAGCAGAGTGAGCCGCGTTGTTATAGGCAAACTCCGCCATGGACAGATGAGCAACCCAGTCAGTCTGACACTTGGAGACATAACACCTGAGGAACTGCTCCAAGGACTGGTTCACCCTTTCAGTCTGCCCATTAGACTGCGGATGGTAGCCTGACGACAAGCTGACAGAAATCTGGAGATCGGAACAAAATGCCCTCCAGAATTTGGCCACAAACTGGGATCCGCGGTCAGAGACCACATCAAGTGGCAACCCGTGGAGACGCACAACATGCAGCATAAATAATTCAGACAGGCGTCTGGCCGATGGCAGCCCAACCAGTGGAACGAAGTGCGCCATCTTCGAAAACCTGTCAACAACAACCCAGATGGCTGTCATCCCCGAGGATTTGGGCAAGTCCACCACAAAATCCATTGAAATGTGGGTCCATGGCTTAGATGGAATAGAGAGTGGATGTAATGGGCCAACAGGAACCCCTCTAGGAGTCTTATTTCGGGCACAGATGTCACATGCCCGAACCCACTGATCCACATCCTTAGCCACCGAGGGCCACCACACCGCCCTAGATAGCAACTCCCGAGTTCTGGCAATACCCTGGTGACCTGCCGACTTCTTGGCATGGAATTCCAGGAACACTCGCTGTCTTAACCTAGGAGGCACAAACAAAAGACCTACCGGAAGGTCTGGAGGAGCCTGCTCCTGTGCTCTAAGGACTAATGACAAGAGGTCCTGGGTAATGCCCACTTTAATACATGATGGGGACACAATGGGCAACGGCTCCTCGGTGGTCTCCTGGATTGGAGCAAAACTCAGCGAGAGCGCATCAGCCTTGATGTTTTTTGACCCAGGGCGATATGTTATCAAAAAATTAAAGCGAGCAAAAAACAAAGCCCATCGTGCCTGCCTGGCATTGAGACGCTTCGCTGACTCTAAATATGCCAAATTCTTATGGTCGGTGAGAATTGAGACCACAAACTTAGCCCCCTCAAGCCAGTGTCTCCACTCCTCGAGTGCATCCTTAATAGCCAACAATTCCCGGTTACCCACGTCATAATTCATCTCGGCAGGCGAAAATTTACGGGAAAAGTAAGCACAGGGATGAAGGCGATTATCAGACACTCCCATCTGAGAGAGCACTGCCCCAATACCCATCTCAGAGGCATCCACCTCCACCACAAAAGGACGCTCTGGATCTGGGTGTCGCAGCACCTTGGCCGAGACAAATGCCCTTTTGAGACGGGCAAAAGCCGCTTTGGCCTCACGAGACCAGTGAGCAACATCCGCCCCTTTCTTAGTGAGTGCCACCAAGGGCGCCACTATAGACGAAAATCCAGCGATAAATCGTCTATAAAAATTTGCAAAGCCCAGGAAACGCTGAAGCGCCTTCAAACTAGTGGGCTGCACCCAATCCAGGACTGCCTGTACCTTGGAACCCTCCATTTGGAAACCTTCTGGGGAGATAATATATCCTAGAAATGCGATTTGCTGAACTTCAAATTCGCACTTCTCCAGCTTCGCCCCAAGCCGGTGGTCTCTGAGTTTCTGAAGGACTAAGCGTACATGCTTCCGATGTTCCTCCAGGGAATGGGAGAAGATTAGGATGTCATCTAAGTATACAACTAAGAATCTATCCAAATATTCCCTGAGCACATCGTTCATGAAATCCTGGAAGACTGCCGGGGCATTACAGAGCCCAAAAGGCATCACCAAATATTCATAATGCCCTGAGTGGGTATTAAAGGCAGTCTTCCATTCATCCCCCTCTCTTATTCGGATTAGATTGTACGCACCGCGTAGGTCAATCTTAGAAAAAATGGTGGCAGTACGAAGCTGGTCAAACAAGACCGAAATGAGAGGCAGTGGGTATGAGTTTTTAATCGTGATACGGTTCAATTCCCTGAAGTCGATGCAGGGTCGCAATGAACCGTCCTTTTTACCCACGAAGAAGAACCCCGACCCAACTGGAGACTGTGAAGGTCTGATAAATCCTTTAGCCAAGTTCTCCTGAATGTACTCTGCCATAGCCTGAGTCTCAGGACGTGACAGGGAGTACAACCTGCTCTTGGGAAGCTTAGCATTTGGCAACAAATCAATGGCACAGTCATAGGGGCGATGGGGAGGTAGTACCTCTGCAACTTTTGGAGAACACGTCCGCAAAATCTGCATAACACCCTGGCAATCCTGGCAAACTTAGCTGCGAGAGCCTGACTGGAAGGCTCAAGCAACTTCTGAAACAATCAGTACCCCAACTAAGAATCTCCCCAGAGACCCAGTCAAATTGAGGATTGTGGGCCCTTAACCAGGGTAACCCCAACACCAATGGGGCAAAAGTACAGACAGTCACATAAAAGGACAATTTTTCAGAGTGTGTGGCTCCAATAAACAAAGAAATCTGGCTAGTGCAAGAGGTAATTTTACCCTGGGATAATGGTTCCCCGTTTAACCCACAAATCTCAATTTCCGACGCCAAGGGTACTAAGGAAACAGAATGTTTCAGGGCGAATTGGCGGTCCATAAAAACCCCGTCGGCCCCACTGTCCACAAAGGCCTCAGTCTTGACAGTTTGACCGAGGATCTTCAAGGTCACCGGAATGATAAAAGTCTTCTTGGGAAATTCTGACTTCTGGCCTGACAGGATATTTCCCATCACCCTCAGGCCCTGAAGTTTTCCGGCTTTTCTGGGCATGATACTACCACATGACCCTTATTCCCACAGTACAAACACAACCCCTGCTGTCTCCTCCGCGTCTTCTCACGCGAGGAGAGGCGGGTAGCCCCAATCTGCATAGGCTCCTCGGAAAATTCCTCAGAGTCTGAGGTTCCCTTGGGAAGGAAGGAAACCTCGGTCTCCCTTTCAAGCCTACGCTCTCTCAGCCGTCTATCCACCCGGATGGATAACTGCATGAGCTGATCCAAGCTATCAGGCAAGGGATATTGTACCAGTTGGTCTTTTATCTGGTTAGAAAGACCTCTTCGGTACTGGTGTCTCAGGGCTGGGTCATTCCACTGGGTATCATGGGCCAACCTCCGAAACTCCGTACAGTAAACCTCAACTGGCCTTCGCCCTTGCTTAAGGATCGAAATCTGAGCCTCGGCTGAGGCCGTCTTGTCAGGGTCATCATACAACATGCCCAGTGCCGTAAAAAAAGCATCAACACTTTTAAGCGACGGACAGTCAGGCTGCAACCCATATGCCCAGACCTGTGGGTCTCCTTGTAGCAAGGAAATCACTATGCCCACCCGCTGAATCTCTGACCCAGAAGACTGAGGCCTAAGCTGGAAATATAGCTTGCAGCTCTCCTTGAAACAAAAGAACTGCGAGCGATCTCCAGAAAAACGATCCGGAAGATTTACTTTCGGCTCCTTAACCCCTGAAGGTGCTGCTGCTGCGGGAGTTCCGCCAGCGGCCTGGGAGGTGTGCATTTTAATGGACAAATCATTAAATTGTCGAGTCAGGACCTGCACCTGATCGACCACCTGTTGCAACGTATTTTGAGGGGTATGCTCCATATTCCCACAAAATTTCAACAGGAGTATTGGGCTGCTGAATATGTTATGCACACCAGTGCCTGCAGGAATGTACTGGTGTTTGAACTGTTATGCACACCAGTGCCTGCAGGAATGTACTGGTGTCTGAACAGAGAGGGATGCAAAACAAATGAACTCACAGACAGACTGGGAAATATGACATTACGTACACAGAAGGTGATAGGGTAACAAAACCAACACAAAGTGAACAGAGAAGCCCAGAGGCTAAGAAACTGGGTGTCTCCCTAGTATTAGAAATGCTCAGATGGAAAAAGCAAGATGTTGTGTTTTAATACGTAGAGAACCCGAAATGCTGTTGCTAAGGGCAACAGCAAAACCCTAAAGGGTTACCAACGGGTGTGGCAGTAAACTCCTTGGTCAGAGATGGAATAATAGACACAAGGAGAGTCTCCACAATCCTAATTCTCACTTGCAGGGCACAGGTTCAGCTTACTGCCACTAAACTGACACATGGACGCCCTGCACAGTGAGAGAGGATTAAGCACGCAGGTCTGAAAGTACAGCCACAAACCTGCTGGGTTCACAGAATAGCAAAAGAACCTCAGCAGGCTAAACGACTGACTCCAGTCTTACTGCTAGGTCTGGATTGGCAGAGTGTAGTACCAAATCCCCAGGCCTATTTGCAGTAAGCAACAACAAATACAAAGCTACACAGTACTGGCTAACTTTCAGGAACTGACTAACCAACAAAGATTCAGCAGCATCTGCTTAACCTGAGAAGAGGCCTTATAAAGCAGGTGCTGTCCACGCCCCACTCAGACCTCACAGACTGTGAGCACAAAAACCAGCACCGGATCCCCTGCCTGTAACCACTGCACAGCAAAAGACCCGAACCGGAGTATCAGCTGCGCTCAGGTTACTCCGCTAGCACTTGTCTCCCGGTTGCCATGACGACGTGGCAGCACAGGGCAGGAGACCCTAACACAATGGTAGCAAGATCTCGCGCGTGCGCACATGAGCTGGCAGGGCAGGGAGACACAGAGCATCAGCACTAGGCTGATACGCTGTGGGACACTGGCAGGGATTGCCACTCCCCCGCTCCGGCAAACGAGATGACCAAACATCTCGTCGCTAGTGCTTCCTGCTCGCCTCGGTAATGAGACGAGGCAGGAAGACTTATACTGGCACGATCAGTGGCGGTATCATACAGCCCCCCCAAAGTGCTCAACAATACAAAAAGCTCTACACTGTACAGGGCTATTAGATCCACAGATTAAATGCACCGATCTGCACCGGTCTTAATGGAGGACTGTACGAGCAACTCTGAGATATTCAACTAAATCATTAGTATCTCTTAAAAGTTTATATACTTTTATCGGGGGAGAATCAGGACAGTATCTGTTCTAAAGTGAGGTTTCTCTGCATTTTGTGGCACTCTGGATCTTGAGCACCATACACTAGAGGAGAAAGTGAAAGATCTCCCTCAGAAGGGCCGATCTGAGCGAGATCTTTTACAATCTCGTCCAGTGTGTACACTCAGTGTCACTAACGATGCTCGCTTCCGCTCATTGTTAACGACCCCCTCCCTCATCTGAACATGTACAGACGAGGGAGGTCCTCGTTAGCGTCAGCCATGCTGCGCCGTCGTTCCCCCCGCCGCCCCCATCGCCTAGTGCAGGCTTTCCCAACCACGGTCCTCAAGGCACACCAACAGTGCTGGTTTTAGTGATATCCAGGCTGCAGCACAGATGGTTAAATCAAAATAACTGAGCTACTAATTAAGTCACCTGTGCTGAAGCCTGGATATCACTAAAACATGCACTGTTAGTGTGCCTTGATGACCGTGGTTGGGAAAGCCTGGCCTAGTGTGTACTGGGCTTTAGTAAATCGGTGGGCTGTGAGCCTGCCTGAAAAATGCTGCTCTCCTATGCAACTCGTGTATATTGATTATCACTTGCTGCATATTACATACTGCTATGTGTTTCTAAAAGCATACCTGCTGTTGTCTCCAAACAGTGTAGGCTAGGGAGGCCAATCCCGGGATCGGGATCGGCGGGATCCCGGGATTTAGGCCCAAAAATGCCGGGATTTGAATTCACGGGATTGCATTGCGCATGTGCAACACAGCAGCGAGGGAGGGTTGGTGTAAGTAACTTACTATTAGGCGGGCGGCAGTATTAGGCGGGCGGCAGCCATGTACACAGACCGCGGCGGCATTTCAAATGTAGCGCCGGCCGCCAGCCAATCACAGCTGGTGGACCGGCGGCCAATCAGGGAAGCGGCCGCAGCGGCTCATGATTGGCTGCCGGACTGCCCGTTCTGACTGGCTGACGGCCAGCACTACAATTTGAAAGGCCTCCGGCGCGCTCAGCGCGTCTTGTCCATGGCTGCCGCCTGCCGCCCGTCTAATAGTAAGTGTAGTTTTACTGACACCAACCCTCCCTCACTGTGGTGCTCGCTTCAGCCTCCCTCCCGCTCCGCTTCCTACGCCCACCAGCGCTGCTCCCTAGTCCCTTCACTACACCCACCCTCCAGCACTGCTCCCTATAGCCTCCGTGCTCTCTACACTCTTTTCCACTGCCTTCCACTCCTACTCTCCCTGCTCCCTACTGCAATCCCGGGAATCCCGGGATTGAGCATTTTTCAATCCCGAATCCCGGGATTGAAAAAACGGCCCGGGATTGGCCTCCCTAGTGTAGGCAGCCATACTAGGGAAGCCAATCCCGGGCCATTTTTTCAATCCCGGGTATCGGGATTGAAAAATGGTCAATCCCGGGATTCCCGGGATACCCGGGATTGGATTTCAACTGTTTCCGGCCATCCCCCACACCCCTCCCCGCCCCTCCCCACCTGCCCCGCAGACATTTAAAAAAGTACAAACCTGCACAGCCGGTGAGGAGGAGGTGGCGGGGGAGTGCAGGGGAGCCGGTGGTTGAGTGCAGGGAAGCCGGGAGGAGGCTTCAGGTAAGTGCAGGAGGAGCCGGGAGGAGGCGGCGGGTAAGTGTAGGGGGAGCCTTGAGGAGGCGGCGGGTGAATACCGCCGTACCTTCCTGCTCTGCGGCTGCTGACAGCGCAGCGTGACCTCACAGGCACAGGTCACGCTGCACAGGGGGAGCCGAAAGGAGGGAGCCATGCAGTGTCTGAGCATCCTGAGGACGCTCAACGCTAATCCCTCAATCCCCGGGATTGGAGCTTCCAATCCCGGGATTGAATCCCGGCCATTTTTGGGCCTAAATCCCGGGATCCCGCCGATCCCGGGATTGGCCTCCCTAAGCCATACTGTATAGCTGACTGAACCCATATTCCTGGGATTGCAGCCTGTTCATACACTAGGGACTAGCAACATCACAGAGGTATGAACAGGGGCGACTTTAGGAATCAGGCCGACATATTGGTCACGCTCATCCAGGAGCATATTTAGGGGTCAGTTCACCCCCAGGCACAACATTAGTGGCCCCACACCAATCTTACTATTCTCATTGTTTGGTTGTAAGCACTTGTTTGGTGATTGATAGTTTAATATAATAGAATAATAAAACAAGCTATGAGCTATGACATTTTCTTTTATGTGTAATTATATATGCCTATTTACTAATTAGGACAGTTTACAGAGGCAGTCTGCACATGTCCTACTTGTCCGCACCCCAAGTAAGTGGCGCCCCTAGGCACGTGCCTCATGTACCTAGTGGGAAATCCACCATTGAGCTGAGTCAGATGCCTCTGCCGTGTGTACAGTCACAGGTCCATTTTAATCAGTCTGCTACAGTGGCATTTGCGCCTTTACTCCTTGTATTAGTAAAGGTGTTAATGTTTAGTAACAAGCCACATTGTGCCCATTGTATGCCACGCTGCGGGCAGTCTCCTCGTCACCATCTGGGCTCTCAGCCACAGCTTTCGCACTGCTCTGTGGAACCATTCATAGCATACAGGAATCTTGCTGAGCACACACTACAAGACCAGGGCAGGTAACAATTAACTTGGAGTGTGTGCAGGGAGGAGGGAGAGCTGATGGAAAAGTTCCTGTTTAATGAGTCTTGTTCCTGAAGTCAGCATTTTCCCAGTGAGAGCCAGTAGCTCCTCCTATCACCTGTCATGATGCGGGAAAACTGTAGCTCCTGTACACAGGGCTCCACACCTTCACCGTGGCATCACAAGGGGAAGAAAGGGTTTATTCAGGAGTAATGGTCTTTAAACAATAAAATTATATGATGTGTTAGAAATCTCTATTATGTTACATTCTGTATGACACTTGGGGCCAAATGTAATAGAGTGAGAGTTTCAGAAAGTGAAAGATTTGGTAAGGTTTTGCAGCTTTTTTTAAAGTGGCAATCATTTACACAGCAAGATCAACCTGGTTTTACAGTGTAAATGATTGACACTTTAACAAAAACTGAAAAACCTTACCGAAACTCTCACTTTCTGAAACTCTCACTCTATTACATTTGGCCCTTGGTTGTGATCAGTAGAATGTTGTGCTGATCATTTCAACTCTGCCCACTTGTAAAACTTATAATTGCTATCATAACTCAGACTGAGGTAGTGGCAGGGAAGCTAAAGGGGCATACCAACGGGGCAATTTTTTCCTCTTTTCTAAGTGATCTGTCTAAATCGCTTAGAAATTAAGCACAAATCGCTCTGTATGTACACCCCATAGCGATGGCGATGTGCGGTTCCGCGCGTCGCCATCGCAGGCTCAGATTTTGTGTGCATGCAGTCAAAATCTATTCAGATCGCTTAGTGAGTTCAAATCGCTCCGTGTTTATAGAATAAGCCAGTGGTTTCCAAACTTTTTTGAATCACGGCGCCCTAGAACATCAGAATTTTTTTCACGGCACCTCTAGGCCAAAAATTTCTTATTGAGGAATTTAGAAAGAAATATTACATTAAGTAGATCGCGTTTATATGTCATCCTTAGGGTCAGTTATGTGGTGAGGGACGAGATTTGCTTCTGTTTGGCCACATATTTTATGACTGGCAGCCACCAGCACTGGTTTTGTCTATTATATGGACCATGAATAATTTGAATTGGTCCTGGACCACCAACCCAGGGCACCCCTGCAAGTGTCCCGAGGCACCCCAGGGAGCCATGGCACACACAGTTTGGGAACCTCTGGAATAAGCGATAGCGTTCGCGATCTACGTCACCCAAACCACTATTTAAAATTACTTTTTTTTTTTTTTTGCTTGGCACAAATCGCTTAGCACACATCGCTGTGTGTCTGTGGGCGATCTAGACACCAGGAAGTTCAAGGGAAATCGCCTAGTCTAAATTGCTTAGCACAAAAGCACAAATCTCAACGGGTGTATGCCCCATAAGGGTGATTTTTCAATTTTGTTTGTACATGCAAATACATAGTCAAATATATAGACCGTAATGATCGGTCACCCACGTATGGCAGTCACTTTACTTACTGAGATGGGATATTTTACAAATCACTTTCTACAGTTTTTTTCTCCTTTGAACATTACTGGGATTTCTAAAGCAACCAATAAGTTGGTGGACGGATAGTATTCTGTAAAAGCTGTTATCTTGGTTCCCTCATATATATTAGAGGTTAGTGTTGAACGTGCATCTTTTTATCTAGGTTATGCATTTGCACAATGAGAAAGAAGCATGTGGAGGGGTGTATACATATATAAATGGTTTTAAAGGAAGAGGTCATAATCATGGCAGACTTTTTTCTACCTGATGTAAATTGGAAGGGTTTTTTGCAAGTTCAACTACGAGTGGCAAATTTGTAAATTCCTTACAGGGAGTATCTCTCAAGCAGTTAGTGAGGAAGCCTCTTGCAAAGACGCAATATTAGATTTAATACTCACTAATGGTGACAGGATATCAGACGTAAATGTGAATGAGAACCTAGGATCCAGTGACCATTAAGCAGTATGGTTTAGTATAAAGACAGGGTCCAACTCTTGTCACTCAAAAACAAAGGTGTTGGATTTTAGCAAAGGCTGACGGTACAAAAATGGGGATATGTCTAAGTGATTCATTTGGTGGCTTGGAGGAACTTGAAATGAGTGCATGAGAGGTGGGATAAATGAAAAAGTGCAATTCTAAAAGCAACAGACCTCTGTCTCAAAAGGGTTGGGAAAGGTCAGCATTCCGATGCCGGGATCCCGGTGGGGAGGGGCGAGCGCAGCAAGACTCTTGCGGGCTCGCTGCGCTCGCCACACTGCAGGCTCGGTTCTATGGGTGACGTGGACACCCACGAGTGGAAATAGCCCCTGTTGGTCGGCATGCCGACCGTCGGGATAGTGAGGAGGCGGGATTTTGGGGAGGTCATGTGACCGCCGGTCACATGAATACCACCCGTAGTAAATGCATTGCATTCTGTGGAGGGAAATGTTACCAGTGGAGTACCCCGGGGATCTGTACTTGGACCAGTGCTCTTTAATATCTTTGTTGTTGACATTGCAAATGTTATTGAAGGGAAAGTATGCCTTTTTGCAGATGACACAAACATATGCAAAAGGATAGACACACCTGGAGGGGGTAAAACAAATGATTGAGGATCTAGGTAGACTAGAGGAATGGTCAAGAACATGGCAACTACAGTCTAATGCTAAAAAATACTAAATCATGCTTTTGAGTCTCAAAAACCCAAAAGCTAAATGGGGAGATGAATCCGTAGCAGAAAAAAATAAGTAATAATGCCACTGTATAGGTCATTGGTACGGCCTCATCTGGAATACTGTGTCCAGTTCTGGAGGCCATATCTCCAGAAGGACATAAATATATTAGAGAGCGTACAAAGAAGGGCAAGTACAATCGTGCATGAAACTACATCACAAAACATACCCAGAAAGACTAAAAGATCTTAACATGTATACTTTGGAGGAGAGAAGGGAAAGGGGGGACATGATAGAAACTTTCAAATATACCAAGGGTTTTATCGAAGTACAGGTGGGAAACATTCTTCAAATGAATAGAAATATTAGAACATGACTACATACACTGAGACTGGAGGGAGGTAGGTTCAGGGAAATTGTAACGAAAAATTACTTCACAGAAAGGGTAGTGGATAAGTGGCATAGCTCCCATAAGAAGTGGTAGAGAAATTTAAACATGCTTGGTATAGGCATATGAATATCCTTATAAAGAGCTAAGGATCAAATAGGGTTGAGGAGGTTACCTAAAGGATAAAAGAAAAGGGGCAGATTTGATGGGCCAAGTGGTTCTTATCTTCTGTCAAGTCATGTGCTTATATATACTGTACATTGGGAGAAGGAACCAGGGATGTGATACCTGTCTCTCTGTGCAGTTTGTTTTAGCCATGGGGAACTATCTGAATGATGGACAGCCCAAAACTAACAGGACAACTGGATTCAAGATCAATTTTCTCACGGAGGTATGTCCCAAACCGTATGTCTCGTAACACACGGGGGTTAATGTATTCGGCAGATAATTTGCCCATCGCTTCTAATAAGCTAACAGGTAGCAATGATCAGGTACACTCTATAAAAGATAGGTAGCAGCTGATTAGTTGCTTCTCCACCGGTCCACTTCTCCACTATTTCTCTGCTTGACACATCAACCCCATGGTCTCTTCTGATTATGGAAACTTTTGTTCCATACTAAATACAAAACCTTTGCAAGTAAATGATAGTCCTGCTAATATAGGTCTGTCGGGCCTGTGTCAGGGGAATTAAAGACTGATATCAACACTTTAGTGAGGCCAGTTTATTATCCTTCCACACAAAGTAGAATTAGACTTACTCGGAAATGTTACAGTGAATAACCATAGAAAAGAAACTATAGGTGGTATGATTACCATAGAGCAATATAGAAATGATTCATATAAACCACCTGGGGAACTATTCTCGCTATGTGCACAGATTACGTTGGGCTGTTCTTTGAGACTAGAAGACAGTAGGTTATTTTGTGTTATGTGAGGTGTGTACATGGGTGTGTAACACGATGCCGGCAGTCAGCATACCGTCGTCTGGATCCTGGCCGCCAGAATGCCGGTAGGGGGGTGAGCGCAACGAAGCCCCTAGCGGGCTCGGTGGCTCGCCACAGGTTCTATTCCCACTATATGGGTGTTGGGGACACTCACGAGTGGGAATAACCCTCTGCCCCCTTCCGGCGTTCTGGTGACCGGGATCCCGGCGTCGGCATGCTGACCGCCGGGATCCTGGGTGCCGGGATCATAACTACATCCCGTGTACACATCTTTGCAAACTTCTGATCCATCTCTGTGGCTGCTAAATGGGCATTTCCGGGTGGCAATTGGGCAATAACAGTGCGATCGCCTAGATGTGTATGACTCAGACCATGTGTATAATTACATTAGCATTCCCTTCTCAGTATGGCAGTGTTGCATTTACAGTACACATAACTCATAGGCCCATAGTGTCACATGTAACTTGCCATAGGCTTTAATTGGATAGTCTTTCATTTTCACACACACAAGAAGCTACTTTAAAAGTCTATGCTCTTCCACACAGATCAAGGAGGTCTTATTCAGGAGGGGCATGAGGCCACGTGTTTTTACGGGTGTAGTATGGTATGCCGGCGGTCGGGCTCCCGACGACCAGCATACTGACGGCTTACCGACCGCCGGCTTACCGACAGTGTGGCGAGCGCAAATGAGCCCCTTGCGGGCTCGCTGCGCCCGCCAGGTTGCGGGCACGGTGGCGCGCCACGCTATTTTATTCTCCCTCCAGGGGGGTCGTGGACCCCCACGAGGGAGAATAAGTGTCAGTATGCCGGCTGTCGGGATTCCGGCGCCGGTATACTGTGCGCCGGGATCCCGACAGCCGGCATACTGAAGACCACCCGTTTTTACAGTATACCGATCATTAATAACATTTGCTGCCGTCACAAATTCCCAGGGGGCAGCGCTGGACCTGGGTGGGATTCAGTGGAGTCTAGATGACTTAAATTACAAGTGATATTTTCTTGTCCTTTCTCCCCTGCTAAACTGATTTATTTTACAGCTCAATACCACAAAGACGGTGGACGGGAAATTCACATTTTTGCACATACTCGCCAAATCCCTCAGCCAGCATTTCCCTGAGCTGCTAAGCTTTGCCAAGGATCTCCCCACTGTGCCTCTCGCTGCCAAAGGTAATCTGTCCTCTGCATTATATTGTATTATATTTCTGGTGCTTTACTCCCACCACGGCATAGCTGCCAACATGCGTCTGATTTCCAGGAACGGTTCCAGGTTTTAAAGATTTGTCCCGGAAATGTCCCTATGTTTTAATGTAGATCATCTATCAGTTTTAAATAGCGGCAGCTATGTCCCAGGGAATTTCAGCAGACACACACAGTATCCCCAGCGGGAGATGTACTAAAGCCTTTGAGAGAGATAAAGAGGAGATAGAATAAGCACCAGCTAATCAACTTTTTAGCCGCCATGTTACAGGCACAGGAGCAGTTGTATTAACTTGGAGAAGACATAAGGAAGTGATAAACCAGTGATAAGTAGAAGGTGATAAATGCACCAGCCAATCAACTCCTAACTGTTAATTTACATATTGGAGCTGATTGGCTAGTGCATTTATCACCTTGCACTTATCACTGGTTTATCAGTTCCTTATGTCTTCTCCAGGTTAAGACATCTGCCCCTGTGTTTGAAAAATGACAGGAGCTGGTTGGTTGGTGATTTATCTCTCTCCACTATGGGGCTTATTTACTAAGCCTTGGAGAGAGAGAAAGTGGAGAGAGATAAAGTACCAAACCAACCAGCTTCTGTTATTTTTCAAACACAGCCTGTAACATGGCAGTTAGGAGCTGATTGGCTTGTCCTTTATCTCTCTCTCTAAGGCTTCATAAATAGACCCCTATATCTCTCTCCAAGGCTTCATGTATCTCCCACAGAGAGTGTTCCCTCTTGTGGGAACAATGGGCTGGTTTACGTACAAATCCTATGGTGGGGGAACTGCATGTGTAGAGTGGGTCCTGTGTCGTTGCTAGTAGCTCTTCCTTAGCCACAGTATGATTAACATGCTTCAGTGTTTGGGGGGCAGAGCTGAGGGCTGCTGGGACTGTTCTACAAAATAGAGGCGTGTTGCCCCTGTTTTATAGTCGGGTGGAAGGGATGCAGACTTCCTGGACCCAGCAGACATAGAAGACCGTACAATTCACAAATTATATTTTGCATCTTGTCATCACCTCCCCCCCCACCTGCAATGTTACTTGGTTTCTCAACGATGCAAACTTGTACCTTGTAGCTGACTCCTAAAAGAGGGACAAAGTATGGTTCCCGCAAGTCTATGCTGCATTCCTCACTCCTCCATCTTAATTACTGGCACTAGAAATTACACACTGCCCACAATTCACCCAGAGGTGGGTGTAACAAATATAGTCACCACTCTTATAGTGACCCTTGCAATGGCCACATTTTAACCCGCCGACCGTGTTGGAGATGTCACAGTAGTCTCTTGCACAGATCTACTTCGATGGCAGCTTTTACTTCTATTATAGCAGTCTGAAAGCTTTTATACGTATCCCAGAAATCCCAGATGACGTGTAATGTTCATTCTCATTTGTAGTAGTTGGTTCCTTATAATAAACATGCATTTCTAGCTGCCTGCCCATTATGGTGTCTGGACCAGCCACCTGTCTGATGTATGTACAACTTCTCTTTCCTCTCCAGTAAATCAGAGGTCGCTCACTGCTGACCTGAGCGACCTACATGTGACCATTCAGGAGATAAAAAACGCCTGCAGCCGGATGAGCAGCTCCCCCCAGGACAAGTTCCCGCTCACCATGAGTGTATCCTCTGCCGCTGTACACAGACATTGCGTAAGGGATAGTGCGCAGTGCTGACCCGCAGTTTCTGTGTCTCTCACAACTAAGAGTGTGTATCAGCGAGCTGCCATGCCAGCAGACAGAAGTGCTGGAACTACATATCACATGTCAGACCATGCAGTCCTCAGCTGAGACCCTGTGATGCCGCTTTTTCAGGTGTCTGTGCCCTTTCGCATAATACTGCTAGTTTGATGCCATGATGTAACAGTCCTCTAGTTACCAGTTATAAGTCACTGAGTTATTGGTCCAAACACACTGACATCAATGGGAGGAAAGGGCCTCATTTATAAAGCACGCTGGGTGAGCGCTGCAAGGCACTGTGGTTTTGTACCGGCACACCTAGCTGCCCCACCCTGCGCACATTAAGACGCACACTTAGGGTCTGATTCAGAGGTGGGTGCTAATCGTGTTGCTGCCGCGTCTTTGTACACAGCGGATCTGAGATGTGCAAATGTCTGTTCTATAGCCCACCGCCAGCTTGTCATGTGCCACTTGTGTACAAAGATGCAGCATCGAATCTCTGAGCACTCCTGTATTTGCTCAGAATGTCCGTCGCAAATAAGCCGCCGGGGCCAGTGATACTGCGTCCGAAGTTGCAGTCGCTGAGCGACACGCCTGCGTTTTATTCACCTCCCTCAAACGTCACTGTCCGCCAATCACTCTGTGTACTCATCCACACTAGGACCACCATGACAAGACCATCGCAGCACTTGTGCAGTGTGGCGCTGATGCATTCGCAGTAGATAAAAACAGCCAACTGCTCAAACATGGGGATCGCATCCACACCCCTGAATCAGGCATTTTCTCTCTGCTTTCTCTAACTGTGTGCCCCTCCACAGAGGAAGGAATGCACCGAATAATACATCCCCCTCACCCCCCCTCCACCACCATCTCCTTTCCTTACCACATTTCAGTAGAAGGAGACTCACCTGCCCTGTGCTACAAATGCCCTCACTCTGCCCAAGTCCTAACATCAGGCTGGGTAAACCTTCCCTTCTCTGTAAGACGTTTATTCATTTATTGCGATTGTACCTTAAGAACACTTTAAGCTATCTTATCAACTAAGAATAATAACACGGACACAACTGCATTGGATTGAAGGGTCATTAATATATATATTAATTGGAATGACTATTCGTAGAGAAAAGGCAAGGAAGGCGCTACATTAACCAGCTCCCGTCAACTAGATCTTATAAAATGGCGGCGACTGAAACGCCCGATCTATAAATAGCCATAACCTGTGCTGAGAAGGTCTCACCACCCTTAATAATAATAATACTTTATTGTCATCAATGGTCCAAGAAAATTTATGTGCCCTTCCTCTCTTTTTACCCTCTTCTACCGTGTTTCTGCAGGGGAGAGCCTGGGGAGCTTCCTCTCAGCGGAGCTGTGGAGAGAAAATGGCGCTGGCTTCTGTCCCGCGTTTCAGTGTAAAAATATGGCGGGGGCCCATGCATATATGCAGTGCCCAACTGTATATATGCCCACTTTTGCCAAGAGGTCTCTAATTGCTGCCCAGGGCGCCCCCCCCCCCCTGCGCCCTGCACCCTACAGTGACCGGAGTATGTGGGTGTAGTGTGGGAGCAATGGCGCACAGCTGCAGTGCTGTGCGCTACCTCAGTATGAAGACTAGAGTCTTCTGCCGCCGATTTCGAAGTCTTCTTGCTTCTTTCACCGGCTTCTGTCTTCCGGCTCTGCGAGGCGGACGGCGGCGCGGCTCCGGGATCGGACGACAAAGGGTGAGATCCTGTGTACGATCCCTCTGGAGCTAATGGTGTCCAGTAGCCTAAGAAGCAGGACCTATCTTCAGGGAGTAGGGCTGCTTCTCTCCCCTCAGTCCCACGTAGCAGAGAGTCTGTTGCCAGCAGATCTCTCTGAAAATAAAAAAAAAACCTAACAAAATACTTTCTTTTATAGCAAGCTCAGGAGAGCTCACTAAGTAGCACCCAGCTCGTCCGGGCACAGATTCAAACTGAGGTCTGGAGGAGGGACATAGAGGGAGGAGCCAGAGCACACCAGTATCCAAATTCTTTCTTAAAGTGCCCTGTCTCCTGCGGAGCCCGTCTATTCCCCATGGTCCTTACGGAGTCCCCAGCATCCACTAGGACGTTAGAGAAAATAAGATTTTACTTACCGGTAAATCTATTTCTCGTAGTCCGTAGTGGATGCTGGGCGCCCGTCCCAAGTGCGGACTTCTTCTGCAATGCTTGTATATAGTTATTGCTTACATAAGGGTTATGTTATAGTTGCATCAGGGTTGATCTGATGCTCTATTGTTGTTCATACTGTTAACTGGGTAAGTTTATCACAAGTTATACGGAGTGATTGGTGTGGCTGGTATGAGTCTTGCCCTGGATTCCAAAATCCTTTCCTTGTACTGTCAGCTCTTCCGGGCACAGTTTCTCTAACTGAGGTCTGGAGGAGGGACATGGTCCTTACGGAGTCCCCAGCATCCACTACGGACTATGAGAAATAGATTTACCGGTAAGTAAAATCTTATTGTCATCAATGGTTCAAGAAAAAAACATGAACAATCAATAAAATAAAAAGCAAGCATATACAAAAACCATAGAGACAGAAAGAGCACTTCTCAGACCAAAACACTTCCAATTATCTTCATTTTGTCCTGTTTAACATATTTATTGCTGTTGGGTAAAAACGACCCCTTAACCGGTTAGTCCGACAAAGAATAGAACCATAACGCCTATTAGATGGCAGCACAGAAAACGTCCCCACATTTGGATGGCACATGTGCAGACGCTCCCGCAGAGAAGTGCCCATTGTCCCCCCCCGCAGGGGCAGGACACACCCACCGTCCTTCAAAAGGGTAAGTGCCCCACAATGACCACTTATCCCACATGTATCCGCTGGCCAGTAGCGCCTTCCCGCCCACTGAGTTTGAATTGAGATTCAAGTTTCTGAACAAATTAGCAAGCCGAATGGTATAGAGTTAAACGATGTTGCGGTGGGTGGGTGCACTTCCAAACCAAACAAGAGGAATACTAATATTCAGATTCCCTTTATATACCCTAACAAAGAAAACCGCCGCTATATTCCCTGATAGGCTAATCCTAGCTAACCACAAACCATAAAGAGGACTTGATCTGCCTAGCAACAAACAGACCTAAACTAACCAATCACAAAAATATAAGACTCTTAAATAGTTTTGTGCCTATGCAGCCCTCGCCTAATCTAAATGCTGCCGTCTCTGAGAGAGTGGAGTCCAGTGACCATTGGTTGGTGAGGCTTAATATACAGGCAACAGTAAAGCAGAACCGCACCAAAACAAAAGCTCTAATACTAACAGTTATTAATCATTTATGTGACTCTTGACAGGGTGGGAAGTGTTGGGAAGAATGCAGGAACACTGGCTGCAATATACTAAATGCATTAATTTATGCCTTTCCAACACTTTTCCTGCAGAAAGTAATCGCCTTTAGTGGCGCACATTAATGCCAGGTCTGGTTCTTAATGCCTTGTAGGGATAGGTGGCTGCTTGGTGCCAGGAATCTTATTATGGTGGTCATTCCGAGTTGATCGCTCGCTAGCTGTTTTTAGCAGCCGTGCAAACGCTATGCCGCCTCCCACTGGGAGTGTATTTTAGCTTAGCAGAAGTGCGAACGAAAGGATCGCAGAGCGGCTACAAAGTTTTTTTGTGCAGTTTTAGAGTAGCTCAAAACCTACTCAGCGCTTGCGAGCACTTCAGACTGTTCAGTTCCTGTTTTGACGTCACAAACACGCCCTGCGTTCGCCCAGCCACGCCTGCGTTTTTCCTGGCACGCTTGCATTTTTTTCAACACTCCCTGAAAACGGTCAGTTGCCACCCAGAAACGCCCACTTCATGTCAATCACTCTGCGTCCAGCAGTGCGACTGAAAAGCTTGGCTAGACCCAGTGTGAAACTACATCGTTCGTTGTAATAGTACGTCGCGCAGAAGTGCCGATTTTTTGCCTCATCGCTGCACAGCGAACGAATGTAGCTAGCGATCAACTCGGTATGACCACCTATGTGCGACCGTGAATAGGAGGTAAATAATGCAGAATCATTCCCATGATACAATGATAGAGTTTTTTTTAGCATTCGGTGTCCAGAGAACTTGTGCGTCGTTCTTTATATTCTATTTCTGGTTTTCGTTTGTCAGAGGTTTAACATGTCCTGGTTATTCAGTGTTGGATTATATCTAGTCATAAGAGCTAACCATCAATGATTCTCTTTCATTCTTTGCATTCTTTGGGTTATTTGACCTACAGACCTTAGTACTTTTCTGTTAACTCTCTATGTACAGTGTTCTTTTCGATAACACTGATCAACACTCATGTTATTGCCAATCATATTAGAGCGATGTTGGGGTAACTTTGCGGATTTACGAATATGACATCAAGTTTTGCTAGATTGGCTCTAATTTTTGAGATACGGATGATAAACAAGAAACACACAATAGACAGCGTGAACCGCTCAACTGACAGTGGACGATCCCTTATATACAGAGGGAAGGAGGAATATTCTAAAACATATAGACTATTCACCTGTCCTACCTCCTAGAATCTTGCAGTATATTCCATACCCTCCAACTGTACCTTTTTGGCAGGTACAGTACCTTTTTCTTTATGGTCTGTACCGATTTTTGGCTCTCCATACTTCTCCAAAGTATAGGAAAAGGGGCGTGGCCACACCACTTTACCCGTGGCCATGCCCCCTTTTCGAATTTGTGCCGTTTTTTATGTGTAAATTGTTGGAGAGTATGAAATTCCCATATGCACATGTTAATGCTAAGTTCCCTATTTATTGAGATTATCCATTATCTCAAGAACCAGAGCCAACTCGAAAAAAAAACTATTTTATTTTTGAATTCAGGAATTCACCCCAAAATACCCTAAATTCATTCCAGTATCCTTGGCAACATAACAATTTTTTTTCCCAGTTGGACTGTTATTAGCCCTCAATGTGATGGCTTCTACATATCACATGACCTCAGTCTTGGTACTGGGCAGTGGCGTTCCTACCTTTGAAGACAATCTGGTAGGGGCATAGCCTCGCAGGTAGGGGGTGTGGCCTCGTGGTCCAAGCCCCCATTTTTGTTACTCCGGAGGTCTGGAGATGCTGGGCTGCCCCCGGAGACCTCTCTGTGTGCAGTGCCGGCTCCTACACTGTGACAGGAGCCAGGTGCTGCACGTAATGTTGCAGTGCAGCACCCGGCGCCTGTCAGCGAGCAGAAATCGGCACTTTGGTGTCACCCCTTGGCGGGTGACACCTGGGGTGACACAGAATCTGATTGGTTGCTATGGGCAACACCTCCACTTTTAATTTTTGGAAGCTTTAGTAAATATTCCCCTTAGTCTGAAGGTGGGTACACACTAGGCTCGGTGAGTGACATGGCCTAGTGTTTCCCCTCCTGGGATACAATGACGTCATGCTGCGGCCGGCCGAAGCATGCAGCTTTGGACGATGAGTCCAAATTGAGCTGCATGCACGGCCGAGACCAAAGGTCATTAACGACCCGCGATTCGCTCGTCGTCGGCTGCATACACACTGGGCGATATAGTAAACTATATCACTCAGGAGGGAAAAATGAGCGCTATAGTTTACTAGTGTGCACAAGTGTGTATGCACCTTAAGTTCTGTGTGACTTACAGACCTTCAGCGGCTTATTCCCGCCTTATAATTATCCCGTCCTCATCTCTGCTCCATGCCCCCCCAGTCTCAGCTCTCTTATATGGCCCTTATGCTTCACCCATAGCCCCAGCTTTTCTTATTGTGTTGGTAAGCTTCAACTTTCTAGGAAAGTGGTTAGGGGCATTATGGGGTAAATGGGGTTGGTTGGGTGAGTAGACACTGTGAAGGGTATGTGGGTTGTTGTGGTACGTGGTGACTAAGGGGCTGGGTGAGAGGGAGACAGGGATGGATATGCTAATGCAGAAAGAGTGTTAGATCGGGTACACACTTGGACGATTTACTGTATCGGAATGACAAGTCGTCTACATTGTCCAGTGTGTAACCGCGATTGCGCGCTCCCGTTCACTAACAATATCCTTTGATTAGCTAATGATGCCATGCTGCTAAAGGAAGCATGGCATGTTAGATAAATCGTGCCACTGCATTGTGCTTGGGGATGGGTGGTACGATATGTCGGCCAGCATAACAGCCGGGAACACATCACTCTGATGTGTACCTGGCCTTAGTCTTGTGCTAATAGACACCTCCTGCCGGTTTCTGTGATCTGCTGCTGCTTCATAAGATGCAACCATCAGATCACCTGCATGAACATCATCCATCTGAGTAACCTGCAGGTTACATAGGATGGCCAGACTGTTCAGGCTTGTGGCATTGGCACACCTACAGAACGGGGGCGAAATGCCCCTGTGTTGTATAATGGCAGCTTTGGGGCACTGCATGCGAGAATACAGAGAGAGATGGGAGAAGCACAGTATAGATCTGCGCATGCACCGTTCAGGAATGATCAGAGTTGTGCGTAAACTGTCGGGTTTCCGTACATCTCTGAACTAGGCCATCAATGTATTGTCTTATCTTTATTAATGCATCTGGTTGTCCCATCACTGGTCTGGATGTCCTCAGGCTCCTCGGCTTTCAGTAAAATGGGTGTTGTCTGGATAGATATATATAAAACAATGTATCAGAAAAAGTTGCAACCTTAACCCGTTCCTCAGACGTTCCTAGAGAACACCTTCCCCGCCATTCAGAGCCTGGATACACTGCAGCATCGGGCCACAGAGGACTTCTTCAAAGTCTGCTCCTACTTTGGAGAAGACCCCAAGGGCTCCAGCACGGAGGCGTTCTTTGGGATATTTGCTGAGTTTATCAGCAAGTTTGAGGTAAGAAACCGCTGCGATCTCCGTGAGAGCGACATTGCTCATAGGCATTTTACTAAACATTGACAGTTATTATGAGTACTTTGTATACCTTTGTATACATATGGAGGTATTTATGAAGCATTCATTAATATAAGTCGCTATATTGAAGGCAAAATTGACCAAAACATTTTATTTTCAAACGCTCAAATCGCAATCCCATTTTTTTTTAAATATAAATTGCAATAAGCTATGAATTAAAAAATCACAGGCAAAGAAGCAGAAATAAATATCTAAACAATACAGGTTCCCTTCAGGAGTGGGCAATAAGCGGCCCTCCAGCTGCCATTGAACTACACATCCCAGCATGCCCTGCCACAATTTTAGCATGCCCTGAAAGCCAAACTGTGGCAGGGCATGCTAGGCTGTGTAGTCCCGCAACATGTGGAGTATCACTTATTGCCCAATCAGAGTCTGGCTGGTGAATTGGCTCAAACTGCATGCATGCTCTCGGCCCAGCCAGGAAATACAGATTTAATTCCACACTTGTGGACTGCAAGTTCCAGCACACATGTGAACCCATGGTCGCCGCAAGGAGCGGATGGACCACTTGATCAAAGCCCTAAAATGGTAAATACATTGAGAATTATGATTTAGTATTTAATGGAAAGGATTGCAGGCTCAGAAGTGGGAATAGAGACTAATTATGAGAGGTATTTGTGAATGTGATTGTAGAAATATAGCTCTTCATACATTCCATTTATGTCATCTTCTCATTCCAGAAAGCCTTCAGTGACCTTCAGACAGGTGACACTCCGCTGCCACCAGGGAACCCATCCCCACCAGTGTGGTAAGGAAGTTACTTGCAGGCCAGATGGGACAGTGATTCGCCTTGAGCACCAATAACCATGCAGGAACTTACGCCTTGGACCTAACGTCTGAAGCCTGCAATAAGGGAGAGGTGCTAGGAAGAAGGTAGACATGTTCCAGATGTGTGATGCAAGAAAATCCAATGGGCAGACACCAATGTCAGAAACCATCAACACGACTAGGATGGAATATATGATATATACACAAGTCGAAGAAGTCTGTAGAATTTGGGGGAAATCATTGTCCAGGAACCATACTAGAACAATCAAAATGTTATTTATTCAGTTATCTCCTGTGTTTATTTGACCACAATGCCTATTCTTTGTGACTTTTATAAAACCATCTCGCATCTCGTCAGCCACATAAGTTGCACTGACATTCGCTTCCTGGCCATGCTTCTTTGTTTACAGAAATTTGCCACAGCTGAATCTAGATTATTAACACGCCTGTCACGGATCATACATGATTAACACACATCCAGGAAAAAAAATTAAAAATATATATATATGATATAAATACATTGCGTAATTTTACACCAAAATTCTTCAATGCTTTCTTGTAAGCTGCAAAAATAAAGAGATGTGTATTTATTATATTTAGAATTCTGTTTTGTCATTTGTTTTTTTCTTTACATGTTTAAATCTTTGTTGCAGATTATGTCATCTGCAAAATTGGTCCGGCACATGACGCCCACTATAGGTAGTTAGAGTGTACTGCATACAAATATTGGTCCCAATAATTTCATTATTGTCTAAACATGCAAACATAGGACTCAGGAGGTGATTCAGATCTGATCACTGGGCTGCTAATTTAGTTGTCCTGTTATCAGATAGTCGCTGCCTTCAGGGGGAGTGTAAATTTGCTGTGCAATTGTGCGAACGCATGGGTATGCCGAGCTGCGAAAATCCACTGTGTGCAGTCTCTGCGCAACCCAGGACTTACTCTTCCAGTGCGATGAGAACAGGCTGATCGGGGCCGGAGCTGACGTCACACACCCTCCCTGAAAATTCTTGGGCACGCCTGCATTTTCCCTGACACTCCCAGTAAACGGTCAGTTGCCACCCACAAACGGCGTCTTCCTGTCAATCACCTTGTGATCGCCTGTGCGATCAGTGTTTTCGCACCATCCCATCGCTGACCGGCGATGCCCGTTGTTGTTCGATGCGCGTGCGCATTGCAGTGCATATGCATGCGCAGTTAGGACCTGATCGCCCACTGTGCGAAAAAGCACAGCAGTGATCAAATCGGTAGGGTTCATATTTTATACTAAGAAAAAGTGCACAATTGTATTGCTAGTCATTCTGTTCATTTGAAGGTCCTCACTGACAGCATGGAATTTCCACTGGATTCTTTACAGTAAGAGCTATGGAACTGTATAACATGTAAAGAGAGGATTGGACATTCTCCCAAAATACCATAATACACACGGCTACTGGCATTAATCACACAATATAAAATGTTGGCCCAGAAAATTGTCCAGTTGCCTTCCTCTGGATCAATTTGGTTTCTGTGCATGAAAGTTGAATAGCAATGATGGACGTGTGTCTTGTTTTCATATTCAGCAACTATGATACTGGGGTCTGATTCTGATTGGCACGCATCAGCGTCTATTGCGAGTTTATGCAAATGACCTACAGACATCTTCCCTTGTTCACACCTGTGCAGCTCTGTGTGCAAATGTGAGGTGTGAGGTCAAAATTTACTGGAAATTAATGTTATTGAGGTTAATAATACTGTAGGAACAAAAATACCCCCAAATTCTGTTATTTTTGCTGTTTTGATGACTTTTTGGAAAAAATCCAGATCCAAAACCCGAAAGGGTGGTTTTGGAAAACAAATCCAGATCCAAAACACGAACAGAGATCCAGATCCAAAACCAAAATCCAAAAAGTGTCCGCCCCACATCTCTAATATTGGGGGTCATTCCGAGTTGTTCGCTCGTTATTTTTTTGTCGCAACGGAGCGATTAGTCGCTAATTGCGCATGCGCAATGTCCGCAGTGCGACTGCGCCAAGTAAATTTGCTATGCAGTTAGGTATTTTACTCACGGCATTACGAGGTTTTTTCTTCGTTCTGGTGATCGTAATGTGATTGACAGGAAGTGGGTGTTTCTGGGCGGAAACTGGCCGTTTTATGGGTGTGTGTGAAAAAACGCTACCGTTTCTGGGAAAAACGCGGGAGTGGCTGGAGAAACGGGGGAGTGTCTGGGCGAAAGCTGGGTGTGTTTGTGACGTCAAACCAGGAACGAAACTGACTGAACTGATCGCAGATGCTGAGTAAGTCTCGAGTTACTCAGAAACTGCACAGAGATGTCTTATCGCAATATTGCGAATCTTTCGTTCGCAATTTTAAGAAGCTAAGATTCACTCCCAGTAGGCGGCGGCTTAGCGTGTGCAAAGCTGCTAAAAGCAGCTTGCGAGCGAACAACTCGGAATGAGGGCCTTTGTTCACCAACATAGACCAAAGCCTGGCTGGCTAAACTAAGCAACAGAGCAGTGGCACAAACACGGCAGTTATTTCTGTTTAAAAATATTTTACAAATTAGTACTGTATTAGCAATAACCAATCACTCACTAGTATTATCAATAGAAAACAATCCAACACAGAAATTTCCTGAGAATCGTGTGTAGAATATCACTGCTCTAAAGTAGTTACCAAACAGCAAAGAAAAAACCCCCAAACCATGTGTAAAATAGCAACAGCAGACATTGATGCCCCCTACACAAGTGCACATGCTCCCAGCACATGCCTATTCTCAGTGCCCAGTCTGTACCTCCATCCTGGGGGCCCTGGGTCACTGATGACTGGCACTCTGTGCCCATGTAAAGCCCCAATCAATCAGCCATTTTGTTGAGCAGCTCCCCAAATTCTCCCCAATCACAAAAAAAAGCGTTCCGTACCTGCGTAGTACAGTGCGGAATACTTTGGGACACACAGTTAAATATTGACCAAGTTACAGTGCTGGTCGGATACAGTGCAGGTAAGACACAGTGCATGTTACAGTGCAGGTTGGACACAAAACGGGTTGGATCCAATGCTGGTTACAGTGTGGGTCAGATACAGTGCAGGTGGATAGAAGGCAGGTCGGATACAGTGTATCTGGAATTCATTGCGGGTCGGATACAGTGCTGGTCGGAGTGTGGGTTGGATATAGTGCGCTTTGGCTACAGCACAAGGTCAGATACAGTTCAGGTCGAATACAGTGCAGGTCAGATACAGTGCAGGTTAGATACACCAATAGTGCACTTACTGTGACAGAGGATCCTCAGTGCAGGGTTGTCAGCGGTGTCTTCAGTGTGGTGGTGCCAGCAGTCTTGGCAGTGCAGTGGTGCCAGAGGTGTCCTTAGAGCGGTAGTGTCGGCAGTGAAGGGGTGTCTGCAGTGTCCTCAGTGCTGTGATGCCGGCAGTGTCGGCAGTGCAGGTGCCAGCGGTGTCCTCAATGCTGTGGTGCCAGCAGTGTCGGTAGTGCAGGGTTGCCGGCAGTGTCCTCAGTGCGGTGGTGCCAACAGTGTCAGCAGTGCAATGGTGCCAGCGGTGTCCTCAGTGCGGTGGTGACGGCAGTGCAGGGTTGCCGGCAGTGTCCTCAGTGCGGTGGTGCGGACAGTGTCAGCAGTGCAAGGGTGCCAGCGGTGTCCTCAATGCGGTGGTGACGGCAGTGCAGGCGTGCCAGCTGTGTCTGCAGTGCAGTGTTGCCAGCAGTGTAGGGGTGCCAGCAGTGTCAGCAATTGCAAGAGTGCCGGAGGTGTCCTCAGTGCAGGGGTGTCGGCAATGCGGAATTGCCGGAGGTGTCCTCAGTGCAGGAGTGCTGGCAGAGTCCTCAGTGCAGGAGTGCCAGAGATGTCCTCAGTGCAGGGGTGCCTGGAGTGTCGGTAATGCGGGAGTGCCGAAGGTGTCCTCTGTGCAGGGGTGCCGGCAGTGTTGGCAATGCAGGAGTGTCGGAGGTGTCCTCAGTGCAGGAGTGCCGGCAGTGTCCTCAGTGCAGGGGTGTCGGCATTGCGGGAGTGCCGGAGGTGTCCTCAGTGCAGGAGTGCCGGAGGTGTCCTCAGTGCAGGGGTGCCGGCAGTGTCGGCAATGTGGGAGTGCCAGAGGTGTCCTCTGTGCAGCGGTGTCAGCAGTGTGTCGGAGGTGTCCTCAGTGCAGGAGTGCCGGCAGTGTACTCAATGCAGGGGTGCCGGCAGTGTCGGCAATGCAGTAGTGTCAATGGTGTCCTCAGTGCAGGAGTGCCGGCAGTGTACTCGATGCAGGGGTGCCGGCAGTGTTGGCAATTGCGGGAGTGCCGGAGGTGTCCTCGTTGCAGTAGTGCCGGAGGTGTGCTCAGTGCAGTGGTGTCGGCAATGCGGGAGTGCCGGAGGTGTACTCTGTGCAGGGGTGCATGCAGTGTTGGCAATGCGGGAGTGTCTGAGGCATCCTCAGTGCAGCAGTGCTGGCAGAGTCCTCAGTGCAGGGGTGCCGGCAATGTGGAAGTGTTGGAGGTGTCCTCATTGCAGGGCTGCTGGCAGAGTCCTCAGTGCAGGGGTGCCGGCAGTGTCGGCAAGTGTGGGAGTGCCAGAAGTGTCCTCAGTGCAGGGGTGCTGGCAGTGTTGGCAGTGCGGTAAGTGTCCTCAGTGCAGGAGTGCTGGCATTGTACCCAGTGCAGGGTGCCAGCAGTGTCGGCAGTGCAGGGGTCCCGACAGTGAGGGAGTGTAGGCAGTGCGGGTGGTGGTGTCGGCAGTGTGGGCAGTGGCACTATTAGCGCTGTGGGGGCATCCATCTTGGGGCCATTGTAGCCTATGGGGACACGCTGATTGGCTGAGAGCCGTGACAGACATTTCTCTCAGCCAATCAGCGGTCTTCCATAGGTTACTATGGAGACTGGCGTCCGAGGCAAAACCTCAGGATCCAACAGCAGGATCCTGAGGTTTTGCCTCGATTGTGTATCCAGGGCAGGCAGGGAGATCTGAGCTGTGGCTCGGATCGCCCCGGATCCCCTAGGTTCGGGGGGTTTGGTTCTCTGAGAACCAAAACCGCTCATCCCTATGTGCAAGGACTAAGACGCCCACTTTTAGCATCTGTGCACACTGTAATACCGATTGTTGCATCCTTATTCCTTCAGTACCACCATTGAAATTTGCATCAGCTCTATGGCAAGTGCAGTGTCTCTGTCTGGCCAAATCCTGTGCCTGGGCGTTTGTGAATGCAGCTGCTTGCATCGACACTACCGAGGCACTTCCATGACACACTCACTGAACAGACCAATTGTTGTATGCACTAGTAGAAACCTCCCAGTCACCACCCAGGAATGCTTGCCACTATTCCGCCAGATACCGTCTGATGTGTTTGCAACAACACAATCTTGTGTACACTCTGTGTAATGCATGCGCCTTATGTGTTTACAGAAATTTTTGTTTATGTGCAGCTGCAAATAATCAACTAAATGAACATCGGCCTTCGTGCATCTCTGAATCAGGCCCTGTATACTGTATTTTTTTTAAATGTTATTTTGTATTTGGTTCAGCAATTGACAGAATGCTTATTTAAGGACAGCGATTGTTAACAGTATTTTGCTTCTATATAAACTTCCTGGTGTGGTCAGACAAGAGAGAAAGCCCAACTTTCTCCCGGCGTAGATCATTTACGTTTCCTTTGGCACTTGTTAAGGCTTTTGATGTCTGATTCTTTTTCCAGTGGTAATGTATTTGTTGTGTAATTCATTGTGGAATGAGAATGTTATACCTATCAATTAAGCAATGTTTATGTAGAGCATTACTTTCTGTAGTATATCTGTTGTTGCTACACATGTGACGTGAGAAACCCCAATAACTTACAAAACTGGAATTGTGAGCTCCAACCGGTATCCGGACTCCAGGTCGACAACAAAAAGGTCGACACACCTTAGGTCGACGTCAATTGGTCGACATACCTTAGGTCGACATGGACAAAAGGTCGACAGGAACAAGGTCGACCTGGAAAAAGGTCGACATTAGTTTTTCACAATTTTTTCCTTTTTTGGAACTTTTTCATACTTAACGATCCATGTGGACTACGATTGGAACGGTAATCTGTGCCGAGCGAAGCGGAGCGGAGCGAAGGCACCATGCCCGAAGCATGGCGAGCGAAGCGAGCCATGCGAGGGGACGCGGTGCACTAATTGGGGTTCCCGGTCACTCTACGAAGAAAACTACACCAAAAAAACATAAAAAACTCATGTCGACTTTTTTTTACCTTTTTGTTACCGACCTTTTTGTTGTCGACCTGGAGTCCCAGACACCTTCAACCTAGTCTCCTATAGAATAAGTGGAAGGGCGGCTTAACCAAGTCTGACTTCTTTCATAAATGTCCTGTCTAATGGATGTTACACGTGTAAAGGGGGGTACACACGGAGAGATCCGTGCTTAAATTCTAAGCAATTTGACTAGATTGCTTAGAAGTTAAGCACGGATCTCTCCGTGTGTATGCCACATAGCGATGCGCGGCCCCGCGCGTCGCTATCACCGGTGTTAGATTGGCCTGCATGCAGGCACAATCTAGCACATCGCTCATTTCACCGCTGGGTGAAATGAGCGCCCCCCCCTGTCACCCCACCCTTGCTCATCACACATTGCGCTGTGTGCTGAGCGGGGGAGAGATGTGTACTGAGCGTTCGTACCAGATTGCTCAGCACACACCTCTGGGAGAAATTTCCCTGTGTGTACTGGGCTTAAGGCATAAATGTGTAATGACCCCCTTTGCAATCATTTATTGGTTTTATAATGCACATATACAGTAGCGTGTATGTGAGAGAAAATAGGATTTTAGTACCTACCGGTAAATCCTTTTCTCTTAGTCTGTAGAGGATGCTGGGGACTCCAAAAGGACCATGGGGTATAGACGGATCCGCAGGAGCTTGGGCACACTATAAAGACTTAAACTGGCTGTGAACTGGCTCCTCCCTCTATGCCCCTCCTCCAGACCTCAGTTAGAAAACTGTGCCCAGGAGAGATGGACAATTTTCGAGGAAAGAATTTATTCTTATAACACGGTGAGTGTCATACCAGCTCACACCTCAAACACACCGTAGAACAAGGCATTCAGTAGAATACCAGCCAACGGCATGAACAAAACACAGCCACATGCTGAAAGAATATGTAACACAACCCGTGTTTCCACATAAACAAAAATGAAGACCCGCATGCTATGTCATGAACAACGGTAGCAACAGCCAGACAGAAAATACACCCCACCAGGGTGTAACCAAAAGCCATAACTGCAGACACAGTACGCACTGGGATGGGCGCCCAGCATCCTCTACGGACTAAGAGAAAAGGATTTACCGGTAGGTACTAAAATCCTATTTTCTCATACGTCCTAGAGGATGCTGGGGACTCCAAAAGGACCATGGGGTTTATACCAGCGCTAGATCTAATAAAAGTAGTGATTGAAATGGTTATGGATAAATATAAATATAAAAGAGCGGTACCTGTAGGGAAAATAGAAGGGTATTAATAAGATAATGTTTACACTCTTTTGAGTGAATTGATAAGGAGTGGCCCACACACTGTTGTTAATAGTCCCGGTTTGCCAATTGGTAATTTCCTACCTGTCCCTGCACTTAGTTGTCCCGGAGCCACTGGTGAGCGCTGCGGCTCTGATCTTGAGTGCGGCGGATGGCGTGGCTGGCGGCGCTGAGTCCCGCTGCGTCCAGCGGGCTGTGCGCGCAAATGGTGTTCTCCCGGCTCCTGTCACCGCTGGTATCAGCAAGTCGTGTCGCGGCCGATGTCCTGGCCGTTCAGTGGGCTTTCTTCTCCTTAGAATACGGTCTCCACCGCGTTTCATGCAGTTGCACTTTTTCGAGGAGCCAACAAAGGCTACAGACAGTGCCTCTAAATAGGGCCTTATCAATGTGTGTTATACCAAAGCTCCAAAACGGGCGGGAGAGTGCGGACGACTCTGCAGCACCGAATGAGCAAACATAAGGTCCCCAAAAATCAGGGTATCAAACTTGTAAAGCATAGCAAAAGCGTTTGATCCCGACCAAGAATCCGCTCGGCAAAGCTGAACCGCCGAGACTCCTCGGGCATCCGCCCAGGAAAAGCCCATCTTCCCAAAAGAGTGAACTTCCACCGACTTTGGTGACAGCAAATCAGCCGTAGAACGACCATGCCAAATCGCATCACAGATTCAGCACGTAACAAACTGCATAACGCAGTCTCCCAAACCAAGCTGGGAACATACCAGACAAACAGAGTCTCTGTTTCTCCAAACTGAGCCAAATTGACGACCTACATACTCAAATCACTGGCTAGATCAAGGGAATTTGAATCAGCTAATGCCTAAGTAACCACCGGCATCAAAATAGACCGATTTCTGCGAAACCCAGAAACCACTCTTGGTAGAACTACCAACCGAGTACTCAATTCCTCTCTATCCATCTGAAAGATCAAACAAGGCTCTTGTGAGACAAAACCACCACTTCCAACACCTGCCTTGCGGACATCAAAGCCAATAGCCTGACCACTTTCCAAGAGAGAAATTCTGTAAAGAAACTTATTAGGCTTGCCTCCACACCAGCTTGTAAAGCATGGATAAGCACAACCTAGCTGAAAGTCCTGCATAGGAGCCTTCCTGGATACACACCGAGACACATAATTACTCCAACAATGGTGGTAACGCTGTGCCGTTAGTTCTTTCCTAGCCTGAAGAATTGAGGAAACGACTTCACTGGGAACTCCCGATCGGCGTAGGATATGGCATTCAACCGCCCCGCCATCAGACGCAGCCGCGGTAAGTCCTGATACACGCCCTGATCTTGTTGTAACCTTACCTCACGTAAAGGAAGAGGGCAGTGATTTTCTATGAGTAAACCATGAAAAACTGGATACCCAACCCTCGCTGGCTAGACCGGATTTAAGAGGATCACGGAACCTTTGATCATCTTACGCTTACCACTGTCAGAAAAGTGAAAGCGGAGAGGCCACATAAACCGACTAAAACATCCACGGTGTCACGAGGATTTCCACTGCTATATCTTGAGTGTCCCTTGACCTGGAACAATCTCCTTGAGGCCTCTCGTTGAGGCGAGACGCCAACATGTCCAATTGCGACACTCCTCAAAGACTTGTCACGTCTGGGAAAGCTTCTCGATGATGACTGAATTTTTCACGGCAGGATATCGTGTCAGCAGAGGCAATCCATTTCTCCTTCGTTTACCTCCGGAACGAAGACTGCTAATATAGCGTTTACCAGACTTCCCACTCAACTGCAAACTGTCTCTTCTGCCATTACCGCTTTGCTCCTTGTTCCGCCATAGCGGCGTACTTACGCCATTGCTGACAAGTCGTCTGGCAGAATTAACACGGGCAGAACACGAAAAATAAGTTCGTCTAAAATAGCTCTTAATTCAAGAAAGCTTACAGCAGACAAATTTCCCAACTTGACCTCATCCTCTGGAAATACGTCCCTTGCAAAGGACTGCTCCCCAGCTTCGAAAATCTGTATGCACGGACACCCGGATCTAAACCTGGATCCCTAACCTTCATTCCTCTAGAAGGAAAAAACCGAGCAGACACCACAGGAGCGATGTCCTGGCCGTTTTGATTATATTCCGGTGCATGCGCAGGTGAGAACCCGGACCACATTTCCAACTGGTCCCATGAAAACTACTCTGGTATTAGACCTGCTCACCGAAAAAAAAACCTCTTAGGCCGCACCGATCTGTCTTAATAACGGAAAATATTGATGAGGTGTCACCTCAAATCCGATCCAACTCTGGATCCTCAGAACTCTTTCCACAGGAAAAACACAGAACCTTAACCGGTCAGTATCTACTCTGAAACCCACTTCTGACAACTGCGTCGTTGGGAACAACAGCCAATCCCTGCGCCGAAGAACAGTCAGAGAGAAACAACGATATGCACCCTTATACAGGGACAACCAGACTATGTCCTGAACGTGACGCACCTCTGTATGGCGTCGCGTACTACGTCCCCTTCCATAGGGAAAAGGCAAGAACTAATAGAAAAAACAGTAAGGGGAAACAACCGTAACTCAGAATGTCCCCCTTTTGCTACTATAAATAACTCACAAGTCCTAGTCTATTCCTGGACTAACTGAAAATTAGTAGACAAGTGGTCACCGGAGTGGGGACCATCCAGATAGACTCAGCGACAAGTGGTGTATGTAGTGGAAACAGAAAACTACGTCCACTTCTGCGAACCTAACAAGGCTGCAGAACACTTACCTTTTCACCCTCCACTGTCTACACAGAAAAGGAAAAAAGAACGGTATCGAACCAGTTAAAACGACTCCATCCCACAAAACAATGCGTCACCAACCGTTGTGAAGGAGGCTAACTCCCGAATTCAGACTTACCAGCGGAAACCGCCGAGATTGACTGAACAGAGGCCACACCAAACAGCTGTATACCTCCCACCAGCTTCTCCCGGAAACCTCCTCCGCATTTTTCCGGTCACACCTCCTGCTGTCACGTGTCAGCCTGCTGTAATGTTATAAGGAAAAATAAACATAGGCAAGCCTACCCACTCTGGGTAGGATAATTCTATCGGATGCTTACCCGACTACCACACTCCCTCAAGTGCATACAGTGCAAATAAGGTCAAAGTATAGAAATAAAATTTCACTTAGCTGCCTGTGTATGATCCTTTGCGACCGTGCTCTGCGTCGACCAGGAGTTGACTGTCATAATTTTTTCTCCACGTTGTAAAGAGAATAATATTCGGACTCCTTGAGAGGATCGAAACCAACTCGTCACGGCCAATCTAGAGCTTAATCAACAGAGCGACCAGCACATGATAAGAATACCATTATTTCAGCATTCATGAATATACATCATGTAATACACAATAAAACACATATATCCTCACCATGCATATATAACCTATATCTACATATATACACATATAGATATAACCCATACGCAAGTGGATCGTCCAGATCTGTCAGGTCCCTAGTGACAGTAATGTGTTGCGAATGTGTATGACCATGTACTGACATGCCCCCGATGTGGATCTACCAGGAACGTTATGGTCGACGGAAACTTAATAAATGTCGACAGCAAGGAATAGTAAGTGGGCAAAAAATAATAATAATAATCACGGAACCCCGAGGGGTCTGAGGGAAGTAATACAAATACAATTTTGATAACACTCCCTCCCCCCCCCCTATATACATATATATACAGGTACAAGGCCAGAACAGCCTGATAATTCTTTACCCAGGAAATACCGTTGATGCCGACTGGGCATCCATAAACAATTGTATCTCCCCTATCGTGTTTACTGTTTAAGTACACAAACACCCATTTGCTAATACTTAATTTTCCGAATCAAGTACCGACATACGCCGGCGAAGCCGACAGTTATCCCCACAGCAGCTTATGACAAAGCCCTCACACCTGCCGACATAAGTCGACTAACCAATAGTGGGTACAAACAGGGAAACAGGGAATTTATGTAATATAAGAGTGATTACGCGTCCATTATAAAACATAATGCTATACGACAACCACATAGCATTAAAACACTGTGCCCCCCCCCCCCCCCCTGGCGGGGATCTGAGGAAATTGGCGCTGACTCTATGAGGGCTATGCTCCGCCCCTTCCCGGCGCGCTTACCCTCTCAAACATATATACATATATAACTTTAAATTGAACAGGGGGCTTATATACAGGGATTAACCCCCTGTATATACCCCTATATGTACAAAAACGCAGCCCAGGGCGCCCCCCCGCGCCCCGCACCCACAGAAATCGTTGGTGTGTGGGAGCGACGGAGCGCAGCGTGCACGCTGCGGTGCCCTGGCTGGGTCCGGGTATGTTCCCCCGCCCGGGATGATTTAACAAATGCTGCCCAGGGCGCTCCCACTCAGCGCCCTACACCCCTGATACATAACAAATAACTAATTGTTGGGACAGCCCTAGTTCCTGGCTCTTCCTTTTAATGGTGCAGAGCTTGTTCCTGGCTCCCGGCAGTTTTTTATGGTACAGCATTAGTACCTGGCTCAGGGCAATCGGAGATCACAGGCATTCTTATAGTTCCGGACTCTGGGCAATTGGTTACAGGCATTGTGCTAGTTCCTGGCGCCAGGCACTTGGTGGTTACAGGCATTGTGCTAGTTCCTGGTGCCAGGCACTTGGTGGTTACAGGCATTGTGCTAGTTCCTGGTGCCAGGCACTTGGTGGTTACAGGCATTGTGCTAGTTCCTGGTGCCAGGCACTTGGTGGTTACAGGCATTGTGCTAGTTCCTGGCGCCAGGCACTTGGTGATTACAGGAGTTGTGCTAGTTCCTGGCGCCAGGCACTTGGTGGTTACAGGCATTGTGCTAGTTCCTGGTGCCAGGCACTTGGTGATTACAGGAGTTGTGCTAGTTCCTGGCGCCAGGCACTTGGTGGTTACAGGCATTGTGCTAGTTCCTGGCGCCAGGCACTTGGTGATTACAGGAGTTGTGCTAGTTCCTGGCGCCAGGCACTTGGTGATTACAGGCATTGTGCTAGTTCCTGGCGCCAGGCACTTGATGATTACAGAAGTTGTGCTAGTTCCTGACGCCAGGCACTTGGTGATTACAAGAGTTGTGCTAGTTTATTTATTTATGTATTGTGTTTATTAAATTAGTTTGTCTTCAAGCTTGTTGTACTTCATATCGTTTTGCTATGAGATTTGAGCTATTGCCAAAACGTACCATATACACAGGTTGGACTGGCTCTTCGGACTGACCACTGAGCAATAGAGTCTCTGCCAGACCATATATGAGGCAGCACTGTAGTGGTCAGTGTGATGACTGCATACAAGGTTAGATGGCGTTCAGTTTTTTTACATTTTGGGATTGTTTTGTTAAATGACATTTGTAGTGGAAATGTGGAAAGGTTCAAACCTTCCCCATGAAGTATTCACCTTGTCCTGCTTCTCAGTGACATCCTGCGCATTTCTTGCATCAAAATGCTTAGTGTTTTCCATACAAACCACACAGTCTAATGAGTGACTGCTCTTGTCACAGACTATAAATATATAAGAAAATGTAAATTTTAAAAACCAAGTCAGAACACCGTTCCGCAGAACGGTGAAAAAACAGCGTAAGAAATTCGTCCCACTGCAAAGTTCACAGCAATTGCTGTCTTCTATAGATGATCATTGGCCGTCACAATTGGCCTATGACCCCTTTCCTCATTGTCTTGGTTTAAGTATATGGTTTACGGTCATTAGGTCGACAGTCATTAGGTCGACCACTATTGGTTGACATGGTCAATAGGTCGACATGGAAAAAGGTCGACATGAGTTTTCACTTTTTCCCCCTTTTTTTTAAACTTTTTTATACTTAACTATCCACGTGGACTACGATTGGGAACGGTAACCTGTGTTGAGCGCAGCTGCGAGGGGCTACACACACATAAAATGTTGGTAAGAGTTCTAAAACAAAATATAAAAAAATAAGTCAATGTGTACTCCTGGATATCCGGTCTCTAGGTCGACCACTATTAGTCGAAAAGGTTGACGAGAGTTTTTTTTTTTTAATTCTTACATTTTTTTTTACTTTTTTGTACTTTACGATCCGTGTGGACTACAATTGGGAATAGTAACCTTGCCCGATGCATGGCAAGTCATGCGAGGGGACACGGTGCACTAATTGGGGTTCCCCATCAGTTTATGAAGAAAACGACACCAAAAACAGTCAAAACACTCATGTCGACCTTTTTCCATGTCAACCTATTGGCCATGTCGACCTGCTGCATTTCGACCAGTAGTGGTCAACCTAATGACTGTTGACCTAAGTGTGGCCGACCTAATGACTCATACCTGAGTATATGACATGAGATTCTTTTAGCTGTTTAGTTTTACCCAAACCCTGTTATTCTAAGCGACCTATTACTCCATATTAAGTAGTTTACTCTAGTTGGCACTTACTTTGGTATCTCAGTAACTGGTTGATTGAAACCACCACCTCCCTCTGTGTTGTGTCACCTCTCTGGTTAGTTGTTGCCAGCACAGGTCTCCACACTCCACTTGCTCATCTGGAACGACCTGAGGATATCCATTTGTGCCTGCCTGTCGCACAGCTCTCACACCTCCATTCTTACACTTTAACCAAGACTCACACTTTGGAGTTTGACCCCGCAGATGCCAAGTGTCTCCGAGCTGGAGGATTCCTGTGTACACTTCTCTCTCTCTTTGCCCGGGACAAGGCATCAGGTAAGCTGTTGTTACAGTCTTCAGGTGTTTAGACAAAGTCTCCTTTATAGTATGTGTACACTATGCATTCCTAGTATGTGATGTGTATACTCTGTACTGCGCGTGTATTAGTGATCAGAGTGAAAGTAAACAAACCACCTTATAATAATATGTTGTATACTGTTACTAATGTGTTAGCATGACCCTTGATTACCCACTTAAGCCTGTATACCTGGTAATTATTTTATAACTACTAATTGTATCTAAACACTTCAGCTTCAGTCGATCTGTCCTGATTTAGACGACACCTGAAAGAGAGTTCAGCTCAAATATATATATATTTTTTTACATGTTGTTTTTCTGTATTGTGCTCCCTTGCACCAGATATCAAATGGCTTTGAGACTGCGAGGGGCATCTGACAGGGGATGCTGGGTAGATTGGGCCAGGATGCATCTCAAATCGTGCCAATGGGAAAAAAAATATTTTTGTGGATAAGTAAATGAGTTCCAAGGGGTGGGTTTTGCACATTTGGTAGGAGGGTCTTTGTTTATACAGTCGTATCCAGTGCACAGTCACGGATTTAGCAAATATTACATGAGTTCAGGTAGTAGCCAATAAATTAAATTTGCCAATAAATTAAAGTGGAACACACCATAAACAATTGTGCTTGGTAACATATAAGTAATTACGTTGCTGACAGACTATTCATTTAAGATTTACTATTTAAGGACCTTCTTTCGAGTGGGTATGAGAGACACTCTGAATATTCTTATATAGCATCATTCAGCAAATCATACTGGTATCAGGGCAGATCAGGGGATATGTATGAGGAGTTTCCCATGCTAACCAAACTGGCATTTCATTTTATTTTCTAAACTGTGCTAAAAAATTATAGTATTCATTAGTGATGAGCGGGTTTGGTTCCTCGGAATCCGAACCCCCCCGATCTTCACCCATTTTACACGGGTCCGAGGCATACTCGGATACTCCAGTATTGCTCGGTTAACCCGAGCGCGCCCGAATGTCATCATCCCGCTGTCGGATTCTCGCGAGATTCAGATTCTATATAAGTAGCCGCGCGTTGCCGCCATTTTTCACTCGTGCATTGGAGATGATAGGGAGAGGACGTGGCTGGCGTCCTCTCAGTTTCTGTGTTCAGTGTGCTGCAAATATCTGTGCTCAGTGTGCTGCAAATATCTGTGCTCAGTGTGCTGCAAATATCTGTGCTCAGTGTGCTGCAGATATCTACGTTCTCTGCCTGAAAAACGCTCCATATCTGTGCTCAGTGTGCTGCATATATCTGTGCTCAGTGTGCTTTATTGTGGGGACTGGGGACCACCAGTATTATATAGGAGGAGTACAGTGCAGAGTTTTGCTGACCAGTGACCACCAGTATTATACGTTCTCTGCCTGAAAAACGCTCCATATCTGTGCTCAGTGTGCTGCAAATATCTATGCTCAGTGTGCTTTATTGTGGGGACTGGGCACCACCAGTATTATATAGGAGGAGTACAGTGCAAAGTTTTGCTGACCAGTGACCACCAGTATTATACGTTCTCTGCCTGAAAAACGCTCCATTTAAGTTGTGCGCAGTATATATATATATATATATATATATATATAGTAGTAGGACAGTGCATAATTTTGCTGACCACCAGTATATAATATATAGCAGTACGGTACAGTAGGCCACTGCTCTACCTACCTCTGTGTCGTCAAGTATACTATCCATCCATACCTGTGGTGCATTTAAGTTTTTGTGCGCAATATATATATATATATATATATATATATATATATATATATAGTAGGCCATTGCTATTGATATATTACTGGCATATAATTCCACACATTAAAAAATGGAGAACAAAAATGTGGAGGGTAAAATAGGGAAAGATCAAGATCCACTTCCACCTCGTGCTGAAGCTGCTGCCACTAGTCATGGCCGAGACGATGAAATGCCATCAACGTCATCTGCCAAGGCCGATGCCCAATGTCATAGTAGAGAGCATGTAAAATCCAAAAAACAAAAGTTCAGTAAAATGACCCAAAAATCAAAATTAAAAGCGCCTGATGAGAAGCGTAAACTTGCCAATATGCCATTTACGACACGGAGTGGCAAGGAACGGCTGAGGCCCTGGCCTATGTTCATGGCTAGTGGTTCAGATTCACATGAGGATGGAAGCACTCATCCTCTCGCTAGAAAACTGCAGTGCCACTCCTAGATGGGCCAGGTGTTTGTGTCGGCCACTAGTGTCGCTTAGCTTAGCCACACAGCTACCTCATTGCACCTCTTTTTTTCTTTGCATCATGTGCTGTTTGGGGACTATTTTTTGAAGTGTCATCCTGTCTGACACTGCAGTGCCACTCCTAGATGGGCCAGGTGTTTGTGTCGGCCACTTGGGTCGCTTAGCTTAGTCACACAGCGACCTTGGTGCACCTCTTTTTTTCTTTGCATCATGTGCTGTTTGGGAACTATTTTTTAAATTGGCCAACCTGTCTGACACTGCAGTGCCACTCCTAGATGGGCCAGGTGTTTGTGTCGGCCACTTGTGTCGCTTCGCTTAGTCATCCAGCGACTTCGGTGCAAATTTTAGGACTAAAAATAATATTGTGAGGTGTGAGGTGTTCAGAGTTAGACTGGAAATGAGTGGAAATTATGGTTATTGAGGTTAATAATACTATGGCATCAAAATGACCCCCAAATTCTATGATTTAAGCTGTTTCTGAGGGTTATTTGTAAAAAAACCACCCGAATCCGACAAAAAAATTTCAGGGAGGTTTTGCCAAAACGCGTCCGAATCCAAAACACGGCCACGGAACCGAATCCAAAACCAAAACACAAAACCCGAAAAATGTCCGGTGCACATCACTAGTATTCATTCGTTTTTACTACTAAAATATTGGTTTATCTCTATTTATATCTTAAATGAATTGTAAGAGCTTGGGGGAATCAATAGTGTCTTTATTACACGTGACTTTTTGTGTTTGAATGGTTTGTCCCATTGGTTGAAGTTATCCTAGAAATGTGCTTGGCTCTAGGACTGTGTGAAACACGTCACACAGTAAGTCCAGCTAGATTTCTGCCACCTTTGTCCAGCTAGACAATTTAAGTCCCCACTTGTGCGCATCTTATTCCTCTCATCCCCACGTATGTATCCACTGCTGTGCCATAGGTACACTTGCACAAAATAGGCACTTGATGTCACAATGCAGTTTTTGCACTGCGCTTTTACATGTTCTTAAATGACCCTTATGGACTCTACATCGATGCATCAAAAACTCAGTTGAAAGAATGTTGTCTCTACTTCAGTATAAAGGGTCATGTTATTATTCCAGGCAATGCTGATTCCCAGTCACACCTAATGACCTACTTTCACCTGATTACAACATTACAAGATTACACCTTTATCTGCTTCTTGTTATTGTCATTCTTTATCTGCAAGTAATAAATAGACACAAGTACTCCTCTCTCTCTCTCTTTCTCTCTCTCTCTCTCTCTCTCTCTCTCTCTTGTAATTTGTTGTTCTGCTTCAGATTATTAAGGGTCAGCATTTTATATAACGGAAAACAAAAGGTGTAGAATATGGACACCACCAGCCAGACTCTACGAAACACCAGCCCAACAGCAAACCCATCTTCCAAGAAGTCCCTGGAAGTTGCAGACATTGTGGTCTTAGTCTTGTACTTTCTGTTTGTCCTGGGAGTTGGTTTGTGGGTAAGTAACAAGAAGTTAAAATTTACTAGTTTCGTTATTGCAGTACCACTACAGGGGGAAGTTCATTGGGGTGGGGGGGGGGGGGGGGGGGGGCATTCCCAATCTGAGGACTCATTCGCTCATGAAGTGTGAATGGGGTGAAGCAAGGGGTGAAACTACAACTTCAGAGAGTTTTTGTTGTTGAGAGACATACTGCCATCCCCCCACCGCTCTGTGCTTCTTGCTGAGAGTTGAAGGGATCTCAGATGTTGGAAATCTTGGAGCCCCAGAATGCAGTGCACACAGTTACCCTCAGATACTTTGGAGGGTTGTCGGACAGTGCTCAGAGGACATGGAAGTGGGGAGCAGTTTTGCAGCAGCACAGGTGGAAGTAACACAGAGCTCTCTTATCTGCCTGGCCTCAGCTGCAACCCCAGTACAACCATCCTGGACACACATATTTATCTATTGTTAGTGGGGTATATTGCTGCATATAATAATGCAGTTGCTGCAATATTTATAATGCTGGGGTTCTTATTGGAGCCCCAGTGAAGACCCTGCTGCTATGCAGAGGCTTTCTCCCCTCTCACCGGCAGCAACTGTTGATGCCTACAAAGGAAAGGGCATCTGCATAAGCATTTAGGGGTCTATTTACAAAGTCTTGGTACCACCCAATCAGCTCCTAACTGCCATGACACAGTCTGGGTTTGAAAAATGACAGGAACTGGTTGGCTGGTACTTTATCTTGTTCCGCTTTATTTCCGTCCAAGGCTTAGTAAATAGACCGTCGATCTGTAGGGGATCCGGGGAAGCCTCTCTGGCTTCGTGGATCCGCAATGGCAGGTATAGGTCATGTAATCCCACGACGGTGTTGCCTAGCAGTGGAAAGTGAAGCCTTGATAGACCTTGCAGTACCCATGATATTGGGCTATGGGGACATGGTAAACTAGAAAAAAAAAAAAAAAAAACTAAATAGGAAGAAAAGGAAAAGGCCAGAGAAAGGGGTTATCATAAATAGACCCCTAAATGCTTCATGTCCATGTTTTTACAATCCAGATTAGTAAAGTGCTGTTAGTACTCACTATTAGGATATATGTCTAATCAACCACTGGCACATTTATAGTCATCCGAGCCATACACATAACATAGAAATATAATTTAGAATGTGATAACAGATAAGGGGGGTCATTCCGAGTTGATCGCTAGCCGCCGTTGTTTGCAGCGCAGCGATCAGGCTAAAAATCTGCATTTCTGCGCATGCGTATGCACCGCAATGAGCACGAGCGACTTACGGGTACAAAGAGCTTTGTGGTTTTGCACAGGTTCTAGCGAAGCTTTCAGTCGCATGGCACAACGCAGGATGATTGACATGAAGTGGGCGTTTCTGGGTGGTAACTGACCGTTTTCAGGGAGTGCTTGGAAAAACGCAGGCGTGCCAGGGAAAACGCAGGCGTGGCTGGGCGAACGCTGGGCGGGTGTGTGACGTCAAAAGCCGTCCCTCCAACGTTAGATTCAACGCACACGAAGAGTAAGTTCAGGGCTGGTCTTGTTTTGCACAAAATGTTTTTGCAGGCGCTCTGCTGCGCAGGCGTTCGCACTTCTGCAAAGCGAAAATACACTCCCCAGTGGGCGGCGGCAATGGGTTTGCACGGCTGCTAAAAACTGCTAGCGAGCGATCAACTCGGAATGACCCCCAAGAACACTTGGTCCATCCAGTCTGCCCATGTACACGCACACATTTACACACTAGGGTTCATTTTTGTTGGGAGCCAATTAACCTACCAGTATATTTTTGGATTGTGGGAGGAAACCGGAGAACCCGGAGTAAATCCACTAAAGTACGGGGAGAATATACAAACGCCACACAGTTAGGACGTTGGTGGTAATTGAACCCATGACCTCAGTGCTGAGGCAGTAATGCTAACCATTACACCATATACACATTGTGTACTCTGAGAGTGGAACCAATGTCATCCCACCCCATTGTCATCTAGATGCAGGTGACTCTGTGCCATCGGCAGGTAGCATCTCTAGAATCATGCGAGAATTGCTTGAGGCACCTCTAAACCATATATGTTTCTGGGAACTGTATAATCCACCACTGTTGTGTTGACTCTTATCGAGGAGGAGGTTCTTGAAGAAAGAATGTAAAAATGAAGGTTCTTAACACTAATGTTAAATCTCATTGTTTTCTCAGTCTATGTGGCGTACAAAGAGGAACACGGTTCAGGGGTATTTCCTGGCGGGAAAGGACATGGTATGGTGGCCTGTAAGTATAAGTATTTTGTGCAGGTACATGTGCTAAATATCCTTCTAGGACAGGGGTCAGCCAACCCCAGCCCACATTCCACAATTGGCGCGCCAGAGGTTATGAAGTTAGTACAATTGTGCAAGTTCCAGAATTACATTCAGGACTCAATATTTGAAGATTAGATAAACAATGTGTTTATTCGGTTACATAATAGCAAACAATACCCATAAGCCTAAAGCCACCAATTTACCAATAAGCTTGGTTAGTGTATTGGTCTTGCACGCTGCCACTAACTCTTTCACTACTTCCCCCACTTCATAGCTGTGTGGTGACTGATTTCAGAACTACTGCTGCCCTTGGCCCGAAAGCTGATAATCCATACCTCCCAACTTTTAATGTCTCTAAAGAGGGACACACGCGCGGCGAAGCTGCACGCGCTCCCGAAAAAGGGGCGTGACCTAAGAAAGGGGGCGTGGCTTCGCAGAGGACTCGCGATTGCGAGCCACGTCCCCGTTTTCGTCACTGAGGGGGCATGCCCAGCGCTCTGTGAGCCACTGGCATGCCCCCTCTCCCTCTGACTCCAGTGAATAGACTCTGTGTGCATGCGCACAGCGTCTGTTCTCTGCTGCTCTGCTAAGCAGGGCAGCGAGAGACAGAGCCTCCCAACTGCCCCCCCACCGCGGGACACTGCGACCCGCGGGTGGGACAGCGGGACAGTCCCCAAAAAACGGGACTGTCCCGCGAAAATCGGGACAGTTGGAAGGTATGGATAATCACCCCTTTTTGCAACTCGGATAAATTGCCCCTTTTACCCATAACAGCAACGAGTGATATGTGTGCAGACGCCTATCACACACCTTATATACCCACCAAGCCAGCCCAAATGTAGGAGGTGGTCATAATAATGTGACTTGACCTTGTATATTGTTTACTCATACCGCCCAACGTCAAAGCCCCAACCCCCCCTCAAACACGCACCATCCAGTCATTATTAGGCCTCTGGGGGGAGATCAGGTAATTATGGGACAGAGGAGTCGGTGATATTATACCATACAGCAAATTCTGAAATTCTGCAAGCAGCATGTGCAGTGAAATTAGGAGATCATCATTATAACCTTAAACAACCCATTTGGTGCCCAGTGTAAGCCCCCTCACCCCATGACATGCGTTGCTGGGTACCAAACTGCCTTCTTTGTCCCAAAATCCACATTCCCCTGATTTGTCTCCATTGTCAGCTCAGACACATATGTGCCAGTAATGCATGGTTACCCTGACCTGTGAAAGTGTATGATGTAAATAGTTGGGCCGCTCCTTCATCCATGTCTGTTCCTCCCATATCTGTCTCCAGGTAGGGGCCTCCTTGTTTGCCAGTAACGTGGGCAGCGGACACTTCATTGGTCTGGCTGGGTCTGGAGCGGCCTCAGGAATTGCGGTCACTGCCTATGAATGGAATGTAAGTGTTTTGCTGGGAACACTGAAGCTGCACCAGGAGATATAAGGAAATGTCACACCACCTGTGAATGCAGCCATTGTCACTACACAGGCCAGCAACGTACGCCTTCAGGGCAGATTCCAGCACGTGATCCCGCATTACCGCACGGCAGGGAGATTCTACCCATGAACTAGAACTGTATTTAGCAATGAGCAGACTGTGCAATCCTTATATAAAGCCACTGCAGTGATTAAACGCTGCTACTAAACTGGAGCCAATAGCTGACCTGTTATATGGGAGGTTGGCTGTAAACTTTGGTTGCAAACTTTTGGAAATCTAATAATTCCCTTCATAATGACACAGTTCAGATTTACAGGTTCAAAATAAGTCTGCAGAGAGTAGCCATGTTCTTACAAATAAGTGGGGTCATAATACCGACCGCGGCATCCCAATGATCAGAATCCTGGCAGGGGAAGGTAATTAATAATCCCGGAACCTTCCCCCACTGGCCGCCTAACCCTGGTGAGCCCCTATTCAGGATGCCAGTGTCTGCATTCCGGCATCTGTATTCTGACTGCCGGGATCCCGACTGGATCCCTTAGTAAACAATAATAAGCAGGGCCGGGAATATTTCCCTCAAAACTTAATGTGATTACTGTCCCCCTTGTTTATGGATCTGGGAGACAGGGACCAGGCAGCACCTCCATAATAAGTGGAAGGAGAATGAGATACTACAAACCAGAAAGTAAAGCACAAGGTCAGCAGCAAGGGCAAAGGTCAGGGTAGGTCATAAACAGGTCACACCGCCAGGTACTAGAGCACAATCCCAGAAAGTGGTCAGATTCCAGACAGAGGTCAGGGCAGGCTGCAGTCATGGCAAGGGTCAGGTCAGGCATATGGGCAGAAGAACAAGCTAAATCAATGTCATATACAAACCTCCATTATGAGGCCTTTGGAAGGAATTTAATCAATGGGATGTAGTTACGCCGGTCACAATACATCCCCCTACATCTCGCCCCCTGCGAATCCAGACAGCCGGCATGCCAACTATCAGGGCTATTCCCACTCGTGATTGTCCACGACACCCATAGAGTGGGAATAGAACCGAGCCGCAGTGTGGCGAGCGCAGTGAGCCTACAAGGGGCTTGTTACGCTCGCCCCCCACCGGCCATCCTGATGGTGGTCACAAATACCCAACCCTAATCAACTATGGGTCAGAAACAATGACACTCTACTGAAAGCTAAAATCTGCATGTGATTTTTGTTACGGGAGCAACCCAATTTTGGACAACCCCCTTCATATGACTTGCTTCATGCCATGTGGCCCCCAGATTACCCTACCCATCCCCCTGCATGAAGGAGACATTTTATTCTGTGGGCTGACGGTGCCTGAATCTGTCCATATGGCGCTGAATAGGGAAGTGCAGGAAGGAGGAGAGGGAGAAGAATGAATGAGGTCGGGTAGATGGAGGGGGACAAATAAGCTGAAAAGAGAGAATGTAAACAAGCAGGGAGAGACGTCAACATTAAGTAATAGTTGGGAATAGAAAAGAAAGATAATTTATGGGACAAAGGTTTGGAAATACAAAGAGCCCCAGCACTCTGTGTGAAGGCACTACTAGTTACAGCCCCCTTTGTTGCTGGCAGGATGAATGACATCACGGCCGCAACTAGGGGGGAGGGGGACAAGGGGGCATGCACCCCGGGTTCAGGATTTGAGGGGGCGACAAGGAGTTACAGAGGAGCAGGATTTAGATTTTTATTTTTTTACGAGCAGCGCTGTGCTGCTCCAGTGAGACAGCAGACAGCTCCTGGGGCAGTATCTCTGACCCACCTGACTGCCCGTAGTTGGCTCCGATGCTGTGTGGGTGAGCTCCAGTACCTGGGATCTCTCCTATGCCGGCTACTGTCTTAAACTATCTTCTTCGCTATGCAGTGCTGCGACTAGCGTGCTGTGCACCGTACAAGCTATAGAAGCGAGCTGTTGGTGCTGTGTTTTTCAGCAGGCTATGATCCCGGCTGCCTGCCCAGCACCAACTGATAACAAGCTGCTGGCTACACATCACTGAGAGGACACATTGCACCAGGCTTTTGCTTGTTAACAGGTGCAGTCACTGATGTTACAGAAATCAAAGGTTCACTTTGCTAGCTATCCACTTGTCAGTGGAAACTACGGGGTAAATTTACTAAGATGGGATGTTGCCCATGTCAACCAATCAGATTTCAGGTATTATCTTCTAGAAGGTGCTGGATAAATGAGAAGTAGAATCTGATTGGTTGCTATGAGCAATATCCCATCTTAAAAAGAACTCCCATCTTAGTAAATTTACCCCTAAGAGCCTGTACAACCTCCAACTCTCACCGAGTATCACTACAGCAGCTTTGTGGTGAGTTTAAAGACAGACTTTATTATCGGCACTGTGCTCCCAGTTAGCAATATCAACCTCTGCTTTGCCTCCCAGATGGGGGTATTTGGTATAGCTTATAGGGCGATGTAGTGTAGTAATGTATAGTGATGTAGTGTAGTGATGTATAGTGTACCATATAGGGTATGTAGTGTAGTAATGTATTGCAGTATATAGGGGCACGTACTGCACTGATGTGGTGTAGTGATGTAGTGTAGCATATAGGGTATGTAGTGCAGTGTATTGTAATGATGTAGTGTAATGATGTATGTAGTATAGTGAATGTAGTAGTATAGTAGTATAGTGCAGTAGTACAGTGGATAGGGGAATGTAGTGCAGTGATGATGTGTTTTCGTGTCCTTTGCTGCAAGGATAGGACTGGTGCAAGTGTGCCCTTATAATAATGACTGGTATCAGCAAGCATTTGGATATTATTATTATTATTATTATTATTATTACATTTTATTTATAAGGCGCCACATGTGTTTCGCAGCGCCGTACAAAGGACAGTACAGGGAGACAAAACATAGCATTACAGTAAATAAATAACAGAAATAGAGTACAGGTAAAATAGAGCACCACACGTTCTCAAGACATAGTACAGCTAAGATGTAAGTATTGATGGAGTGCTCATCGTACTACTAGAGGCTGGTGGCCATAGATGGAGATGAGCCTTTACTAGCAGGACAAAGATGGTCATTGAGTAGGGGAGAGCTGCGAGTGAAATGTGTCGAGACGAGGGCTTAGACAACAAGAGGAAAGAGGGCCCTGCTCTGAAGAGCTAACAATCTAGCGGGGAGGGGCGACAGACAGATGACAAGAGGATCTGTCCACCCATAAAGCTGCGTTCAGTTCTGCATACGGGCAAATGCTATCACCCCTGCATCTGGGCCAAAATGTCTAAGATGAGAAAACTGCCGGTAGATCCACTAAAAAGAACCCTGTTCATTTAACGCATTTCATGACGTCAGTCCCTGATGGGTCAGGCAGTGTGTATGTATGCACAGCAAACTGCCCTATCCGGCTTTAGATATATCAGCAGATCAATTGATCTACAGATATATCTGTAGGTGTGTACCCAGCATTAGAGAGTGGTCAATTTACTAACCCTTGGAGAGAGATAAAGTTGACGGAAATAAAGTACCAGCCAATCAGCTGCTTACTGCCATGTTACAAGCTGTGTTTGAAAAATGACAGGTAGGAGCTGTTGGCTGGTTGGTTCTTTATCTCGGTCCCCTTTATCTTTCTCCTAGGTTTAGTACATAGATCCCAAAGTCTGATATAAGATGACATGTTGGATGCCATTGCTGTACCTGCACTTTATGAAGCACTGAAGAGTGGGGCAGATGTATTAACCTGGAGAAGGCATAAGGAAGTTATAAACCAGTGATAAGTGCAAGGTGATAAACGCACCAACCAATCAGCTCCAATATGTAAATTAACAGTTAGGAGCTGATTGGCTGGTGCGTTTATCACCTTGCATTTATCACTGGTTTATCACTTCCTTATGCCTCCTCCAGGTTAATACATCTGCCCCAAATGTCACCACACACACTTGCACGAGTGGTCCTGTGAATAGTCTTCCTGCTGTCTTCTTTTGTTAGTAACCCTTATTAGGTGCTGCCATCTACTGGTCACTGCATAAAGGACAATTTGCATTTAAGTTGCTGTTTCGCTACAATAGATCAGACAGCTGTATTTATCTAGCACTGTACGCATATATACACGGGCTCCTCCTGGTGTGATTTTTTTTTTTTAAAGACTTTTCTAAAGCATAACATAAATATCTTTATAATACTTGATGCATATTAAAGCATATATGACAAGGAGTCAACCTGAAATAGTTTTCTCAAGTCCTACGAGGAGCTATCTATTTGTTTCTTGGTGCTTTAAAATCCCCTAAATGTATTGAGTGTAGTTATTCTATCATTTTTTTAAAAAAAATGTATTACCTTAATTTCCCTAAACATCCTCCTTTAATACATTGCACTATAATATAAGGGTGTTTTATAATGGGGCAGGGAATATTTGACGTTGCAACATCAAAAGTATTACAATATATTGCTATGTCCTGTTGCAGCTGCACCTATGGAAGAATATAATGTAATTAGGAAACAGTAAATGAATAATCTATTTATTGGGCACAATTTTTGTTCACCTAAACTAAAAAGAATGACTGAGAAATAATTATTAATAACATAACTTAATTCCCATGCAGGGCCTCTTTTGTGTCCTAGTGCTCGCCTGGTTATTTCTGCCAATTTACATATCCGCTGGGGTAAGAAAGCCAACTACTTGTACTTATCGTTAGTTATTATTGTATGACCTGCCTGACCCCAGATGATGTATTACTAATATCACGTACTTCTGTTCCATCCAGGTCACCACGATGCCTGAGTACTTGCAGAAGCGCTTTGGAGGGAAAAGGATCCAAATTTACCTTGCCATTCTGTATCTGTTCATCTACATATTTACTAAAATTTCTGTAAGATTCAATGCATCGACACTCACTTTACTGATTGCCATTCACAGTCACACCTCTCATGTAATTGCAGGTTGTTCAGTATTCAGTATCATAGTGATTGACTTTTCAGGCTACTCCTGAAATTTTGTTGCTCCTTGAAGTCAGGGGTTGGTGAGAATTACTGATCTGAATTAACTGCCATCCACAGAATGCTGATGCAATCATGTCATCATACTGCAATACATACTCTGGTGGCCTAACAGCAGTGTATGCCCCTGGGCAAAGCAATGCACTGGGGCCTCTACCCATTTTCCAGTGGTAGGGGTCGGGAGGTGCTATCAATGGCAGTTTTGATGTTCCGCAGGTGGTAGTGGGTGTTCATCTGCTCAGCATATAGGACCTGGAGCAGGCATTTTTGATAATTACTCCTTTACTGCACAGATGGTGGAAGATGGGACAGGAGGGAAAACACGTATACTCTTATAAGCCCTTATACTCCTGGAATCCTTGGGCAACTGCCCATAGGGAAAGATGGCACTGTCTGCAGGGCCGAAACTAGGATTTTTGGCACCCGGGGCAAGGCAGTAATTTAGCGCCCACCCCATACACACACACACACACACACACACGCACACGCACACACACACACACACTTTAGAACCATGTAAAAAACACAGTAATAAACAGTGGGCAAATTGACAACTAGCACCGTTAGGGTGCATCCAGCACATACTCCCTAGGAAAATGGATAGGAACACAAAAAAACTAACATGCACATTAGATACAGATTGTGGGGGACTCTGAGTGGCCAACTGCTGTAGGACTACAAATCCCAGTATGCCAATCAGGACATAGGACCAATTAAAGAGGAGGAGTATCAACTTTCTGGGGAGGAGACACACACAATGTGGGTTATCCTGGCTGCAGAGAGGAGTCCCTAGGACTGGCTGGTGTTATATACCTGATATAAGCCATGCAATCACTGTATCACACATACTGGGGGGAGGACTCCAACTGGCCAACTGCTGTAGGACTACAAAGCCCTGCATGCAAGTTGGGACCTACAAACACACTTTGAGAGGCAGCAGCTGTCCTGGCGTATAGAGACCTCACCTCAGTGCCCAGACTAATTATCAGCTGCTGCTTCCTTTCACCCTGTCCTCTGCTGGTAGAGCTGCCATGCAGGAAGGGGGAGGCCCTGAGGAACAGGCCGGGGGCAGATATAGTTTACACATGCACAGGAGTGTGTGAACGGCCACCCCTGCCCTATTCATAAGTGTTTTAGTTGCCAGGGGGTTGGTTTCCCAGCAGTCTATATTGGTGGTACTGGGGAGCGGGGACCTGCAGCGAGGGTTCTGGGACCTGGCAGTAGGTAGCCCCTTAAGGTCCTTTCCTCCTCTGGTGGAGCTGTGTGTGGGAATGGGGAGGCATTGTGGAACAGGCCTGGGGGCAGACATCGCTTACACAGGCTCAGGAGTGTGTGAACAGCCATGGACCAGCGCTTGGGAAATAAAAAGGGGCAGCTGTAGAGTCCTTGGTCACCGCCCTTGCCCCATTCAATAGCATTCTAGTTGCCGGGGAGAGGGGAGTTTCATTGATGGTGAAGAGCAGAGGGTACCTGCAGTCAGGATTCCTGGACCCGGCAGAAGGTATCCCCTTAGAGCTGAGAGAAAAGAGGGGAGGCAGAGTACCCTTCTTTCAGATTCTGCACCCAGGGCACATGCCCCATTAGCCCCCCTCCCCCCCCCCCCCCAATCCCCCTAGTTACGGCCATGCAGTCTGAGAGGTAGGCCAGGGGCCTATTTAACAAACTTTTTTTTATTTATTGCTTATTCAATTATGTAGAAACAGCAGTTATTGTTGCTATGTGCTACAGCCTGTGACTGCAGGAGATTCCATTGTGGTGCAATCCACAGTACCATGCCCATTCAAAGCTCCACCTGGATCCCCCATCCAGGAAGAATGGGCTGAACCAATATTCAGAAGAATCTAGCCCATTAGTTCAAAGGAACTAGTGAACAAGGCACTGCTGAGGCGCTTCTTAGATCTCCTAATCTCCCCAAAATAATTCTGGAGGAGGTGTATCACTTTATGTCCTGTAAAAGTCCCCGTTTGGTTCATAGACAATTATAAAGCACCATGATAAATAATTACTTAACCATGAGACTGCCTTAACTTTTTATTTAGGATACATCAGTGACCGTCTCCACTGTGTATAGGTGACAGCCGCAGGTCCACACAATGTAATGTATCCTTCATTCACAGGTGGACATGTATGCTGGGGCACTATTTATACAGCAGGCCCTCCAGTGGGATCTCTATGTGGCTGTTACTGGACTACTTGTGATCACTGCAATCTATACAGTAGCTGGTGAGTCTCACTTGGATTATTTGGCTTGTGTTATGTTTGTAAAACACATCAGTTTAATGCTCCCTTAAAGGAGGTTGGTATTAGTGACTGACCTTAATTTTACTGCCCCTAGAACTTGCTGCATGAGACAACTGCCAAATGTAATGCTGGCATGCATAAGGAAAACAATCTTCCCCCCTTTCATTTTATGTATATAATGAAATATTTCTTAGTCATTAATAGGAGAAAGTGAATTAAGGGGGTCATTCCGAGTTGTTCGCTCGGTATTTTTTTCTCGCAACGGAGCGATTAGTCGCTAATGCGCATGCGCAATGTCCGCAGTGCGACTGCGCCAAGTAAATTTGCTATGCAGTTTGGTATTTTACTCACGGCATTACAAGGTTTTTTCTTGGTTCTGGTGATCGTAATGTGATTGACAGGAAGTGGGTGTTTCTGGGCGGAAACTGGCCGTTTTATGGGTGTGTGTGAAAAAACGCTACCGTTTCTGGGAAAAACGCGGGAGTGGCTGAAGAAACGGAGGAGTGTCTGGGCGAACGCTGGGTGTGTTTGTGACGTCAAACCAGGAACGACAAGCACTGAACTGATCGCACTGGCAGAGTAAGTCTCGAGCTACTCAGAAACTGCACAGAGAAGTATTTTCGCAATATTGCGAATCTTTCGTTCGCAATTTTGATAAGCTAAGATTCACTCCCAGTAGGCGGCGGCTTAGCGTGTGCAAAGCTGCTAAAAGCAGCTTGCGAGCGAACAACTCGGAATGACCCCCTAAGTTTTGTACATCATTGGATCCTCTGGTAGCTTTTGTACCCAACCTCCCCTCTGTAGCATCACTGCCCTACTGTAACCTTCTCTGACTGTAGCTCAAACTGCTTTGCTCCCTCTGACCGACCCAGTGCCCTCACCCACAAATCCTATCCCTCTTTCTCTTCAGCCTTTGCTGCTGGTGACAACAGCACCAGTCCAGGGCCCCGCTAAATCCCCACTATTGCATGCTCCCTCCTCCACAAAGTTGGGCACTACCCTAACACCTCCAGCCACATTCTCATCCCCGTTCTCACCCTTCTCCCCCTGGAACACAAGAACCTTCTGCAACAATCTCACATGCTTTTCCTATGTCATTCCTTTACTCTTCTAACCATTATTGAAAACTCCCTTTGACACTGCTTTTCCTGATGCACTTTCCTACTGTGGTCTCTTCTACCTCCACACTCCTCATCCTAGTGACTGCATCTTACTATTTCCTGAGTGAACCTACTGAGGCTTCACCTCTGAGCCCTCCGTCTCTTTCTTTTAAGGTTAATCAATATGGCTCTCCTAACCACAGCACCTTTGCATTGCTGTACCCCTGGTACTGTTCCCAACTTATGGACATCTGGGCAGCTAGGCATTCCCATTTCCTTTTAACGTGCCAACTCCCATTCTTGGGTGTTGCAACAGCCCCACTGACATCTTCCATTGGCACTGTTGCCTTGAGACTGCTCTCACTTACCTCCTTATCATATAAACCTCCTCCATCAGCCAACTTCTTTGATTCAGCCTCCTTCTTCTATAACCACAATCTCCTTTACTTCTTTCACTCTTTTCCTCATGCTTTCCTATTTCCATCAAAAGCCATCCACTCATACTTACAGCATAACAGCGTAGACTCCATCCTCTAATTGGCCTCTCTCAAACTTTTTCCCGCTCCCATTACTTCCCAGTAGTCTTCAAAACACCTCACTCCCAAATGCCCTTGAAGAAGCAGCCCAAACCACCTTGCATCTTCTCTGGCAGTCCAAACCCCAAGCATGCACTTATAGACTCTCTACTGTACATTCCAAAGTGCTCCTGCTCTCCTGAACGCCAAGGGGGAAATCCAGCTCTGATCGTGAATACCTTAATCTGTAAGTAGTCCATCCCTGTGATGTGCTCTGAGTGCTGCTGGGGGTTCTGCACATGCCTATTCCTGCTTACCTAACATATGCGATGGCCATTGCTGGGGAGGGTTCCATAACCTGTGGGGGTTGCGGATGCCAGTGGGAATGGAGGGATCATACCAGCTATCAGAGATATCTGCTGCAAAGACCCGTTACAAGTGTCATTGTCTTAAAGCCAAAGAATATTATGCTTAAGTGAATTTATTATGATATATATATATATATATATATAGCTCCAAGAATGAACGGCACTGAAGGCTGGTTTGTTGCAAAAATATTGTAATTAAAGGCTACAGCTGTTTCAGGGCATCAGCCCTTTCCTCAGGCCAAATACAGATATCTGTATTTGGCCTGAGGAAAGGGCTGATGCCCTGAAACAGCTGTAGCCTTTCAATACAATTTTTTTGCAACAAACCTGCCTTCAGTGCCGTTCATTCTTGGAGCTGCATGTTTTTTTCTGGATCTGGCACGGAGCACGCTGCTTCTAAGAGCCTGGGAGTGCCGACTGTTTTGCAAGGGTATATATATATATATATATATATATATATATAAAATCATTAACACCCAATTGCTATCTGTGCTGTAGGTGGCCTGGCAGCAGTGATCTACACCGACACATTGCAGACAGTTATCATGATCATTGGGGCTCTTATTCTCATGGTATACGGTGAGTATGTGATCCCATTGTCGGTATGTATATGTCACATCTACTGTGTGGCAGCTACGTACTTAACATACAGTACACAACACAACTGAGTTTTGGCAATACTTGTTGAAACCTAGAGAGTGGTACTGTACAGTCTCCATGGTGCTCCTACAGGTTGGCATTAATCCCTTTACCAAGATGGCTGCCGTTTGGTCTTATGTGCATGCGCGACACCATCTTGGCACTGTGTTAGAGCTCCACAGTGGGACACCTAAGCTCAATGAGACCCTGCAATTACTGCTATCAACACCTGCTATTCACCACTTGAATCCTGCACTGCCACTACCTCCATACAGTCACCGGCTGGTGGTCTGTATGATCCACTCCATGCTGAGCTTCTGTTACATGCATAACTATGAGTACGGCTGTACGTCCTTATTACTGCTACTTAAATTACTCCGCTTGTTAAGTACTGGGCTGCCTTCAAATTTGTAAGCTCTGCCGGCATGTACTAGTATTATTCTGCCATTCCCCCACCAACAGTGTACACATATCTCAACAATACTGTATTGACAAATTCTACGTATTTAATGGTAAATACCCTGTCTAAAAATATGACTGAACTTCTGGGGTACATAAGGGTAGTTATATTGGTTTGTCTCAAAATAACTAAAAATGTTTTTATTTTGTTTTTTTCCCCTCATGTATCTGTCACCTACACACAGTGGCGGCAGCCATTTTATAGACTGAACCAATATTCATAGGAGGCAACTAATTTATCGGGCAAGTGATGATGTCATGTTTAAGTAATGACACTAGTAGTGCCCAATGAATATAATACACATCCTCATTTATGTCACTGGTTCTTAGTGAACTGGCAGACTGTGCTCTCATGCTCAGCCCACAAGATGGCCGCCTGCTCGATGCACAGGCAATGGATTCACTTTGGAAAAGTGAGAAAAGAATGTCTATACCTTTTGCATCCCCACTAACCTGACTACTTTGCTGAGTTTTTTCATAATCATCTGAAGTTAAAGGTATATCGTAATATCTGTTTACAAATTCGACCCAGGTTATAACAGCAATCAGAAAATTAGCGTGGAAATGAGATAGCCGATATCTTACTGTGAGAAGGTCATACGCTTTTGTAGGAACTTCTGGGGATTACAGATACATTTACATGGCATTACATCTTTTTGGAATAGAGGGGTCTATGTACTAACCCTTTGAGAGTGATAAAGTGGACGGAGATAAAGTACCAGCCAATCAGCTCCTAACTTCCATGTTACAGGCTGTGTTTGAAAAATAGCAGTTTAGATCCGATTGGTTGGTACTTCATCGTCTTCCACTTTATCTCTCTCCAAGGCTTAGTACATTAAGGGAGATGTATGAAGCAGTGATGAGAATGGAAGTGTGCCAGTAGAGAAATTGCCCATGGCAACCAATCAGCGTTGAAGTAACATTTATCAAGTGCATTCTATAAAATTATATGTAGCAGCTGATTGGTTGCCATGTACAACTTCTCAACTGGCTCACTTCTCCACTCTTCACTGCTTCATACATCTACCCCATAGACCTCTCAGTCTTGGTGGGAGAGGGTCAGCTTGCAGGGAAACCACAGTACAATTAATGTAACAGAGATCTACATGTACAGTCATAAATTGTGTTATCTGCTCTTCGTGTGACATGTTAAAGCCTAATATTTATCTTACTTAAAACCCTCTAAAAGGTGAAAGAACACAGTACGCTATTGGCGTATGGTATACCGTAAGGGTACGCACGTTGTGTAACAATCGTTTAGCCGTAGTCGAGACGCTCGAGCGTCACGTTCGCTTACGGCCAAGAGATCACAGGCAGGCACGCTATAGGCTGTCGACTAACGTAATGGTATGCTACTAGCGTAGCGGACGCTTGGGACCACGAGGAGATCACAAGCGGCGCTGATGCTCACGATGTTAAACCTTTATAACTATACCATAAACAATGTATTTATGCAATAAACCTTGGTGCAGTGATAGGGTGTAAATGTAACACAGTGTAACCTTATTAACTGTACGAGCGTCTCCGACGCTCTGAGAATACTTAGAAATATAATAAATACACAGATACCGGTATTAGGTTCTAACACCAATTATGAACGTTCTATTTGCAAAAGAATAATACATTACAAGTCATACACTACCAAAATAACATTGACCACCTAACCAGAAAACTACACATGAAATACAATAGCAGTACAATAATACTTAAGAGAAAGAGAGAGAAAGAGGAGAAGAGAGAGAGAGAGAGAGATATGGCTCACAATAACAATAAAGGTAATATGGTTGCGGAGAAACTTACGCTCAAGGGAAACAATCGCATGCGCCTCTGGATATCCAGCTCCCGATTATCAGCAATGAGAACCGTTGAAGAGAATAGAGAGCTGGCCCAGAGTGGCTTGTCCTTTTATACCCTACACATAATACAGTACAATGGTCCCTTTATTCTTATTGTTCATTGGACACAGGAATTCCTCTTCGCATTATAACAAAAGGTCATAGGTTGATTCATACAGGTGGGCTGTGACTATTTCCAATTGCTCAGGTGGGTGGGAAACTAGGTTTCCCGCCGCATGGATAATAAAGTGCAAATATAGTAAAAGTCCATAAACCTCTTATGTCCATAACTATTCGCACGAGCGAGTTATCCGCTTCAAACCAACACCGGAATATTGCTAATTAAATATTCTTCCGATGGATACTAAACACCACTGTATAACCCTTGTCTGACCCTTCGTATCAAACAAAGAAGGATCTCTCTGTCCACGAACATGCTACATTAACTAAACTTTCAGATTCTATCAAAGGGACCATGATCTACAAAATACATTATATGGTTAAAATATGTAACGATTGAGTCGCCCGCTAGACGCATACAAACTCTACCGTAAATGCGCATACCGTGCGCCTGCGGGTGCACGCAACAGCAAGTATGCGCACGCACGGGAGAGCTCATGCACACGCAGCGGGGACATGCATGAGGTGCAAATATGGCAGTGTGTAGCGTGATATTTTTCTGACTTTGACAGTCCACCCTTTGGCAGTCACCAATTACTGCCACTTTCTAAAACATTTCAAAAAGAGAAAAATATATGTCATGTATAATACATTTCTATGATTGGGTAGGGGAGGAGAGGAGAAGGCAGGAAAGGGTATGACCTAGTGAGATAGCAGAAGCATGTGTGTATGAATCCATGTTTGGGGGGTCATGTATCATCGTGCCGTACGTGTTTTAAATCAAGCTTCGAGGTATTGCGAAGTATACATTTGAATTCCTTCTTATCCCGTGGTACGGGTCTGTGGATGGGCTATCAAACTTTACCGAGCTCTCTTCGGCTTTTGGTTGCAACAAAATGGGGAAGCACATTTTAGTTGATGATACATGAATGGAGGAATATGTGAGTGCTGATATCTGTGCCTGTATTCCCTATCGACTATGTGTGTCATTACCTGAAGGTTGTAGAGATGAAGATAAAGAACACTTATGGTAAATGCATTGATATTCTATGTGAGGTTAATATACATTTGCCGATTGAGGTCTTGTCTGAAGTCTTGTCTGAAGTACATGTTGACTGTAGACTCTTTGTGCTTTTGCTAATAAACGTAAGCAAAGCTTTATCAATGTCCATAGACTTACAAAAAGTGTTGGGCTAGCGTAAAATTAAAAGTACTAGGGATATGGGGGTCTATGGCATAGTCCATCAGTTGTCTGTGAAAAAGGTTGTCAAACTTCTTCTTTAGTCCATCTGTTGTCTGTATACAAGGCTGTCAAAATCTTCTTCCAAGCGGGTCTTTTTACCTTGGAGAAAAACGAGAAACAGGTGAAAGAAACGGACCGTGGAATCACATTTTCATCACAACATTGTCTCTATCGTTGGGTCATAAATCACATCAGTCGTTGTTATTACAGTATCTTCACTCCTTAGACTCATCACTCGGGCGCTACGTTTACACTTTGTTAAAACCCGAACGCATCTAAATATCAGACCGACTAGTAAGATGACACCCAGGACACACAAAAGGAATTTCCCTACATCCATGATAATACCTTGGGTCCATTCTCCTAAACAAGAGAACCAATTTCGCGGGTTCAACCATGACACCCAACTGGTCAGCTCATTACCCACAGCGGCAAGGGTGAGATTGTGTTTCCTTCGGAACTCCCATTTTAATTGGAGAATGTCGTCCATCTTTTGGTCTATGACCTCGACCGGGTCCTCGGTGCTATTCGTAATATAAGTGCAGCATTTTACGCCGTACTGCGTTGCCAGTGTGACACAATATCCGCCTGTCACTGCTGTGAGATAATTGAGAATCATCCTATGCTGAACCAGTTCTGTTTTATAAGCTTGGAGCTCCCTTCCAGTATACCTGAATGTGTCATCATACATTTCAGTGATATTGTCTAATAAATTTGCAAGCGCAGATATATATTTATAATTTATCACTCCTCTGGCGGTACGAGTGATATCTAACGTGATTAGGAATTGAATCCCGGTGGATTCACTGATCAGGTCAGAGGCCGGATGCTCTGTTCTCTCTATCAGGTGCCGTTTAACGATGTGCTCGTAATGGGTGTGAGTATAAGGAGCTTGGGCACTGCGGTGAATATCTTTCATTTTAGTATGTGATACAGTCATTACCTCAGGCAGTACTTTTCCAATATAACACAATCCTTCAGAGTTTGGGGCAAGCCACTTATACGCCTTCCTCCCGCATATGAAATATGCATCATCGGGGAGAACATATGGGACGGAGTAGGACATAACCATATTACACATTTTCCATATGAAATTTCCTAACCCTAATTCTCCCATCTGTTTACTACACGTATCAGTTTGTATGATATGTGCACAGTATCCTGGTGATACCTCTCCAACTCTCATGGACCTACTTCCTAGGGTATACCTATATCGGAAATATTTTCCACTACCAGCTATGTGGCGTATAAGTTCTGTGTCTGTTGGCATTCTATCGGCTCTGTATGAAAAGGTCATGGTTTGGTTATTCCATGACACTTCCCAATTTCCCGGCTTTCGGGGATTGGAAATGTTAAAACATACTAGGGATCTATCCACATGATATTGGTGGAGCTTCAAACTAGGAGGACTGGAGATATTAAACCTCCTGTCCACCGGCCTCCCACCACTTAGCTCAAGTACCTCCCCTATAGTTAAAGGGAAGGGCACTAATCCTGATTTGCTATGGCCTTGAGGTACTTGAGAGCATACCCAACAATCTGTCTGATTTAACACTTTACCCACTAAGGAGTGATAGTCACTCAATGGATGCCGGTCCATGTGGATATTAAAACTGGATTGGCATTTCTTGATACACCCATCCTCAACTACACTGTCACAGAGCCTACAGATACAGTTCTCTTCAGCTAACAATCCTTCACAATTTCTTCTATTGTCAATGCTACCAGATCGTTTTCTGATACTCGCCTTTACTCGGTGATTATGTTGTTCTTGGAAATCTACGCCTCCATCTCTGTCATCAGAACCCATTCCAGAACCTCTCTCGACCTCCATGGTACTCTCGCCGGAATAGACTGCTCTGGTCAACATCATGGTCAACAGAAAAATCCGGATCACAGTCTCTTGGGGCAAGTCCATCTTATAGGAGGAAATGGAGAAGAATGAGAAGGGGGAAAGAAATACTTGAGGGAGATGGGATGGGAAGTGGAGAAAAACAATAAAAGGGAACAGGGGATCGACAACTGCCTCCGATCTTATTATTTTCAATGCTCAGGTGCCGTCTCAGTTCTCCTGAAACAGACACTCCAGTGATACAACTTCCTCTACCGTCTGTTCTTTATCACGGGACCTCTCTGGATCAGCAACCTTCTTACAATGGGACGAATGAACCCAAGTCTCTCTCTCGGCAACCTTCAATGCTGTCGTGCTAATCAATAAGACTTGGTATGGTCCTTCCCATCTGTCAATAAGGCAACCTGAGCGTAGAAAATTCCGTATCATTACATAATCCCCAGGTTCAATGTCATGACAATTACTGTCTGGCAAATCAGGAATCACTAACTTCAGATTGTCATTTTGATTCCTTAGCTGTTTACTCATGTTAACCAGGTATTTTACAGTCACTTCATTGTTACACTTCAAATCATCCTGAGGGTTAATCATAACATGCGGTTGTCGACCAAACAAGATTTCAAAGGGGGACAGATTAAGAGGGGACCTGGGAGTGGTTCTGATGCTGTATAGTACAATGGGTAAAGCTTCTGGCCATGTTAATCCTGTTTCTGCCATAACTTTGCTCAATTTATTTTTAATTGTGCTGTTCACTCTTTCCACCTTCGCACTCGCCTGGGGGCGATATGGAGTGTGCAGCTTACTATCAATTCCCATCAACTTACACATTCCTTGAAAGACATCACCTGTAAAATGGGTACCCCTATCACTTTCAATTATTCTAGGGATACCATATCTACACACAAATTCCTGCACAATTTTCTTAGCAGTAAACATAGCGGTATTTGTGGCCGCAGGAAATGCTTCGACCCAATTTGAAAACACATCTATACAAACAAGTACATATTTCAAATTTCGACAAGGGGGTAATTGTATAAAATCAATCTGTATTACCTGAAAAGGGCCGCCTGTAGGTGGGATATGAGATGGTTCTGTTGGTATTGCCTTTCCGATGTTCTTCCTCAAACAGGTAAGGCATGACATTGCTCTCTTACCTGCATGGAATGAGAATCCTGGGGCGCACCAATATGCTCTTACCAACTTGCACATTCCCTCCTTGCCCAGATGAGTCAGCCCATGTGCTGCTTCAGCTAAACATGGAAGATATGCTCTGGGGGCCACTGGTTTACCCTGTCCATCTGTCCAGAGTCCTGAGGACTCCTGGCCATATCCTTTTGCCTTCCAGACTGCCTTTTCCTGTGTGGAACACAAATTTTGCATCTCACACAACTTCTGTGTGTTGATGGTATTAAATACCATCAATTGTGTGATGTCTGTCTGTCTGGGGGTACCGGCTGCTAACTTAGCAGCTTCGTCTGCTCGGCTGTTACCAAGTGATACTGGGTCCTGGCTATATGTATGTGCTTTACACTTGATAACAGCCACTCTGTCAGGTTCCTGTATCGCTGTTAGAAGTCTTTTGATGTGAGCTGCATGCGCTATCGGTGTACCAGCTGCCGTCATGAAATTTCTGAGGCGCCATAGGGCTCCGAAATCATGGACTACCCCGAAGGCGTATCTAGAATCGGTGTAGATATTGGCTGACTTGCCCTTAGCCAATTCACATGCTCTGGTTAGGGCAACCAGTTCAGCAACCTGGGCTGAGTGAGGTGGGCCTAGCGGTTCTGCTTCTATGGTGCCTTGGTCATCTACGACTGCGTATCCAGTACACAAGTCTCCCGAGTCTGTCTGTCTGTGACAACTACCGTCAGTGTAGAAAGTAAAATCTACATCTTCCAGTGGGTTGTCACTGATATCAGGCCTTGCCGTGAAATTTTGGGTCAAATATTCCATACAATCATGTGTGTCATCCCTTGTATTAAATCCTCCTTCCCCACCACTCTCATCCTCCACCCTTTGTGCCTGTCCAGGCACACCTGGGAGATATGTTGCAGGATTTAATGCACTGCATCTCCTTATGGTGATGTTTACGGGGGCCATTAATGCCAATTCCCATCTTGTAAACCGTGCTGATGAGACGTGCCTGGTTTGGGCAGAATTCAACAAGGCTGACACTGCATGTGGCGTATGAATTGTGAGGTTGTGTCCTAGCACTACATCTTCGCTTTTTGTAACTAGCAATGCTATTGCAGCGACACTTCGCAAGCATGTGGGGAGGGATCGCGCTACCGTATCTAGCTGAGCGCTGTAGTATGCTACCGGCCTGCTGGCATCACCGTGCTTTTGGGTTAGGACGCCTGCTGCGCAACCAGCACTTTCTGTTCCGTACAGTTCAAAGGGTTTCCCATAGTCTGGCATACCTAATGCTGGTGCCTGCGTTAGGCACTGTTTAAGTCTCTCAAATGCCATCTCGGATTCGTCTGTATGCGAAATCCGATCAGGTTTGTTTGATGAGACCATCTCTTGCAAGGGTAGTGCTAGAATGGAAAAACCTGGGATCCAGTTACGGCAATACCCACACATTCCTAAAAACGTTCTGATCTGTTGCTGGGTTTGTGGCAGAGTCATGTCTCTAATTACTTGAATTCTATCAGCGGTCAGGTGTCTCAGTCCTTGTGTTAGACAGTGTCCCAGATATTTTACTTTAGGCTGGCATAATTGTAGTTTGTCTTTGGAAACCTTGTGTCCTGTGTCTGAAAGATGAAACAGGAGCTGTTTCGTATCCTTCAGGGACGCTTCCAGTGAATCTGAACACAGTAGTAAATCATCCACATACTGTATCAATATTGATCCACTCTCTGGTTGGAAAGACTGTAAACAATCATGCAAAGCCTGTGAAAATATACTTGGACTGTCTATGAAACCTTGCGGTAATCGAGTCCATGTATATTGGACTCCTCTGTATGTAAATGCAAACAAATATTGGCTGTCAGGATGCAGGGGTACCGAAAAGAAGGCGGAGCAGAGGTCAATAACAGTGAAAAATTTCGCAGTGGGAGGGATCTGCATAAGGATGACAGCTGGATTTGGCACTACGGGGAATTGACTCTCAACTATTTTGTTAATCCCCCTTAGATCCTGCACTAGCCTGTAACCCCTCCCCCCACTCTTTTTCACAGGGAAGATGGGACTATTGGCAGTGCTGGATGTTCTTACCTAATGCCCTGCTGTAGCAAGCGCTCTATTACTGGGTAAACTCCTAACTCCACCTCTGGCTTCAGAGGGTATTGTGGGATTTTTGGAGCTATCCTACCATCTTTTACTTGCACAACTACTGGAGCTACGTTTGCCATTAATCCAGTGTCTTGTCCATCTTTAGTCCACAGTGACTCTGGTATTTGGGATGTCATTTCTTCTACCTGGGATGGATTCCTATTTAATATAACTGTGTGGGACATTAATTTTGATGGGGAGTCTAACATGTCTCGCACTTCCTGAGCGTGATTCTCAGGTATGTCTAAGAATACACCTTCAGGAGTACAATAAATGACGCACCCCATTTTACACAATAAATCTCTTCCCAGGAGATTAGTCGGTGCCGATGCCGCCAGCAAAAAGGAATGCTTGGTATGCAAAGGCCCTATTGTAATCTCTGCTGGTTTGCTAACAGGGTAGTGCTGGACTACTCCCGTTACTCCCATGGCTGGAATTGTCTTACCAGTGGTTCTCATGCCCACTGTCGAATTTATCACTGATTTGGCCGCCCCCGTATCTACAAGGAAATTTAATGATTTACCAGCTACATCAATTGTGACCTCGGGTTCACTTCCAAGGCTTGCAAGCAATTTCACTGGCTGCAGATTACAGGTATGGCCACACCCCTATTGGGTATGGTGACCTCCCTGAATCGCGCTGGCAGCAACTACTTGAGAAGGGGGTAAATGGGAACTACCCGAGACCTGCCAGTCTCTTTTTGGGGGATACCTTTTTGTTTCCCCTGCATGTGGCTCATGACTCCGTCTCTGCGGTCCCTGATCCCAATTTCGTGTGTCATGCCGTTGTCTAGGGGGTTGATATGATTTTTGTATGTTTTTCACTTTACGGTCTCGTGCAAAATGTCCCTCTCTATGACAGGAATAACAAGTTACCACATTTGACTTACCCACAGGGTTTGGAGATTTATACAAAGGTTGCCTTGTGGTCAGGGCCTGTATACTTACGGCCATTAACTTATCACTTTGTGACTCCCTGTGTCTGGTGATATTGCGATCATGATCAACAGCAGCCTCTCTCAAAGTAGCCACCGACAGACCTCGCCAACATGGTTGCGTGGTCTGTACTCTTGTCTTTAATGCTTCTTTTAAACCATCCATTAACACAGATACTGCTACTTCTCTATGATTTACATTTGTTTTGATGTCTTCAATGCCTTTGTATTTAGCCATTTCTAGTAATGCCCTGTGCAAATAGTCAGCAGCTGTTTCTGACTCCTTTTGTTTAATGGAGAAAATCTTGTTCCATTTGACAACAGCTGGGAAATACTCTTTTAACTGTAAATTTATTCTCTTTACAATGTCTTGGTTGTACACATCCGTAAGGGGTACATCCTCATCTAATTTACAGTCAGCTAAGAATTGTGCTGAGTCGACATTGGAGGGTAAACATGCCCTCAGCAATATCTGCCAGTCTTTGTTATTGGGCTCTACTGTATTCCCTAGGTCTCTAATGTATTTCTGGCTAGCAACTAGATCTTTTCTAGGGTCAGGGAATTCAGACACTATTGCTCTTAATTCCATTCGGGAAAATGGGCAGTGCATGGCAATGTTTCTGACAGGAGTGATTCCTGAAGTGTCAGTTTTCCCATTTGGCACTGCTATTACCCTAACGGGATTAAGTCTACTTACATCGTTCTGAATAGATTCTACAGCTTGTGGTGAAATGGTTTCAGCAAAGTGTATGGTGCCGTACTTACCCGTTGATACGACCTCACCTGTCCCTCCGCTAGGGGCTTTTGATACTAATCTCGGGGGTTGGGATGTGCCTACTGCTGTTTCTGATATGGTGGCTGCTAGAGAGAGCGCCGATATTGTTGCCGATTCGTCCTCTTGATCACACTCCTGGGGAAAGTTTAAAACAGGGTACAACCTGCACGGGTTAATACTTGCATTACTCATCTTATTCATATTATCCTTAACATTTATGCAGTTACTAAGTGCCTGTTTATTACAAATTAGTGCGTCATTCTCCGCAACCAACTTCTCTCCCGTTATGTAAGGTGGCGGTGGTGCCGTAGCTATCAGTTTCCTGATAGGGTTAGATCCCGCCGCCTGAGCCAATCCTCTCTGTATTTCACCCTCCTGTTGCCATAACTGTAAATAATTCATAATGTTTGATCCGTCTCTTTGTTGATTTAATGAGACATATCCTTCTCCTTAGATTTAGTAACACATCTGGGCTAAAGCTGCCTACTCTTGGGAACTTCTCCCCGTCTTGTACAGTCATTCTTTCCCATTCATCACATAAAACCTCTGTGTGTGAACCGTATTTTTCACACATTACATACCTTGCCGACCCGATTGGCCGGTTTACTGAATCAACCCGAACCGAGGTTGATCGCCCCCTACCTGAACAACTGGCCCCCATAACTTGCAGGTGTTGCTTTCACTACCTCTGACCTTCAATCAGGGTCTTCAGCGAACCCTTACAAAAACCAAGATGTTCAAGATAGGCCGACGGTGGCGGTTTACCGAGTACCCCACTCACTCGCCCACGCCGACCAATACGCCCACACACTGCCTTAGCGCTGGCGTACTCGACCTAGGGCCCCTGCGACCTGAACCGCTATTTACTGGAACATGCGAGGGTGATCCGAAGAGCACTTACTCTTTCCAGTAACTATTGGTTGCTGGATAGTTCCTGAGTGACCAGCGAACCTCCCTTAAAATAAAAAAAATTACACAAATCACGTTAGAATGTACAAATAGCGTTTATGACCCCTTTCGTACGCAAATGGCACTGGGTCAGATTACTAACTAATGCACACAATTACGTGCGGTACAATCGTTCGGCACATAAGCAACTAATCTTATGTGCGGAGCGACCAGTGGAATCGAAAATTGCGGCTGCGAATTCCTTCAGCCAGAGCTTTAATGGCCTATATGGGTTCTGCACCAACCCCCTGGGTTGTGCTCTTTTCTCTATAGCGGACTTCTTAGTCTGCTGTACCTGGACCTCCTGGTCTGTGCTACAGTAGACCTCCTGGTCTGCTATTCTCTAATGCTCAAATTTATGTTTAACAAGGGATGCCTCCCTAGCCACCATGCACGTCACTTACATGTATGTACCTCACGAGAACTCGACTTCTTGTGGTTCAACCCAAAAATTGTAAAAACATATATATGCAAACACTCACTCACCACATGTACACTTTACTTTTGTTTCTATTTCTGCGCAGAAATTTCTTTCCTTTAGACCAGATGAGTCGTAAATTTAGAGAAGGATCTATTAGTTTAAATTTCGGACACTAAAATTGACTTGCGCTATTTATCGCGTTGCCACCTTTTCGCCTGTTTAAAATAACACTATCGTGTGATTTGTTACGTGGGCGTACCCGGACACTCCGTTGCGTAATATACACTGCGTGCGTCGGCCTTTGGGTTGCGTACGCGAGTCTCAGCCTTTTGTTAGAGACACGTGTACGCAAGGCAGATATCCACCGTAACACAATTAACACGTTTATCAATGTAGGTGATCCTCGATCATCTACCGAGCACCACACAGATCTCTCCTTGTATCTTTAGGTAAAGCTGTGTGCGTGCTTTACAAATTACCCCTTAAATGTATTACCTTTACTCTTTAACTACTGATAGCAACAAATCTTTCTTAGCCCGTTAACAATTGTGAAATGGCAAACAGGAGAGTGATATGAAAATACACGAATGAAAAAAGAAATGCAGATATATGCGTGCGTGCGTACGCAAGACAGAAATAAACAGTTTTAAAAGACACTAGCGTATTGTTCTTACCTCCGGTTCCGGATTCCTTCAGCACCCTTTACTAAGCGAAGCAGACGCTTATCCGGTCAGCACGACGAGGAATATGACCTCCCGCCCTTTGCTGATGGATAATGTCTGCTGAAATTACCTAGTGCAGATATGTGAAGGACGGACGAGCCGCCAATTGTTAAAGCCTAATATTTATCTTACTTAAAACCCTCTAAAAGGTGAAAGAACACAGTACGCTATTGGCGTATGGTATACCGTAAGGGTACGCACGTTGTGTAACAATCGTTTAGCCATAGTCGAGACGCTCGAGCGTCACGTTCGCTTACGGCCAAGAGATCACAGGCAGGCACGCTATAGGCTGTCGACTAACGTAATGGTATGCTACTAGCGTAGCGGACGCTTGGGACCACGAGGAGATCACAAGCGGCGCTGATGCTCACGATGTTAAACCTTTATAACTATACCATAAACAATGTATTTATGCAATAAACCTTGGTGCAGTGATAGGGTGTAAATGTAACACAGTGTAACCTTATTAACTGTACGAGCGTCTCCGACGCTCTGAGAATACTTAGAAATATAATAAATACACAGATACCGGTATTAGGTTCTAACACCTTATATGAACGTTCTATTTGCAAAAGAATAATACATTACAAGTCATACACTACCAAAATAACATTGACCACCTAACCAGAAAACTACACATGAAATACAATAGCAGTACAATAATACTTAAGAGAAAGAGAGAGAAAGAGGAGAAGAGAGAGAGAGAGAGAGATATGGCTCACAATAACAATAAAGGTAATATGGTTGCGGAGAAACTTACGCTCAAGGGAAACAATCGCATGCGCCTCTGGATATCCAGCTCCCGATTATCAGCAATGAGAACCGTTGAAGAGAATAGAGAGCTGGCCCAGAGTGGCTTGTCCTTTTATACCCTACACATAATACAGTACAATGGTCCCTATATTCTTATTGTTCATTGGACACAGGAATTCCTCTTTGCATTATAACAAAAGGTCATAGGTTGATTCATACAGGTGGGCTGTGACTATTTCCAACTGCTCAGGTGGGTGGGAAACTAGGTTTCCCGCCGCATGGATAATAAAGTGCAAATATAGTAAAAGTCCATAAACTTCTTATGTCCATAACTATTCGCACGAGCGAGTTATCCGCTTCAAACCAACACCGGAATATTGCTAATTAAATATTCTTCCGATGGATACTAAACACCACTGTATAACCCTTGTCTGACCCTTCGTATCAAACAAAGAAGGATCTCTCTGTCCACGAACATGCTACATTAACTAAACTTTCAGATTCTATCAAAGGGACCATGATCTACAAATGACATTATATGGTTAAAATATGTAACGATTGAGTCGCCCGCTAGACGCATACAAACTCTACCGTAAATGCGCATACCGTGCGCCTGCGGGTGCACGCAACAGCAAGTATGCGCACGCACGGGAGAGCTCATGCACACGCAGCGGGGACATGCATGAGGTGCAAATATGGCAGTGTGTAGCGTGATATTTTTCTGACTTTGACAGACATCATCAGCTTGCGCCATAGTTGGAGGGACCAGGCCCAGAAAAGTTGTACAGACAAATATGTATGAGCTGGTCAAATAGATGTCATTAAAAAGAACTTGTTTGTAAAGTTAAATATCTTATTTTATGTTACTGGCAGCTGTATGTTTTCCCTACATCTGAGCTGTCTCATCGCCACACCACTGATTATTCTCTTCATTCCCATGTAGGTTTCATAAAGATTGGCGGCTATGATGTCTTGCAGGAAAAGTATTTTGCGGCCATCCCAAGTAGCCATACTGGTAACAGCACTTGCGGGATTCCCAGAGAAGACGCCTTTCACATCTTTCGAGACCCAGTCAATTCTGATCTTCCATGGCCTGGTGTGCTGGTGGGAATGACCATTCCATCCCTCTGGTACTGGTGCACTGACCAGGTAGGTATGGAGCAGCTAGTACAGCTATAATTCACTCAGGATAAATGAAGGGTTTAGGTATATTGGGTTATTTGGACCAACAGAGATAGGGACCATTGAGCCACAGGTGCTATGGGGGTCATTCCGACCTGGTCGCACGCAGGCTATTTATTGCACTGCTGCGACCAGGTAATTGCCGCCTACAGGGGAGGGGGTTGGGGCTGTGCAGGGCTGCAATCGCTTGTGCAGTGAGCTGCACAAACAAAAAGTTTGTGCAGTCTCTGCACAGCTCAGGATTTACTCACCCGCTGCGATGATCCGGCTGACGTCAGAAACCCTCCTCTTCAACGGCTGGGCACGCCTGCGTTTTTCCAGACACTCCTCGAAAACGGTGAGTTGCCGCCCAGGTCAGACTTCTGCCTGTCAATCTTCTTGCGTTCGCTGCTGCGAACGGCATCTTCGTAAGGTCCGTTGCTCCGTGGCGATGGCCGTCGCACAACGTGCCTGCGCATTGCTGTCTGCGTGCATACGCAGTTCAGACCCGTTCGCACGGCTGCGACAAATTGCAGCATGCGAACGGGTCGGAATGACCCCCTATGTTCCCCATTTTCATACTTGCACTTTTACAACCACAATATCCATTCCAAGCTAGGAGTGTGTACTGTACATGTTATCTACTGTATTACAGTATGTCACATTTCTGTGAATTTATTTGGTTGCTATATGGAAACCAGGTTGGTTAATGGTCAACTTATGTCCACAGGTGATTGTTCAAAGATCTTTGTCCGCTAAGAACCTTTCTCACGCTAAAGGTGGCTCTCTCTTGGCTGCTTATATGAAGGTCTTCCCATTGTTCATCATGGTACTACCTGGGATGATAAGCCGAGTCCTCTTCACAGGTAAATTCTTGGTGAGAGAGGTGTGACATAGACAGCTGTTCAAATACTGTAAGCTATATTTCCTGCAGGGTGTAGTCAGAAGGTTGACAGTCTCAACCACAGTGTCGACATTGTCAGAATGAGGACAATTGGGTTTGCTTGTCGGCAAAAGGGTTAGGATTAGGCTGCAGAGGGAGATTAGGGTTAGGCTGCTAACGGGAGGATTAGGATTGGTAATAGCAGGGAAATACTCAGCCAATGAGATCCTAACTGCCATGTTACAGGCTGTGTTTTAAAAATGACAGGACCTGGTTGGTTGGTACTTTTCTCTCTCCAAGGCTTTGCTCAAAGACCACCAACTCCAGCTACCCACCCAAAACACACACTGACACACCAACGAAACACATTGAGCACATTCACATTGAAGCTGCCCAGCTGCCACCCATAAACACCTGCATAGCAGAGAGAAGCAGCTGAAATACATAGGGCTCCAAGTAGTGCATACATCATTCATTCAAAAAGTTGCGTTTGCAGCTCAGGGCACATTGGTTGTATGCGTGAAATCACTAGATGTAGCCTCGTTCAAAGTTGCTGTATGTGATGAATGGACAGGTCTGGATTTAGCATTAGGCAGATAACAGACATAGCTCTGCATCTCTTAGCGTGTAACTTTTATCTGTAATCAGCAAAAAAAAAGACTGGGGTTAATTGCGGAGAGCTCTCCCAGGTGGCCAACCGCAGACTCCCCGGGAGTTAGAATTTGGCAGTGGCTGAGCCTGGCGGCGCCCCTCTCAACTGCCCAAACAGTGGTTACAGCTCTGTCCATCAGATATAAAGGCAGAGGCACAACAGAATTAGAATGTTGTTGGCAATGCAGTGTGAAGAAACGCACTGTAATGAATGGCATGACAATGTAGGTGCTATGCTATTAGTCATATGAATACACAACGCCTGGCTTTCTGGTTGTTGTTCTCCCCTTTTTACCACTGGGTTTCTGTTTAAAGGGTTTTTTCTACAAAATAAACGGTTAATCATAAACTATGAACCAGCGGCGGAACTAGCATATGGTGCCCCCCCCTCTCTGTATTGCCAGCAATGTGCCCCCCTAATTAATGTATTGCCAGTGATGTGCCCCCTCCTTGCATTGCCACTAGTGTGTTTCAGTGGCAGAAGATGAGTGCTGATTTCCATCTAAAATACCTGATTTGTAATACAAACATTGGTACCTTCATATACATTTGGAAGTGAAGAGGAAGATGGGAAGATTGTATGATGCCGGTCAGTGGCGTAAGTCGTCCCAGTTGCCCGGAGGCAAGATAAATATTGGTGCCACCCTATTTACTATATTAAGATAAATATATGTATGTAGATATGCATGTATATATATATATATATATATATATACACACACACACGTGTGTGTGTGTGTGTGTGTGTGTGTGTGTGTGTGTGTGTGTGTGTCGAGTGTTCTGAAAAAAATGTATATACTGTATTTATACATTTAATTGTCTTTTATTTTAAATCACATATTTCTTAGCAGTCATACCCAGGATTAGAACCCATGACCTTTTACACTAACAGCAGACACTTTACTGATGGAGTTATTTGCTCCTGTAGAGGAAGCATGATAATTCTAGCTATATGAAGTTACATGTAATTGTCAGAGAAGTATCTTCATATAGTTAAAATTCTCATATTTCCTATACAGGAGCAAACAGCTTCATCAGTAAGGTGTCTGCTTCCAGTGTAAATAGGTTGTGGTTTCTAATACTGGGTGTGACACTTGTAAAATGTGTATATTCGATATAATAAAGAGGGTGTGATTTGTAAGGTGCAGGGACCAGTGAGGAAGTCGGCCACTGAAAAGACAGTGGCAGCTATCAATAAACTTAATTCAATGGTGTCTCAGAATGGGAGGAGAGGTGCCCCCCTTCAGAGCAGGAGCCCGGCGGCAGATGACTCCGTTGCCTCCCAGAGTTCTGCCTCTGATGCCGGTAGCACATGAGGATGGCTGATTAATACTTTCCTCTAACCCCTGACAGATGAAGTGGCCTGTGCAGAACCTGAGAAATGCAAGGCTATCTGTGGAAACCCATCAGGATGCTCAGATATTGCATACCCCAAGATGGTCATTGAGTTACTGCCAACAGGTAAAAAAATATCACCTAATTATACTTTTGCATAATAGGAGGAACCAATCAGCATTAAGCTTTGATAGATCTACCAGAAAGATATCGAAAGCTATATCTGATTGGTTGTTATAAGTTAATGGATATTTGCACTTTGCCATTAAATAACCCTCAGTGAAGAATTGTAGGAAATGTCAGTAAGCTTCCCTGGAGTCTAATGGCTAATGGGTGCAGTGGGTTATACAGTGGGTGTAGTGATATATAATGGACGCAGAGGATTATTCAATGAGCACAGTGGGTTATTCAATGGGTGCAGTGCGTTATACAATAGGTTCAGTGGGTTATAATGTACAATGAGTGCAGTGGGTTATACAATAAGTGCAGAGGGTTATAATGTACAATGGGTGCAGTGGAATTATACAATGGGTGCAGTGGGTTATGCAAACGGTACAGTAGGTTATGCAGTGGGTTATATAATGGGTGCAGTGGGTTATGCAAAGGGTGCAGTGGGTTATGCAATGGGTACAGTAGGTTATGCAATGGGTTATGTAATGGGTGCAGTGGGTTATGCAAAGGGTGCAGTGGGTTATGCAATGGGTGCAGTAGGTTATGCAATGGGTTATGTAATGGGTGCAGTGGGTTATGCAAAGGGTGCAGTGGGTTATGCAATGGGTGCAGTAGGTTATGCAATGGGTTATATAATGGGTGCAGTGGGTTATGAATAGGGTGCAGTGGTTTATGCAATGGGTGCAGTGGATGATGCAAAGGGTGCAGCGGGTTTTACAAAGGGTGCAGCAGGTTATACAAAGGGTGCAGTGGGTTATACAATGGGTGCAGTGGGTTATACAAATGGACTCAACTTTCTCCAGGTTTGATCAATTTTAGTCCATTATCTAAACAAACTGCCAGCCAGATGTATTTTACCTGCTCAGTTAGATCTAACATATCGAAGGAGAGATGTATCAAGCCTTTAAAAGAATGGAGAAGTTGCTCATAGTGACCAGTCTTCCTAACACTTTATAGAATAATGATAAATGCTAGCTAGAAGCTGATAGGTTGTCCACTCTTCTTCATTTGTTCTTTCTTTTGAAAGGGTTAATACTTAATCATTGTCCCACGGTCCCCGGGATGTTTGTTGACTAGATAGGTCAGGTGCTGTCATGCTGGGTGTACGTCTCTAACTCTACGACTCTCCATTTGCCTTTACTTTTAGGGTTAAGAGGTCTTATGATGTCAGTTATGATTGCTGCTCTCATGTCCTCACTGACTTCCATTTTTAATAGTGCAAGCACCATTTTCACCATGGATCTGTGGCGAAACATCCGCCCGCGCTCTACAGAGTGGGAGCTGATGATAGTTGGCAGGTAAGGGACCCACCTTGCCTCTGCTCACTCATTGAGTTCTGTGAGCTCTTCTATGCACTCATGCCATTCTCTTTCCAGGGTCTTTGTCCTCCTGCTGGTGGTTGTGTCTATTCTGTGGATCCCTCTGGTCCAGGCCAGCCAGGGTGGTCAGCTCTTTATCTATATTCAGTCCATCAGCTCTTACTTGCAGCCCCCGGTGGCCGTTGTCTTCATAGCAGGCTGCTTTTGGAAACGTACCAATGAGAAGGTAATGTTTTTGAAGGAGTTGCATATTCCTGAGATTGTTTTAGTTTTTTCAGCCCTAACCTGTCTTTATGCAATTGAGAGAAGTGGTAGCTTTAATCAAAGCTTGAAATAATTGGCACTGTATGTTGGATATTGTCCCAGAGACTACTTACATTCTATTATTCTACTGTCTACTAGACCACTTGGCACACAACTCCATTCTGCAGACGTGTATATTTCATGTTTACATTAATTTATTAATTGAATGCAGTCATTTTAGTAATTTTAGACATTAATTGGGACTGCCCCTCTGTATAATTCCACCAATCCAAATAGTGCATTTGTGAAGAGCAAGCCAGCAACCTTTGTCACTCTTGCTACAGACTCTTTTAAGAGAACATGTGGACATATTTAAGAATATCATAATGCCCAATATTCATTTGACTCCACCTTAAGTTACTTATTTTTAAATATTTTTTAATCACAAATTGCATTTTATGCTTTCATCAGGGTGCATTCTGGGGACTGACCATAGGCTTGGCTGTTGGCGTCATCCGAATGGTGTTGGATTTCATCTACCCCTCCCCATTATGTAATCAGGCAGACACACGTCCCGGAGTCGTGAAATATATTCACTACTTGTACCTGTCAATGATTCTAGCATTTCTGGTCCTCATCGTTGTGGTGGCCGTCAGCCTTTGGACAGAGCCTCCATCTACAGAAATGGTAAATACATCTTCTCCATATTCTATTGTGCTGCAACTAATTTTGCTTGATTTATTATTTTCAACATTTTTAACAGTACTTAGAGGATATGTTTAACATTCATTGGGGGATACTGAATTAACATGGGGGACAGAGTGGAGTAATAAGAACTTGGAAACTTTTAGTTTAAGGTGCCTGGGACCTCAGTTTTTTTTAACATGCTTACATCAGCCGTCTTTACCTTCTTACAGTTTTTTTTATTTATTTTCTCTGCTTTCTACTTCTCTGTCACCAGCATCCCTCAACCACTGCAGGATTGACCTTCCCTTAACAGGTAGATTCATTGCAGTAAGGTACTAGCCGTCAGGGGCACCAAGAGAGGAGAGGATCAGGTACTAATTGCATGGGCCCAGGCCTGTTGGAAGGGTCCAGTGGGGACCCGGGACAGCTACTGAGGGGGACAGCCCAAGGCGCCACTTTGCAGGAGCATGCATAGTGTTTTGCATGCTTTTTAAAGAGGGCATGGCTACACATGCTGTATTTACCCACATTTCCTCAGTATGACCCCCTGCCCCAGATATGTCTCATTAGCCCTGCTAGCTGTTTGTCTCTTCTTTCATTTTCTCTCTCTAAAAAGGGAATTCATCCGTTGCTAATCCTGGAGGAGCAATGGCAAAAAATTTAGCGTTCTTCAGGTGACACCTGTGTGTGGCATGAGAGTCAGATGAATAGCAGCCACATTAAGCTGTGATTACATTCACTGAGATGGCAGAGCGAGCCTGGGCCAAGTCCTTGGCCAATGCTCTTAGGGATCTCAAACAACTCACCTTACACCTTTTAGTGCAAGCAGGGATTCTTCCTCCTCTTTTCCCACCATGGGAGTCATGGGACACGACATAGCTACCCCTGAGCTCTCCAACCAGCCCCCTTTGACTTACACCTCAGTGGCACCTTATAGCCCCGCTTGGTCTCAGAGAATGACACGGTCAGGGCAGGGTGTACTGCAAGTTACCCTTTCCATAGACAATTATGACAGCTGGAACCTCTTTTAGGGCATGAAAGCATTTTCCTCTTTAAAGGACATTTACTACTATCCTGATGAAAATTCCAACAGGAAACTGGGAGTGCAGTTGAAATCAGAGATTACAGATACTTCCCTGTTTAAAAGGAGGACCTACTTTCTGATTGTTACACCTGAGGGTTGGGTTTGGACGGGTGGTATTCATGTGACCGGCGGTCGGGTGACCGACACCATCCCCACCATCCCGACCGCTCACTATCCCGATGGTCGGCATGCCGACCAACAGGGACTATTTCCACTCGTGGGTGTCCATGACACCCATAGAGTGGGAATAGAACTGCGGTCGCCACCGAGCCCGCAAGGGGCTTGCTGCATTCGCCCTCCCCGCCGGGATCCCGGCGTCGGTAAGCTGACCGGCGTTCTCCTGACCGCCGGTCAGCCGTTCTACACCCGGTTTGGACAGGCGTTTGTGGATGGAGCTGACACAGAGGAATTATAAATGAATTGAGCAGGTTTTAACTAGTGATGAGCACCGGAAATTTTTCGGGTTTTGTGTTTTGGTTTTGGGTTCGGTTCCGCGGCCGTGTTTTGGGTTCGAACGCGTTTTGGCAAAACCTCACCGAATTTTTTTTGTCGGATTCGGGTGTGTTTTGGATTCGGGTGTTTTTTTCAAAAAACCCTAAAAAACAGCTTAAATCATAGAATTTGGGGGTCATTTTGATCCCAAAGTATTATTAACCTCAATATCCATAATTTCCACTCATTTTCAGTCTATTCTGAACACCTCACACCTCACAATATTATTTTTAGTCCTAAAATTTGCACGAGGTCGCTGGATGGCTAAGCTAAGCGACCCAAGTGGCCGACACAAACACCTGGCCCATCTAGGAGTGGCACTGCAGTGTCACGCAGGATGGTCCTTCCAAAAAACACTCCCCAAACAGCACATGATGCAAAGAAAAAAAGAGGCGCAATGAGGTAGCTGTGTGAGTAAGCTAAGCGACCCTAGTGGCTGACACAAACACCTGGCCCATCTAGGAGTGGCACTGCAGTGTCACGCAGGATGGCCCTTCCAAAAAACACTCCCCAAACAGCACATGACGCAAAGAAAAAAAGAGGCGCAATGAGGTAGCTGTGTGAGTAAGCTAAGCGACCCTAGTGGCCGACACAAACACCTGGCCCATCTAGGAGTGGCACTGCAGTGTCACGCAGGATGGCCCTTCCAAAAAACACTCCCCAAACAGCACATGACGCAAAGAAAAAAAGAGGCGCAATGAGGTAGCTGTGTGAGTAAGCTAAGCGACCCTAGTGGCCGACACAAACACCTGGCCCATCTAGGAGTGGCACTGCAGTGTCACGCAGGATGGCCCTTCCAAAAAACACCCCCCAAACAGCACATGACGCAAAGAAAAATGAAAGAAAAAAGAGGTGCAAGATGGAATTGTCCTTGGGCCCTCCCACCGACCCTTATGTTGTATAAACAGGACATGCACACTTTAACCAACCCATCATTTCAGTGACAGGGTCTGCCACACGACTGTGACTGAAATGACGGGTTGGTTTGGACCCCCACCAAAAAAGAAGCAATTAATCTCTCCTTGCACAAACTGGCTCTACAGAGGCAAGATGTCCACCTCATCATCATCCTCCGATATATCACCGTGTACATCCCCCTCCTCACAGATTATCAATTCGTCCCCACTGGAATCCACCATCTCAGCTCCCTGTGTACTTTGTGGAGGCAATTGCTGCTGGTCAATGTCTCCACGGAGGAATTGATTATAATTCATTTTAATGAACATCATCTTCTCCACATTTTCTGGATGTAACCTCGTACGCCGATTGCTGACAAGGTGAGCGGCGGCACTAAACACTCTTTCGGAGTACACACTTGTGGGAGGGCAACTTAGGTAGAATAAAGCCAGTTTGTGCAAGGGCCTCCAAATTGCCTCTTTTTCCTGCCAGTATAAGTACGGACTGTCTGACGTGCCTACTTGGATGCGGTCACTCATATAATCCTCCACCATTCTTTCAATGGGGAGAGAATCATATGCAGTGACAGTAGACGACATGTCCGTAATCGTTGTCAGGTCCTTCAGTCCGGACCAGATGTCAGCATCAGCAGTCGCTCCAGACTGCCCTGCATCACCGCCAGCGGGTGGGCTCGGAATTCTGAGCCTTTTCCTCGCACCCCCAGTTGCGGGAGAATGTGAAGGAGGAGATGTTGACAGGTCGCGTTCCGCTTGACTTGACAATTTTGTCACCAGCAGTTCTTTGAACCCCAGCAGACTTGTGTCTGCCGGAAAGAGAGATCCAAGGTAGGTTTTAAATCTAGGATCGAGCACGGTGGCCAAAATGTAGTGCTCTGATTTCAACAGATTGACTACCCGTGAATCCTTGTTAAGCGAATTAAGGGCTCCATCCACAAGTCCCACATGCCTAGCGGAATCGCTCTGTGTTAGCTCCTCCTTCAATGTCTCCAGCTTCTTCTGCAAAAGCCTGATGAGGGGAATGACCTGACTCAGGCTGGCAGTGTCTGAACTGACTTCACGTGTGGCAAGTTCAAAAGGTTGCAGAACCTTGCACAACGTTGAAATCATTCTCCACTGCGCTTGAGACAGGTGCATTCCACCTCCTATATCGTGCTCAGTTGTATAGGCTTGAATGGCCTTTTGCTGCTCCTCCAACCTCTGAAGCATATAGAGGGTTGAATTCCACCTCGTTACCACTTCTTGCTTCAGATGATGGCAGGGCAGGTTCAGGCGTTTTTGGTGGTGCTCCAGTCTTCTGTACGTGGTGCCTGTACGCCGAAAGTGTCCCGCAATTCTTCTGGCCACCGACAGCATCTCTTGCATGCCCCTCTCGTTTTTTAAATAATTCTGCACCACCAAATTCAAGGTATGTGCAAAACATGGGACGTGCTGGAATTTGCCCAGATTTAATGCACACACAATATTGCTGGCGTTGTCCGATGCCACAAATCCACAGGAGAGTCCAATTGGGGTAAGCCATTCTGCGATGATCTTCCTCAGTTGCCGTAAGAGGTTTTTAGCTGTGTGCGTATTCTGGAAAGCGGTGATACAAAGCGTAGCCTGCCTAGGAAAGAGTTGGCGTTTGCGAGATGCTGCTACTGGTGCCGCCGCTGCTGTTCTTGCGGCGGGAGTCCATACATCTACCCAGTGGGCTGTCACAGTCATATAGTCCTGAGTCTGCCCTGCTCCACTTGTCCACATGTCCGTGGTTAAGTGGACATTGGGTACAACTGCATTTTTTAGGACACTGGTGAGTCTTTTTCTGAGGTCTGTGTACATTTTCGGTATCGCCTGCCTAGAGAAATGGAACCTAGATGGTATTTGGTACCGGGGACACAGTACCTCCAACAAGTCTCTAGTTGCCTCTGCAGTAATGATGGATACCGGAACCACGTTTCTCACCGCCCAGGATGCCAAGGCCTCAGTTATCCGCTTTGCAGCAGGATGACTGCTGTGATATTTCATCTTCCTCGCAAAGGACTGTTGGACAGTCAATTGCTTGGTGGAAGTAGTAAAAGTGGTCTTACGAGTACGACTTCCCCTCTGGGATGACCATCGACTCCCAGCAGCAACAACAGCAGCGCCAGCAGCAGTAGGCGTTACACGCAAGGATGCATCGGAGGAATCCCAGGCAGGAGAGGACTCGTCAGAATTGCCAGTGACGTGGCCTGCAGGACTATTGGCATTCCTGGGGAAGGAGGAAATTGACACTGAGGGAGTTGGTGGGGTGGTTTGCGTGAGCTTGGTTACAAGAGGAAGGGATTTACTGGTCAGTGGACTGCTTCCGCTGTCGCCCAAAGTTTTTGAACTTGTCACTGACTTATGATGAATGCGCTGCAGGTGACGTATAAGGGAGGATGTTCCGAGGTGGTTAACGTCCTTACCCCTACTTATTACAGCTTGACAAAGGCAACACACGGCTTGACAAATGTTGTCCGCATTTCTGTTGAAATACTTCCACACCGAAGAGCTGATTTTTTTGGTATTTTCACCAGGCATGTCAATGGCCCTATTCCTCCCACGGACAACAGGTGTCTCCCCGGGTGCCTGACTTAAACAAACCACCTCACCATCAGAATCCTCCTGGTCAATTTCCTCCCCAGCGCCAGCAACACCCATATCCTCCTCATCCTGGTGTACTTTAACACTGACATCTTCAATCTGACTATCAGGAACTGGACTGCGGGTGCTCCTTCCAGCACTTGCAGGGGGCGTGCAAATGGTGGAAGGCGCATGCTCTTCATGTCCAGTGTTGGGAAGGTCAGGCATCGCAAACGACACAATTGGACTCTCCTTGTGGATTTGTGATTTCGAAGAACGCACAGTTCTTTGCTGTGCTTTTGCCAGCTTGAGTCTTTTCATTTTTCTAGCGAGAGGCTGAGTGCTTCCATCCTCATGTGATGCTGAACCACTAGCCATGAACATAGGCCAGGGCCTCAGCCGTTCCTTGCCACTCCGTGTGGTAAATGGCATATTGGCAAGTTTACGCTTCTCCGACGACAATTTTATTTTAGATTTTTGAGTCCTTTTTTTACTGATATTTGGTGTTTTGGATTTTACATGCTCTGTACTATGACATTGGGCATCGGCCTTGGCAGACGACGTTGCTGGCATTTCATCGTCTCGGCCATGACTAGTGGCAGCAGCTTCAGCACGAGGTGGAAGTCGATCTTGATCTTTCCCTATTTTTGGAACCTCAACATTTTTGTTCTCCATATTTTAATAGGCACAACTAAAAGGCACCTCAGGTAAACAATGGAGATGGATGGATACTAGTATACTTATGGATTGACGAGCGACTGCCGACACAGAGGTAGCTACAGCCGTGGACTACCGTACTGCGTCTGCTGCTAATATAGACTGGATGATAATGAGATATAAAATATATATATATCACTACTGCAGCCGGACAGGTATATATTATATAATGACGGACCTGCTGGACACTGTCAGCACTGAAGACTCCTAAAGTAAGCTACTAGTATCAAGAAGATAGAAAAAAAAAAACACCACAGGTAGGTGGTATACAATTATGGATGGACGAGCGACTGCCGACACAGAGGTAGCTACAGCCGTGGACTACCGTACTGCGTCTGCTGCTAATATAGACTGGATGATAATGATATAAAAATATATATATATATATCACTACTGCAGCCGGACAGGTATATATTATATAATGACGGACCTGCTGGACACTGTTAGCTCAGCACTGCAGACTCCTAAAGTAAGCTACTAGTAGTATCAAGAAGATAGAAAAAAAAAAACACCACAGGTAGGTGGTATACAATTATGGATGGACGAGCGACTGCCGACACAGAGGTAGCTACAGCCGTGGACTACCGTACTGCGTCTGCTGCTAATATAGACTGGATGATAATGATATAAAAAATATATATATATCACTACTGCAGCCGGACAGGTATATATTATATAATGACGGACCTGCTGGACACTGTCAGCTCAGCACTGCAGACTCCTAAAGTAAGCTACTAGTAGTATCAAGAAGATAGAAAAAAAAAAAACACCACGGGTAGGTGGTATACAATTATGGATGGACGAGCGACTGCCGACACAGAGGTAGCTACAGCCGTGGACTACCGTACTGCGTCTGCTGCTAATATAGACTGGATGATAATGAGATATAAAATATATATATATATCACTACTGCAGCCGGACAGGTATATATTATATAATGACGGACCTGCTGGACACTGTCAGCTCAGCACTGCAGACTCCTAAAGTAAGCTACTAGTATCAAGAAGATAGAAAAAAAAAAAAACACCACGGGTAGGTGGTATACAATTATGGATGGACGAGTGACTGCCGACACAGAGGTAGCTACAGCCGTGGACTACCGTACTGCGTCTGCTGCTAATATAGACTGGATGATAATGATATAAAAAATATATATATATATCACTACTGCAGCCGGACAGGTATATATTATATAATGACGGACCTGCTGGACACTGTCAGCTCAGCACTGCAGACTCCTAAAGTAAGCTACTAGTAGTATCAAGAAGATAGAAAAAAAAAAAACACCACGGGTAGGTGGTATACAATTATGGATGGACGAGCGACTGCCGACACAGAGGTAGCTACAGCCGTGGACTACCGTACTGCGTCTGCTGCTAATATAGACTGGATGATAATGATATAAAAAATATATATATATATCACTACTGCAGCCGGACAGGTATATATTATATAATGACGGACCTGCTGGACACTGTCAGCTCAGCACTGCAGACTCCTAAAGTAAGCTACTAGTAGTATCAAGAAGATAGAAAAAAAAAAACACCACGGGTAGGTGGTATACAATTATGGATGGACGAGCGACTGCCGACACAGAGGTAGCTACAGCCGTGGACTACCGTACTGCGTCTGCTGCTAATATAGACTGGATGATAATGAGATATAAAATATATATATATATATCACTACTGCAGCCGGACAGGTATATATTATATAATGACGGACCTGCTGGACACTGTCAGCTCAGCACTGCAGACTCCTAAAGTAAGCTACTAGTATCAAGAAGATAGAAAAAAAAAAAAAAACACCACGGGTAGGTGGTATACAATTATGGATGGACGAGCGACTGCCGACACAGAGGTAGCTACAGCCGTGGACTACCGTACTGCGTCTGCTGCTAATATAGACTGGATGATAATGATATACAAAATATATATATATATCACTACTGCAGCCGGACAGGTATATATTATATAATGACGGACCTGCTGGACACTGTCAGCTCAGCACTGCAGACTCCTAAAGTAAGCTACTAGTAGTATCAAGAAGATAGAAAAAAAAAACACCACAGGTAGGTGGTATACAATTATGGATGGACGAGCGACTGCCGACACAGAGGTAGCTACAGCCGTGGACTACCGTACTGCGTCTGCTGCTAATATAGACTGGATGATAATGAAATATAAAATATATATATATCACTACTGCAGCCGGACAGGTATATATTATATAATGACGGACCTGCAGGACACTGTCAGCTCAGCACTGCAGACTCCTAAAGTAAGCTACTAGTATCAAGAAGATAGAAAAAAAAAAAAAAAACACCACGGGTAGGTGGTATACAATTATGGATGGACGAGCGACTGCCGACACAGAGGTAGCTACAGCCGTGGACTACCGTACTGCATCTGCTGCTAATATAGACTGGATGATAATGATATAAAAAAAATATATATATATATATCACTACTGCAGCCGGACAGGTATATATTATATAATGACGGACCTGCTGGACACTGTCAGCTCAGCACTGCAGACTCCTAAAGTAAGCTACTAGTATCAAGAAGATAGAAAAAAAAAAAACACCACGGGTAGGTGGTATACAGTTATGGATGGACGAGCGACTGCCGACACAGAGGTAGCTACAGCCGTGGACTACCGTACTGCGTCTGCTGCAGTGCTAATATAGACTGGATGATAATGATATAAAAAATATATATATATCACTACTGCAGCCGGACAGGTATATATTATATAATGACGGACCTGCTGGACACTGTCAGCAGAATGCGTTTATAGAATAAAAACACCACACGACGAGTGTTTAACTTTTTCAGGCAGACAATCACAATATACTGGTGGTCAGTGGTCACTGGTCAGTCACACTGGCACTGGCAGTGGCACTCTGGCAGCAAAAGTGTGCACTGTTAAAATATGTACTCCTGCTATAACTGCTCCCCAGTCTCCCCCACAATTAAGCTGTGTGAGCAGTGAGCACTCAGCACAGTCAGATATACAGTATTACATAGATGATGCAGCACACTGAGGGCACACTGAGGCTGAGCACAGATATGGTATGTGACTGTGTCACACTGTGTATCGTTTTTTTTGAGGCAGAGAACGGATTAATTAAACTGGTGGTCACTGGTCACACTATCAGCAAGTAGTACTCCTAATATGCTCCTCAAAATTAGTAAATCAAGTGTCTCTACTCTCTACTACTCTCTAGTCTACTCTAAACGGAGAGGACGCCAGCCACGTCCTCTCCCTATCAATCTCAATGCACGTGTGAAAATGGCGGCGACGCGCGGCTCCTTATATAGAATCCGAGTCTCGCGATAGAATACGAGCCTCGCGAGAATCCGACAGCGGGATGATGACGTTCGGGCGCGCTCGGGTTAACCGAGCAAGGCGGGAAGATCCGAGTCTGCCTCGGACCCGTGTAAAAAGCGTGAAGTTCGGGGGGGTTCGGTTTCCGAGAAACCGAACCCGCTCATCACTAGTTTTAACCAGGTATGGTGCATAGACTTGAAAGAATCGTTGATGTTTTAGCAGTGACAAGCCCAGAGGCAATTATAATGAAGAATAAAACTTTTATTAATGAACAACATCCATGATTCACAGTAGTTAATGTATGCTGACAGAAGATACCAGGTTAGCCACAGGAATGATGACGACTGGAATGAAACTGGATTGAACTGTAGAAGACAAAGTTCAAATAACAATAATATCCAAAATGAAACTGGATTGGACTGTAGTGCTGACCAGACTTGATCCGGAATCTTGACACTTGACAGTATTAAAGTAAGATACAGTTCAAATGACAATAGTATCTGGAATTGAACCGGAACGGACTGGAGTGCTCACCGGGCTTGATCCGGAATCTTAACACTGGCAGTATTGCAGAAAGACACAGTTCAAATGACAATAGCATCCGGAATGGAACCAGAATGAACTGGAGTGTTCACCGGGCTTGATCCGGAATCTTAACACTGGCAGTATTGCAGAAAGATACAGTTAAAATGACAATAGCATCCAGAATGGAACCAGAACGGTCTGGAGTGCTCACCGGGCTTGATCCGGACTCTTAACACTGGCAGTATTGCAGAAAGACACAGTTCAAATGACAATAGCATGCGGAATAGAACCAGAACAGACTGGAGTGCTCACCAGGCTTGGTCCGGAATCTTAACACTGGCAATATTGCAGAAAGACACTGAAGAAAGGCAAAGTCCATAAAGCAATGGTAGCCGGAATGGAATCGGAACGGACTGGATCATACAAAGTCACTGGAATGAAGGAGCTCAGCACAGAGTTGTTACTTCCTGGATAGAGACTGTTGTACTGACAAATTGGTAATCCCAGGAAGTTACCTTTATACCTTGCAGTGTGGATTCATTGGATGTTGCAGTCAGCTGTCGAAAGGAGCTCGAGGATTGGACAATGGAGGATCAGCTGATGGAATCCAAGATGACAGCGCCCATGTCTGAATTTGGAGGGAAACTCTGACTAGGTCCAAACACCAGGAAGTTAGCACAATGAGAAATAAACACTGAAACAATGGAAGACAGCTCTGTGAAGTGCTATGCACAGAAGCAGCAGCCGCTGCAGGAGACTTCATGCTGGATCAGCGCTGGTGGACCTTTGGGAGCGATGTGTGGATACAGCGCGCACGGACCTTTGCGCCAACCAGAACAGACATTGCATAGGTAAGAAAGTACTTTTAAAAGTCCGGAGTGTGACACTGATATGTGGACTAAGCCTGATCGAAGATGTCAGGTATCGCAGAGCCTACAGTACCTCTATCATTTCCATAGTGAGGTTTTGGAGAAATGGGAAGCCTCACCTAAACTGAATGCCCCAATAGCTTGCCTCTCTAAGACCAAAGCCATTCTGATACTGGACACTGCTACTGTATGGGATAGCATGGATAGGAAAGTGGAGGCCACCCTTAAGGCGCTTTACACTGTTGCTGGGGAGTGCTTTAGACCCAGTTAAACTTTGGATGTGGTCAATAAGGATGAGGAGCGGTGGTTGGTACAACTAGCTGTGGGGCTGGATTGTAATAGACCCAAATCGGATGTACAAGCATTATTGGTGAGGCCTATCCAGGATTCCATCATCAGCAGTCTTGGCACACCATCCACTCTGGCTTTGTACTTGGGAGTTGGATCCAAGAAGACACTGGAGTCCCTATAATACTCTTTGGATGTCCTGTTCAGTCCTGAACTGGATGAGATTATTTGCCAGGCCACAAGGGCAAAAAGGTCTTTCCTCCCTGACAGCTTCATAAGATAAGCAGGCTTGGACAGCAAGGTGACCAACTCCCAGGACATCTGACAGTTGTCCCACAGCCTGCCCACTCATGTACTCCTCCAAGGCCAGTGATCCAATTCCACCACAGATTCCTGGGCTAGAGACATTGTAAGTCCAGGCATTTTTTCACAGTTGATATTCCTGGAGACAAATATTTTGCTATTTGCCACCTTCTTGTTGTACAAGTAGTTAATCCAGTCCTGAAACAGCAGAAAGGTTTGCATTTCTACTTAAATCTCTTTCTGGTGTAAAGACCTGAAAGTTCCCTTTCAACCTATTCTAAACTTGCTATTCTCTTGGGCGTGGACACGTTCAATATGGAGTTCTTAAAGGCACTCATCAATAGGGATTGGTTTCCATGGACAACAAGGATGCTGTTAAAGCTGATTAACTTATAGGAAGAAAAGCAATACCTTAAATATAATATCTGTTCAGGCCGCTGCGACCACTAAACCCCTAACAGATGCATACACGTTGCGTAAGCACACCGTCACACTGTAAGCACGGAGTAGCTACACGTGAGGCGGAATACACTTTATAACCCCTAGCAGAAAAGGAAAACAACACCAATTGTATTTAAAATGTTGGGATCCGACCCACCAACAGTTATTTACTAAAAAAGGGGGTTACAACAATAATTACAATCATATAAGAGAAGAGGCTACAATTAATGGATACATACGTTTGTTTCGACTGCGCCACACGGTCCCGGTCCTGACTCAGTCTGGGTAGATGACCTTCAGAGAATGTGACTGACTGGCCAGGAGGCTTGGCTTTTGTACAATATTCCAAAGAATGAAACAATAGAAACTGTATGCTCTTCTTCCATTGGTCCGGGGGTGGGACATATCCTGTGCACTGGGGATTATTGGTCAGCTCAAGCGGTGGGCGATGGCTAAGTCGTGAGATGTGATTACTGTTGTTTACATCTGAGTTCCCGCCCCAAGACCAGTTAAACCCACCACATTAATCATACATAAATCCGGTATTACTAATAACTTATTGCTGCAATATGCGACAATATCCTCATACCCACCGGATTACTGCTTATGTGACCCTGAACAATATGATCCCACACATGATATGTTCATCCATTTCCATCCTTGAGATATACATATATATATATATATATACATACACATACATACATATATACATATATATATATATATATATATATATACACACACACATACATACATTCCTGCTATTACAATTTGTTCTGAAATATATATATATTTCCATGAGTTTAGACTATTAATGTTATACCTCTGATATCTAAATGTCTGGTATGTAATTTGTCAGCTACAGTATTTAGTAATTTTGCAAGTTATTGTACAAGCAAGGTTTGTGTTTTGTGTAGGTAATTGTCTTCTTGTTTGCCTGGCTTATAGTAAAACAATGACAGTCCAGTATCTGTTGTCTCAATGTACACTTTAAAACAATGGGGGCAACCAAAGGTATTTACCTTCTTCATAGACCAGGGTACATGTTCCATGATTACAAAGCTTTGCATAAACAAGACAGTCTGATACATTCAAGGCACTGTTTGTGATTGAGTTTCTGGAAGAATCACCTTTCTATGCGTGTGAGTGGTTTGATTAAATTTGTGTGTGCACAGTAACTTGCTATTGATGAATGTACAGACTGTGTGTGAGTTATGCACTATATGGATAAAATATTGAATATGGCTTTTGTGGCTTTTCTGTGCGAATGCGTATGTTACCGTATTTACTCATACCACGTGCTAATACGCAGGGCTTCACAAGCCAATGTACGCAGCATCCGGGTTTGCGCACGCACGGCTGGTACGCAACCGCACAGAGGCCACTCTGAATGGTGTTTGCACGTGATACATGTGGCTATAATATTTTCGACTTCGACAGTCCACCCTTTGGCAGTCAACAATAACTGCCACACTTAACTAATAAAACTGAAAATATTATCTATACAATATATACAAAGTTTGGATGACCGGGAGGGAGTTGTAGGTAGGAAACGTGTAGCCTAGTGGGATAGGAAAAAGCATGTATGTATGAATCAATGTCTGAGGGGCATGTATCATCGTGCCGTATATGTTCTAAGTAAGCTTTGAGGTATTGCGAAGTATACATTAATTCCTTCTTATCCCGTATTAAGGGTCTGTAAATGGGCAAACAAACACTACCAAGCTCTTTCTAGGCAAGGCTGGTAGCCCTCACCTTTCCGGCTTCTTATACCAACAAATGGGGAGCACATTTATCTGATGATACATGGCGGGGAAACGTATGTGTGTGCTACTATATGTAGATAACGTTTATCAACTATGTGTGCCAATAACTGAGGGTTGCAGATATGAAGGTAAGACACATAAAATATACATTCACATAAAGTTTGGGTATGGTTGACGTCTTTTCCGGTTGGATGTTTCTGGGAAGAGGGGGAAACAGAGAGAAAATGGTGAAAGAAACAGGCCATGAAATTCATTTGCAATCCTTATCATAACACTGTTTCTACAGATGGGTCATAAATCAAATCCGCTGCTGTGACAATGCCCTCGCTCCTTAGACTCATTAAATTTGTGCTGTGCTTGCGCCGCGTCAGAATTCTAACACACCTGAATATCAAACCAATAATTATGATGACACCCAGAATACAAAGAAGAAATTTTCCTACAGTCATAATTATACTTTGCGCCCACTCTCCTAACCCTGAGAACTATTTGCGTGGGTTCAACCATGATACCCAGCCGGTCAGTTCATTACCCACAGCCGTCAAGGTAAGGTTGTGTTTCCTCCGGAACTCCCACTTTAACTGCAAGATCTCGTCCATCTTTTGATCGATGATCTCCGTGAGGTTGTCAGTGCTTTTCGTATATACGTACAGCACTTCACACCATATTGAGTTGCCAGAGTGGCACAGTACCCACCTGTCACAGCCGTAACATAATTAAGGACCATCCTGTGCTGGATCAGCTCCTTCTTGTAGGCTTGTAACTCCCTGCCCGTATACCTGTAGGTGTCATCATACATCTTAGTGATATTATCTATCAAGTTTTCTAGCGCATGGATATACCTATAGTTTATAGTTCCTCTGGCAGTACGGGTGATGTCTAATGCGAGAAGGAACTGAATCCCGGTGGATTCATGGATCAAATCGGAGGCTGCGTGCTCTGTCCTATCTATGAGGTGTCTCTTGATGATGTGTTCATAATGGGTATGAGTATAAGGAGTCTCAGCGTTGCGGTGAATGTCTTTCATTTTATCGTGCGTTATGGTCATGACCTCTGGTAGTACTCTCCCAATATAGCACAACCCTTTAGAGCTCGGAGTAAGCCACTTGTACGCTTTCCTCCCACATATGAAATATGCATCATCTGGGAGAACATAAGGGACAAAATGTTACAACACTATATCACATATCTTCCTTATAAAGAAACCAATCCCTAGTTCTCTCATTTGCTCAGTACAAGTTTTGGGCTGGATGATGTGGGCACAATACCCCTGCAATACCTTTCCAGCCCACATGGTTTTAATCCCACGTGTATACCTGTACCGAAAATACCTCCCACTTGTGGCTATCTAACGTACAAGTTCAGAGTTGATGGGAATATTATCAGCTCTGTGTGAAAAGGTCATTGTCAGGTTATTCCATGTCACCTCCCAATTTCCTGGTTTCTGGAAATTGGACACATTAAAACATAATAATGACCTATCTACATGGTACTGGTGGAGCTTCAAGCTAGGGGGCCTAGATATATTGAATTTCTTGTCCACCGGTCTCCCACCCCATAATTCGAGTACCTCATCTATCGTTAACGGATATGGCACTAATCCCGACTTACTCTGTCCTTGAGGTATCTGTGAGCACACCCAGCATTCAGTTTGGTATAAGACCATACCCACTAATGAGTGGTAATCACTCAAAGGATGTTGGCCAATGTCAATATTACTGTTTGACTGACATCTCTGGATGCACCCATCTTCGACTATGTTTTCGCAATTTCTACATATACAATATTCATCAGACAATAATGCTTCACAGTGCCTCCGAGCTCCGTGACTACCAGATCGCTTACTGATACCAGCCTTTACTAGAGTAATGTGCTGCTCCTGAGATCCTACAAATCCGTACTCGCCATCAGAACCCATTCCAGATCCTTGCTCAACATCTCTGGGACCCTCACAAAAACAGATTGTCCTGATCAAAAACAGAATCACCAGAAAAACCCGAAACAGTCTCTTGAGGTAGATCCATTTCGTTAAGGAACAAAAAGAAAAAATAACAAGGGAAATAAAAAGAAAAATGCAGTGGTGGGGGGGGGTGAAAAAAGAAAAATGGTATGACAACCGTCCTTGATTTTTGTTGTTCTCCGCGCTCAGGTTCCGTTCAACAGTCCTGCCTCTCAGCTTTCCCGGAACAAATTCTCTAGTGATACGAGGTTCTCTTCACCTTGCTCTTTGTCACGAGTTTTCTCCAGGTCAGCAACCTTCTTGCAGTGGGACGAGTGGACCCAAGTCTTTCTCTCTCGGCAACCTTTAGCGCTGTCGTGCTGGTCAACAAAACTTGATACAGTCCTTCCAGAGGCAGAACTCTGGGAGGCAATGGAGTCATCTGCCGCCGGGCTCCTGCTCTGAAGGGGGCACCTCTCCTCCCATTCTGTGACACCATTGAATTAAGTTAATTGATTTGATAGCTGCCGCTGTCTTTTCATTGGCCGACTTCCTCACTGGTCCCTGCACCTTACAAATCACACCCTCTTTATTATACTGAATATACACATTTTGGGTATGACTGCTAAGAAATGTGTGATTTCAAATAAAAGACAATTAAATGTATAAATACAGTGTATACATTTTTTATAGAACACTCCACACACACACACACACACACACACACACACACACACACACACACACACACACACACACACACACACACACTTATCTTAATATAGGAAATAGGGGGGCACCAATATACACACACACACACACACACACACACACACACACACACACACACACACACACACACACATTTATCTTAATATAGGAAATAGGGGGGCACCAATATTTATCTTGCCTACGGGCAACTGGGACGAACTTACGCCACTGGGTCCTTCCCACCTGTCTACGAGGCAACCTGAGCGTAAAAAATTTAGAATCATCACATAATCCCCAGGCTCAATGTCATGACAATTGCTGCTTGGTAGGTCAGGAATCGACAGTTTTAGATTCCTTTGCTGATTTCTCAATTGCTGGCTCATGCTAACCAAATATTGCACAGTTATTTCGTTATTGCACTTCAAATCATCCTGGGGGTTTATCATTACATGAGGTTGTCGACCAAAAAGAACTTCGAAGGGTGATAAGTTGGGTGATAAGTTAAGCGGTGACCTGGGAGTGGTTCTGATGCTGTACAACACTAATGGTAAGGCCTCTGGCCACAACAATTCAGTTTCAGCCATCACTTTGCTCAGCTTATTCTTAATAGTGCTGTTCATTCTCTCCACCTTCGCACTTGCCTGTGGCCGGTATGGAGTATGCAGCTTGCTATTAATACCCATCAGTTTGCACATGACCTGAAAAACTTCACCTGTAAAATGGGTACCCCTATCACTTTCAATCATTCTAGGGATACCATATCTGCACACAAATTCCTGCACGATTTACTTTGCAGTGAACACAGCAGTATTTGTGGCAGTGAGGAATGCTTCTACCCAGTTTGAAAAGACATCGGTACAAACTAACACATATTTCAAATTCCTACAGGGTGGTAACTGTATGAAGTCGATTTGTATTACCTGAATAGGTCCGTCTGTAGGAGGGATATGGGATAACTCTGTTGGTATTGCCTTACCAATATTCTTCCTCAAGCTAGTAAGACATGTCATTGCTTTCTTATCTGCATGAGAAGAGAACCCTGGTGCACTCCAGTAGGCTCTTACCAGTTTGCACATACCTTCCTTACCCAGATGAGTCAGACTGTGTGCCGCCTCAGCTAGACTTGGTAGATATGTTCTGGGGGCCACTGGCTTACCGTGTCCATCTGTCCAAAGTCATGAGGACTCCTGACCATATCCCTTCGCCTTCCAGACTGCCTTTTCCTGTAGGGAACACAAATTTTGCATTTCAATTAACTATTGCATGTTATCAGTTGTGTGAAGTAAAATCATCTCTGTATGAGAGAAGGGAAGAGAATGATGATAAAAAAAAAAGAAATTGTCGGGTTTGTGTTCACCAGCAGGCTGTCACACCATCATGCCTATCAGTGTCCGTACACAATCTCCCTTCACCAGTATTCCCATTCTCCACCGTTTGTGCATGACAAGGCACACTGCAGTAATACTGGTGCCAATATGCTGGTGAGATATACTGGATTCAGGCAGCACTCTGAATCTCTGATAAGGTATGTGGTGTATGACTTATAATCGAGTCCATGTATTGTACCCTCCTGTAGGTGAACGCAAGCGGTGAAAAAGAGACTTTGGATAAAAAACACATATGGGTTGATATTAGATAAGTTTTCAGAGGTAAAGAGAATTTTATAAAAATGACAACTGGATTGGGCACTACGGGGAATGACTCTCTACTTGGTCTACTCCCCTTAAAAATCTGTGTTTGTTGTATCACTACTGGGACTATCCGAGCCATCAATCCAGTGTCCTGTCCATCCTAAATTCATAGGGAACCCGATATTCTTGCGAGACAATTTCCTCTACCTGTGACGGGCGTGAATTTAGAACAGTGAAATGCAACTTTAGTCTTTGTGGGTGTCTAACATACTTTATGCTTCCTGGGTGTCTAACATACTTTGTGCTTCCTGAGCGGGAGCACACTATATGTATATCATATTTAACAAAGTTTCTGTTACGTTAGTCAGGGGTCACCTCTGATAAGGAAAGAAATAAAGGTTTAGCATCATAGAGGCCCCATCTTAACCCCAGCAAGTTTTGTGAAAGGGTAACGTTGTATTTATCTCGTTCTTCCCATTAGCCGAATTTGTGTCTTCTATATGGCTTTTGAATCCTTACTATGTGTCCCTTGGTCCCGTCTATGTGTTTAATAATGTAGCTCGTGTTCTGGTCTAGGGGGTCTATATTTACTATGTGTCCTATTACTCCTACAATCCCTTGCAAAATGCCCTTCCCTTTTGCAAAGATAACATTTTGTAGACCGTATCTTACCATCAGGGGTCAGTGGTTTAAGCTGGTGGGACTTCCCTGTAAGAGCCTGCATACTTGCCATCGTTGATATATTCCTTTCCTGCTCACTAGCAGACTCCCTGAGAGTATCTATTGTGACCTCTCTCCAATAAGGCAAATAATTCTGTATCCTGACTTTCAATGCCTTTTTGAGCCCGTCCATTAGCACAGAGACAGCCATCTCCTTGTAATTCGCATTGTTTCTTATGTCCGATACCCCAGTGTATCTAACCATTTCCTGCAGTGCTCTATGGAAATATTCAGATGTCAGTTCATTTTCTCTCTGTTTTATGGAGAAAATTTTATTCCACTGGATGACAATGGGGAAATACAATCCTAGTTGTATGTTAATTCGTTCCACGTTCTCCTGATTGGATTCGTCAGTCAGAAGATCGTCTGACTCTATTTTACACTCCATGATAAATTTGTGGGTGTCAATATTAGGGGGTAGGCACGCTTTCAAGAGTTTCCGCCAATCTTGGTTTGTAGGTTCATGGGCATTACCCAGATCCTTAATATACTTCTGACATCTAGCTAAATGCTTTCAGGGATCAGGGAATTCTGAAATGATTAACTGCATTTCTGATCTGGTCCACGGGCAATACATTGCATTATACCTTTTGAGGGTTACTCCCTGACTATCAGTCCTCCTATTGGGAGTTACTATTTCCAAGACAGGATGTAACCCAACCCTTCCATCCCTAGTTTGCTCACTGTGAGGTGTTATTGTCTCTGTGTAATGAACAGTCTCACACTTACCGGTGGCTGTGATCTCACCAGTCCTTTCAGTAGGAGACACCGTCACTGCTCTTATTAGTTGGGCCGAGCTCACCTCAGTTTCCTTCAAGGTGACAGCCTGGATGAGGGCTGAGAGTAGGGTGGATCCCTCATTTTCCTCTGACCTATGACCTTGGAGAGAACTTAAGACAGGGTACAATATACATGGGTTAGGGTTAATGCATTCTACATGACTATCCCCATCATTTGCCAATGCACCATTGAATGTAGCCATTTTCTCCCCTTCGACATGTGTCGGTAATGGGGTGCTTGTATTCACATTCCTGTCAGGTTTGGAACTGGCTGTGCGAGCCAGTTCCCTTTGCACCTCCCCCTCTTGTTTCCATATGTTTAAACAGTCGTTATGTCTGATCCTCTGTTTTCTAGATTCGATCAGACATATTCTAATACCTACATTCTGCAGTACCTCTGATTCAAAGCTGCTCACCCTAGGGAATGATGCCCTATCTTCAGCAGTCATATGTGCCCATTCATTGCAGAAAGCCTCCGTATGTGGACCATACTTCCCATACACAATAAACAGAGCTGACCCCCTGGGCCGCAATTCTCCAGCCTGAACCCTGGCTACCGAACGCCCCTCGCTTGTGCAATTGGATCCCATCACGGACTTTTTGCTTGCTAACGCAATCTCCAACTGCACAATCAAGGTGGCGGTGAAAGTCTTCCGAGCGTTTTCCACTTACTCCTACTCCGCTGATGCACCATGACTCACTCCAATAGTGAACACCGCATACCCAGTGAGGACCCTAACTGGTTTCTATTCACTGGAAGTTTTAGGATTAACTTACCTTTTCCAGTGAATATCTACCGTTGAAGATTTTCCTGAGAGAGACCAGCGAAAACTTCCCTTTTTGCTATACACAAATTACGCTTGCGTATGCTCTACACGGCGCTAATGATACCACGGTTTACGCAAAAGCTCGCAAAGGGGTATCAAGTTGCACCACGTATCGCACACCCAAATGCGCGGTCCAATCGCACAGCGTATAGGTACTTGTTACCTATCCGCCCTACGACCACTGGAGTCGAATCCACAAGCTGCGCTCCTCAGCCGGAGCGTAACACAAAACCTTTACTTCAATTCACAATTCTAAACTTCACAATGCACAATTCTATATCACGCTCCTCTGCAAATTTCCTCACAATTTGCGTATTTCTCTATTTGTATTAACGTAAGTCAGCCGCCTCACGCCACCGAGCCTCTGCTTAGTCAGTGTCACCACAGGATCCCGACTTCCGGGGTTCGACAACCGTTAACTCCTACTTTCACTCACTCAATTACACAGTGTTTATTCTTTTTCTGTACAGAAAAATATCACTCCCTTTGGTTGGCTACTTTACCCCAGAGTTAGTACAGTTTAAACAAAATATCAAGGTAACCTGCTTTTGAAATCAGATAGTTATGTGCTACAGTATTAAATGTAATCCCACCTTAAATTGAACAGCTATCGTGTAGTTATATCTTGCGCCCGCAACTCTACGCAACCTTGCGTAAACACGTGACTGTGCGTGCCTCTATGCCACGTGTGCGATCCTGCGCCACGTGCACGCTTCCTTATGCTGTCCTCACGTTCCATACCACGTGTACAAACGTGCGTTCGCAATTCACTTAAACCACACAATCTCGATAAATGTGAGCAATAAAACTACTATCGCTCACTAACACAACACACTCGTTCCGTACGCTTGCCGGAAGTCACCCCCAAAGGTGATCCTCTTTTGAGTGTAAACCTAAAATGTTTTAGACCGGAAACTGCGTTTTGTGTTTTACAATTACACCCTTAATACACTATTTCAAATATATACATAGCAAACAAATGTATCCGATTTCACACAGATCTAAAATGACTGTTAACTTATGGCAACAGAGGCCCTCATTCCGAGTTGTTCGCTCGCAATCTGCTTTTAGCAGCATTGCACACGCTAAGCCGCCACCTACTGGGAGTGAATCTTAGCTTAGCAGAATTGCGAACGAAAGATTCTCAAAATTGCGAATAGAAATTTCTTAGCAGTTTCTGAGTAGCTCGACACTTACTCTGCCACTGCGATCAGTTCAGTCAGTTTCGTTCCTGGTTTGACGTCACAAACACACCCAGCATTCGCCCAGACACTCCCCCGTTTCTCCAGCCACTCCCGCGTTTTTCCCAGAAACGGCAGCGTTTTTTCACACACACCCATAAAACGGTCAGTTTCCGCCCAGAAACACCCACTTCCTGTCAATCACACTCCGATCACCAGAACGAAGAAAAAACCTCGTAATGCCGTGAGTAAAATACCAAATTTCTTAGCAAATTTACTTGACGCAGCCATAGTGCGAACATTGCGCATGCGCAGTTAGCGGAAAATCGTACCGATGCGAAGAAAAATAACGAGCAAACAACTCGGAATAAGGGCCAATATGTGAGAGAGTATGCAAAGTATCAGTACGCTTTGTGTACGCTTTTCGCGCCAAAAATGTACACACAAATTTTACATGTTTTTTTTCCTGTGTCCTTCGGATTACAACAACAGCACCTCTAAGACTAGACAGAACAGACGTGATCTAACAGCACAAACTGGTTTTAGCACAATGCAAAGGTTAACATGCGTCTCCACCCTTTGCTGATAGATCAAAGTCTGTTATGGCCTGCAAGTCTGTGAGTGTGTGATGAACCGGAGGAGCCCCCAATTGTTAAAGCTGATTAACTTATAGGAAGAAAAGCAATACCTTAAATATATATCTGTTCATGCCGCTGCGACCACTAAGCGTGTGTGTGTGAAACCCCTAACAGATGCGTACATGTTGCGTAAGCACGCCGTCACGCTGTAAGCACGGAGTAGCTACACGTGAGGCGGAATACACTTTATAACCCCTCACAGGAAAGGAACACGACACCAATTGTATTTAAAATGTTGGGATCCGACCCACCAACAGTTATTTACTAAAAAAGGGGGTTACAATAATAATTACAATCATATAAGAGAAGAGGCTACAATCAATGGATACATACGTTTGTTTCACCTGCCCAACCCGGTCCTGGTCCTCAGTCAATCTGGGTAGATGACCTTCAGAGAATGTGACTGACCGGCCAGAAGGCTTGGCTTTTATACAGTATTCCAAAGAATGAAACAATAGAAAATGTATGCTCTTCCATTGGTCCGGGGGTGGGACATATCCTGTGCACTGGGGATCATTGGTCAGCTCAAGCGGTGGGCGATGGCTAAGTCTTGAGAAGTGATTACTGTTGTTTACATCTGAGTTCCTGCCCCAAGACCAGTTAAACCCACCACATTAATCATTCATAAATCCGGTATTACTAATAACTTATTGCTGCAATATGCGACAATATCCTCATACCCACCGGATTACTGTTTATGTGACCCTGAACAATATGATCCCACACATGATATGTTCATCCATTTCCATCCTTGAGATATACATATATATATACATACATACATACATACACACACACACACATATATATATATATATATATATATATATATATACACATACATACATTCCTGCTATTACAATTTGTTATGAAATATATATATATATTTCCATGAGTTTAGACTATTAATGTTATACCTCTGATATCTAAATGTCTGGTATGTAATTTGTCAGCTACAGTATTAAGTGATTTTGAAAGTTATTGTACAAGCAAGGCTTGTGTTTTGTGTAGGTAATTGTCTTCTTGTTTGTCCTGGCTTATAGTAAAACATTGACAGTCCAGTATCTGTTGTCTCAATGTACACTTTAAAACAATGGGGCAACCAAAGGTATTTACCTTCTTCATAGACCAGGGTCCATGTTCCATGATTACAAAGCTTTGCGTAAACAAGACAGTCTGATACATTCAAGGCACTGTTTGTGATTGAGTTTCTGGAAGAATCACCTTTCTATGCGTATGAGTGGTTTGATTAAATTTGTGTGTGCACTGTAACTTGCTATTGATGAATGTACAGACTGTGTGCGAGTTATACACTATATGGATAAAATATTGAATATGGCTTTTGTGGCTTTTTTGTGCGAATGCGTATGTTACCGTATTTACTCATACCACTTGCTAATACGCAGAGCTTCACGAGCCAATGTATGCAGCATCCAGGTTTGCGCACGCATGGCTGGTACGCAACCGCACAGAGGCCACTCTGAATGGTGTTTGCATGTGATACATGTGGCTATAATATTTTCTACTTCGACAATGCGTACTTATATATTACAATCTGGCAGGAACACCAGTGCCTCATAAGGTTTGCCTTTTAGTTCCATCATATTCGGTTTCAAGTCCTGCACTTTGGCCTAGCCACAATGTAGGGTTCACAAAGATCGTGCCACTGTAGTTACACCTATCATTCCCAGATCTGGGGGTGAAGGCTCTTTCTTACCTGGACTATCTAATGATCAACTCAAACTCTCATAGCTCGGCATTAGCTGCTGAATAGCTACTTTGCATAAAATTGCTGGGTGTTCATAATAATTTGCTCAATCAGTCTCTTATATGCCTGTTTCTGTGTAGCATTAGTCACTATTTCTCAGTCTGCCCTCAGTGCTACATACATCTGTTGCTTCTTTTACGCTGCCATATATTTGTCCCTCTCCCACAGGAGTCTCTCCTGAACATACCCTGGCTAAGTTCTATACCCAATTCACATGACATAAGGGAGACGCATCACCTTTCAAATGGACCATTGGAAGGTAGAACACATCAGTAATATGCCAGGCTTACCTTTGTGCAGGATTGCCCGTACCGGAGAATATAAAGGAGTATTCCATGAGAAAGGGTTGGCATATCCTGGACAGCTCAGCTGAGAATGTTTCCTGGTCTTCACTGCACATATTCATAAAACTTTACAGATTTTGCATCCAAAGATACCATTTTTGCATACCACAAGTCCTGATCATTCTCGCCCATGAGGATGGCTTTAGGACATCCACAATGGATGTTAGAGAAAATAAGATTGTTGTACGTGCGCTAAATCCTTTCTCCCATTCCATTGGGGAACACTGGACGCTTTCCTGTTACATTTCTTCCTTCGTGTCTCATATCTTATTCAGTTTCTTTAAATCTGGAACTGTTCCTGTTCAAGAACTTTGCTTTCTCCTTTACCTCTTATTCTGTACTCCTGTCCTGTCCTTTGATGCTTTGTTAGACAAAATTGAACTTCTCAGGCAGACAATAGGATATAAAGGGACTTGCGCAAATTGCAGATACATTTAAGGTGATCAAGCTCCTGTCCCCACACTCTGTACCCCTTGGTGATCCAGATTCCCTGTGGTCTGTGAGAAAAACGATTTCCCGGAAGTACAAAAATCCAGTTCTTTCTATTTCAGTAAATTCCACTTTTTGGGCAAATGTTTGATTGTGCATCATTTGTTTTCTCATTTTCATGTGTCTTCCTCTTACTATGATAGAGTTCTCTATCGCCTTGTCAGTCACGTCACCCTAACCCCATTTTATAGCATTCTCGTATAATTAATAATATAATATTATAGAAGACTTTTCCTGTATGTGGACGCTACAAATTCCCTCCCCATCTATATCTGCTCTATGGTCCTTCCCTACTTTATAAACTAGTACCTTCGTTTAATTTGAAGATTTTGAAATATGAAAGGTAATATGGTTTTTAAACCAAAATAAAGTTTATTCTATTTGAAAACTCACTGTCATGCACTCAACAAAAAGTTCCCCCCATACTATGATGGAATGTAAAATCATTTTAACACTCTCTTAACCAAACTGTCTTCAGGTAGTTTACTTATGTACTACAGGAACTTAAATTGTTAGATTTATGGGTCTATTTACTAAGCCTTGAATGGGGATAAAGTGGAGAGAGATAAAGTACCAGCCAATCAGCTCCTAACTGCCATGTCACAGGCTGGGTTTGAAAAATGACAGTTTGGCTGGTACTTTATCTCCGTCCACTTTATCTCCATCCAAGGTTTAGTAAATAGACCCCTTAGTGAGGCACAGCAGCAGCAGATTTGATTTATTTTAATTCATTGTTTTTTTAAATCCATTGTTTTGCCAGCTTGTTTCTGCTGGACCGCTATACTTATCTGGTCCAAACTAAAGACAGGGGGTGCTGAACAGAGAATGTGGGCTGTACAATAACTTTTATATTGTATTAAAATTTATCAGAAAAGATAACCACATGATGGAAACGGCATCTAATCCCACAAGCATAGGTGGCCAAACGTAATGTATTTATCAAAGCATTACATTGAAGAGAGATCAAGTACTAACCAATCAGCTCCTAACTGTCCTAACACAGCTAGTAAAATTACAGAAGCAGATTGGTTTGTATTTTATCTCTCTCCAAGCTTTGAGAAATCTCTGCCTTAATTCCAAACGTTTGGATTTATTCCAATCTACCTTGAGCTAAATAGCGTCTGCTAGATTGGGGACTGAGATGGAATGATTTATTTACACACAGCCCATGCTTGACTATGGGAGACTCCCAATTTTTGGGTACACCCACATCCCACTTGCTTCCTTGTGAAGTGGACACAATGGGAGTAAATTACTGGAATTGTGGTGCCGTATCGAAGGGAAGGGCTTAATGACACAAATCACTTAATTTTAATCCCACTTCTCCCTCCCCGGTGGACCTGCCAATCACAGTGCTTTGTCGTTGTGTGGGTGGGGCCTAATTACATGACCATTCAGCTCCGCCCACTGAAGTGACCAGCAGCATTTTGTCTCTGGGCTTCTCGGGGAGGAGACAGAGAAAGCCGGCAACTATAACCCAGTCAGTAGTGCCCATCAGCTTCCATCAATATTATCCAAATGCCCCATAATGAGCCACTGGATACCATTGTCAGCCAATTGCTGCAGTATGGCAGTGATGGGACCAGCACTTAGCACGGTTGAGTCAACCATGAATGGATCTTCAGGAAGGAATGGAGCTAGAAGGAATGATGTCTCCTGTCCTTTTCCTCTAAGGTTAGCCGCCTTACCTGGTTCACACGTTGGGATAAAGGAGATGGAGGCCCTGTGGCAACGACAAGTAATATTACTAATGAGAAGCAAAACAGCACTTTTGCCACGACTGATCCCTCGGATGGAACGGGCAGCAGTTCAATAGGTATGTTATTTATGGCCTAAAATATAAATAACGAATAAGTATATCCCTACTAACATATACAATGAAACATATGTTGAATCGATTGACTTGACACAGGCTATGTGTTTTCCCATAGTGCCCACTCACATTCCCATTTTTTAGGTACTGGTGTACAAACTCCAATGTGCGTGAGCGGCTCAGAACCTGACACACAAAGTTGGTGTCACCGGGGTTTATTTACTAAGCAGCGGCTCATAAAAGCCAGCGCTTCCTTGCATGTTTAAGTCCGAAATGTAAAATTTAAAAGGGCAATATAATTTTAATAGCAAACCTTGGGGTGTTTTGCCATCACCAGCCTTTATGCATACCATTGGGTGTGGTATAGAGGATCTACAGTAATTAGATCGACCCCATATGGTCAACTTGCATGAGGTTGACAGGGTTAAAAGGTTGACAGGGTCAACAGGTCGACATGGAAAAGGTAGACCGTAGAAAAGGTTTACAGGTACAAAAGTGCGACAGGGTCAAAAGGTTAACCAAAAATGTCGACACGATTTTTAAAAGTTTTTGGGTGTTATTTTCTAGATATTTGACCACAACTATTGCAAACGTATATCCCGCCCTCGGGCTGGCTTCACTCGCCATGCTTCAGGCAAGGGGTTCTCGATCCGCTACTGCTGTGCTCGGCACATGTTACTATTCCCAATCATAGTCCATGTGGATGGTAAATCAAGCAAAAGTTTAAAAATATGGGAAACCCCCCCAAAAAACTTGTATCAACCATATGTGTCGACCTTAAGCACTATTGACGTTTTGACCCTGTCGACCTAATGCATATCGACCTGTCGACTTTCTAGCTAGACACTGTCTAGCTTTACATTGAAACCCCATACTATCACAGAACACTTTATATCTGATTCATTATCACAAGCCATCATAACGGGGGATGGCAAATATTCATCCATGGCAAAATATTCCTACACAAAGACCTATTCACAAAGCCAGAAGTAAAGATTTAGTTTGGCCCTGACGATACTCTATGAAGCTGCACACATTGCCCACTTCAAGGTCTGGGTGAGAAATGGAACCATGGTTACATAACTACGTTGTTTGGGTGGGTTCCCGGGGAACCGAACCCGCTCATCCTTAGTTAAGATGAACCGATACTCAGCTCTCATGGCAGGATGTAGATACAGTATTTAGTGAAGATGTTTAGATATGTCAAATGTAACAAAGTAAAGAAACTTGGCGTTCAGGAAACCTTACATGCAACAGCTAATCGTTGTGTTCCTCTAGACCAACGTTCTGTGCTACATATTTACTAATGACTCTCTTACAGATGAAGTGTCCTGTACTGTCCGACTGAAGAAGGCCATACTCTGGTTATGTGGGATGGAAAAGAGAAGCGAAGGGGAAGAGGAACAATGCCCTGTCCCACTACAGTCACCTGATATTCTGCTGTATGAGCGCCCTGTAGTGTCACACATCCTGAACATCAACCTCATCCTGTGCACAAGTGTAGGCATTTTCCTATGGGGTTACTTTGGCTAGGCTTAAATCACGCTATATTTCCTTATGGCACATGTACTTGCTGGACGGGGGACCCCATGACTCTTACATCGCTTAAATTACCTTATTTTGGACAAAAGATTAAAGTTGTCCTGCTGAGCAATGTGTTCAGACAACCTTCCTCTGTTACAGAAAGTTGGGTCAAATGTAAAGTAACTAAATGATGTTCTCTGTAAGGGCCATACGCAGACATGAAGATCCCCTGGGAGTATAAGGCTGGTGATATGGCATGGCCCCTTGTGATTTATCTAACATTGTGTACACGTTACTTTATCTAACACGTGTACTGTACATCTACAGTGTGTTATCAGATTGCTTTAACTAAAACACCCGGTTACTATAAGTCCACATCTGCTGTATTCGTCACCAATTTATGAAAATGGCATTTCCCTTATTTGGAGATTCGAAATACAGTATAAAGTATTAAATTAAAATCTCAAAACTCAATGTCTATTTTATTGCTTATTGTAAAAAAAAGCATATATCTATATACTGTATATATATGTCTGTGTGTGTGTATATATATATATATATATATATATATATATAAAATAAAAAGAAGAAAAGCGCCTCCTAGTGCAATATGCAATTTCTTAAAGTGACTTGTGCTCTGTATTCAGGTGTATAAAAACGTACTGCAATGTGAAGGCAAAAAAACCCTAATATTTACCTGACAGACAAGGAAGCAGGACAGACCAGGAGAGGGATCCTTATTTTAAAGGATTTGAGAAACTAGTGGGATTTCTCTAATTCTTTTTTTTCTGCAAAATCGGCTGAGAAAACAGATTTGGAAAAATAGAGAAATATATCGCAGAGGGCAACCCTTTGGGCAGCCACCTAGCCGAATACAGGATAGGAGGTTGTGAACACTAATCTGGAAAACTAGAACCTTTGAAAAAGAAAAAAACTTTCCTGAGGGAAAATCTACAGGTAGCTACATATTACAGGATAGGCGGTACCAGATAAAGATACTGTCCAGCCACTTACTAATGTGAACAAAAGATTAACCAAGGAGACCACACCATTGACAGTCAACTGACTATTGTCTTGATAGTATATACTAAAGACACCCCTGATGAAGTCATAGATGACGAAACACGATGGATGATATAGTATTTGGATCCTTAAAGGAAAGGAAAAAGTTGTCTATCAAGTACCTACAGAAAAACTCAATTGTATCTATGTATTGTCTTACTGCAATAGGTTTTAGTAGAAATTATTTTACAAATATTTTAAGGAGGAATTTTTAATAAATGTATGTATACTTTGGAAAAGAAAAGACTGATGCCATTTCACTTATCTACTAGATTGGTATAAGAGGTGCATTATTCTACATATAACTGATATAAAGTATAAAGGGCATCAATCTTTAGAAATTTACAAGTATTAGGCGCACCCCAAAGAAACAACCTTTATATATATATATATATATATATATATATATATAAAAGTATAGATAAAAAGCTGCGCATTTAAACACACTTTCCTTTAATATATTCGTCCATTATTAATGTCCTGCATCCCGTTATTTCTGATGTATGCTGCCGCTTCCTCCGTTGTGAATCAGAGCCACTGATTCCAATAAGCATGTAACGAAAGAAAGGTGGAGGGCGCAGGTATAAGTAAAAGGTTTACAATTCCATTTATTAAGAAACAATGCTCACATATATCTCAGCTTTAATTGGTAAACTCAATCCTCCATACAACGGCCAAGCCTCGGAGCCGCTCACTCCCGTACTTGCTCGTACGTTAGATCTCAAGAGTCGCGGGTGCCGCTTGTTGTTTCACCGGGACCCAGACACAGTTCCAGCAATGCGTCTCTCGCTCCACAGGCCACGCCCAACGCGTTTCGTCGATGGACTTCAACAGGGGGTGTGGCTATGGTCCGTCTCACCATTAATTTATACCTCATCAAACACCTGTACTCCATAATCAACTAATACAATCTACATGGATTTAAATCATCACAGCTCTCATATCTATTACAGCTATATCTAAAAATTAAAATAACATAATTTAAGAGACTCATATACAAAATGATCTCTCCAAAATAGCACATATATACAAACACAGATTTAAACAACTTTAAAACTCATTTGTAAACCATACATAGTTACTTAAATAGCTACCACATATCAGTAATTTATAATAGTAACCAATCTTGGTACCTATACACAATGACTACCGCATATTGATCACTATACTGATAGCCAGCATTGGGACTTTTAACACATCATACGTTGATACAATATAACCTGAAAAAATAGAAAGTGCAATAATGAATCATTCAGAGAACGAGAAAGAACCAGAAAGCAGCAATCCTAAAGAGGAATTCCAATTCAAACCCTATTTACATTTAACCCCACATAATCTCAATACCAATATCTGCACCCGTGTTACCCGTAAAAAATCGCACTCTGGTGGGGCAAAGGAATCAATGATCCAACTACAATGCCACACAGAACGGATTCCCCGGGCCGCACCTAATGCAGAAAAGGTGTAATGTCATAATTTTCATTTATCCCTAATGGACTAATTGTTTCTAATGCGTGAATCCAAAAAAACTCCCTTTTACTTAACTGTTTAAGAATATCCCCCCTCTCTCGTCTAACCTAACATGCTCGAGGGCTTTAAAGCTAAATTTACTCAGATCACCTCTGTTACATATTAAAAAATGTCTTGGGACGCTGTGCTCTTCGCATTTCCTTACTATACTCCGTGTGTGTTCTAGCATACAAATTTTTAGCTGACGCTTGGTCTAACCTACGTATCTACCTCCGTATGCGCATTCTACCATATATATCACGCACGTAGTCTGACAGTTTGTCATTTCTTTTATATCCCAGTATTTAGTTTTATCCCTATTCCAAATCCTCTATCTTTCTTTACTCACGAAGGAACACATTTTACATCTACCACAAGGGAAAAAAACAGTTGTTTACTTCAACCAAGAATTTTCCTTTATTTTTGACAAATTACTTGGTGCTAACGAATTTTTTAAACTCCTCGCTTTCCTAAAAATGACTTGGGGTCTTTCTGGTAACAACCCTTTCAACACCGGATCTATTGATAGAACTTCCCAATGTTTCACAAGAATGTTTTTAATTTCTTTATTCTTAGTATTAAAACCTGTGACAAAAGGTATTAAAGTGTTATTTCTTTCACTTTTTTTCTTATAAGAAAGCAGACTTCCTCTATCAACCTTATCAGCCTTCTCTTTACATTTTTCTACTAGTTTCAAAGGATATTTCTTTTCAAGGAATCTTGTTTTATACAGTTCTATTTGTTGTTCATACATTCCTTTTTCCCTGCAGTTACGTTTAACCCTTAAGAATTGCGAATAGGGTATATTCGCAATCCAGTTCTTATAATGGCAACTATTGAAGTGTACATAATTGTTACTATCAACCTTCTTTATATAGGTATAAGTATTTATAGTACTTCCTGGACTCCACTTCCCTGTGTCAATAACCAAGTCAAGAAATTCTATTTTTTCTGTTTGGAAATTCAAAGTGAATTTTAAATTATAATTATTACTATTTAAATAAATCATAAACATACAGATGTAGCCACCTTTATCTTGACCGATTCTCCGCCAAGACGGACGTTTAGTCACGGTAAGGCGATAGCTGAGTTTAATCACAGGCAGGTGCGTTGAGGTGATTCTAGATACTCAGCATGCATTACACATCTCCACCACTGGGTCGCTAATGCTCCACTAATCCAGTACTTTCGATCGTACAGTATAGCGGCGGATTGATCTACAGCTCTGGCAATTGGTCAGTGATGACTGTAATGTGAATACTGTAGGCGTAACGGGAGGCGGTGGAAAAAGATGGTGACCTACAGTATGGAGACGCAACTAATTGTGTAAAAGGAAGAATGTACAGTACAATGTATAAACACCGTGCTTTTAAAATACATGTACAGTAAATGAGCGTCTGAGTTCCTTAAGGCATAATGGGAATGGTGGGCTAGCGGGAGGCGGTGGAAAATACCGTGCTTTACAAATGCGAGCGTCCGAGTCCCCTAAGGCATAAACCAACACCAATGGGGAGGGGGCCGGGCGCTGTTTGCTGTACTTTCACACACGAATTTGGGAATCTCTCATGAGGCGTCGTGGGCTAGCAATGAAGGCTCCCACATCCCATGCTGGGGGTCCAGGGTTCGAGACCTGATGTGCCTTCTTTTTTTTTTTATTGTAATAATATACTGTATTACTTTATTTTCATTGTAAGATAGTCAATGGAAGGGTGCACACAAGTTACATATAAATCAGAGTACATCTGCAGGAGCGATTCTTTACGCTAAATGCAACTACACAGCGGCAATGAGTAGAAATGAGTGTATTCTGACGCAACTAATTGAGCAAAACAGTACTGTACATTTTCGGCGTTTGTGTATTGCACAGGACCTGAATTCCCTCCCTGTCCACTGCATGATCTGTGCAGGCTCCCAGGGGGGAAGGGCGATGGGGGTAGGGGAAGACGATGGAAAATACAGTGCCTTTGAAATGCAATTATATGAGCGTCCGAGTCCCCTACGGCATAAACCAACACCAATGGGAAGGAAGTGCCAACCTTTTTTTTTCTATGTGTTCCCGTGACATTCACTTTAATATTTTTTTTTTCTCTCTCTAATACATCCAATGGAAGGATGCACACAAGTTTCACATAAATCAGAGTAGATCTGCAGGAGCGATTCTTTACGCTAAATGCCACTACACAGCGGTAATGAGTAGAAATGAGTGTATTCTGAGTGAGTAAACCAGTACTGTAGATCTTCGGCGTTTGTGTATTGCACAGGACCTGAATTCCCTCCCTGTCCACTGCATGATCTGTGCAGGCTCCCAGGGGGGAAGGGCGATGGGGGTAGGGGAAGATGATGGAAAATACCGTGCCTTTGAAATGCAATTATATGAGCGTCCGAGTCCCCTATGGCATAAACCAACACCAATGGGAAGGAAGTGCCAACCTTTTTTTTTCTATGTGTTCCCGTGACATTCACTTTAATATTTTTTTTTTTCTCTCTCTAATACATCCAATGGAAGGATGCACACAAGTTTCACATAAATCAGAGTAGATCTGCAGGAGCGATTCTTTACGCTAAATGCCACTACACAGCGGTAATGAGTAGAAATGAGTGTATTCTGAGTGAGTACTGTAGATCTTCGGCGTTTGTGTATTGCACAGGACCTGAATTCCCTCCCTGTCCACTGTATGATCTGTGCAGGCTCCCAGGGGGGGAAGGGCGGTGGGCTAGCCGGAGGCGGTGGAAAATACTGTGCTTTACAAATGCGAGCGTCCGAGTCCCCTAAGGCATAAACCAACACCAATGGGGAGGGGGCCGGGCGCTGTTTGCTGTACTTTTACACACAAATTTGGGAATCTCTCATGAGGCGTCGTGGGCTAGCGATGAAGGCTCCCACCTCCCACGCTGGGGGTCCAGGGTTCGAGACCTGATGTGCCTTTTTTTTTTTTTTATTGTAATAATATACTGTATTACTTTATTTTCATTGTAAGACAGTCAATGGAAGGTTGCACACAAGTTACATATAAATCAGAGTACATCTGCAGGAGCGATTCTTTACGCTAAATGCAATTACACAGCGGCATTGTAGATCTTCGGCGTTTGTGTATTGCACAGGACATGTGCAGGCTCCCAGGAGTGAAGGGCGTAGGGCGAGACAGTGAAAAATACCGTGGTCAAACAAAAACTAAGGGAAACTGTCACACAGTAACAACGCTGAATGCCTGGAACGCACGACGTCTGAGACGCACGACCTCTGAGACGCACGACGTCTGAGACGCACGACGTCTGTGACGCACAGTGCGCATAAGGACGGTGTCATGGCTGACCGTCCTTATGCTCTCGGTGAGCTGCGTCTCCTCGTGCGCTGGCGGGACAGAAGTCTCGCCAGCAACGAGGAGAAGGTGAGGGCCTACAGGAGGGCCAGCAGGGATATCCTCCGGAGATATAACCGGAGAAGATCGGTCAGGTCCTTGCAGAGGAGGTGGAGTGACCTCGTCCGCCGGACTCCAAGGCGCCTGCAGGCCATAAGGGATTGTAAGTACAGTACATTACTGTAGATTACTGTACTTTAAGTTATTGTAGTTACAGGTACAGTACATTATAGCAGGTGGCTGCTGTAGCAGCAGGTATCCGGTCTATACAGCACTGTATCTGTGGTAAACAAATGGTTAAACAAGGCCCAAACATTAACCAGGATCAAAAGGTCAATTTGTTTTTTTTACACTTTTTCAATTTTTCTTACATTTACTATCCATGTCAAAAGTGACACCACCTAGGTCGACACCATGTCGACCTATATCTGGTGTCAACTAATTGGTGTCGACCTAGATGGTGTGGCTTTTGAAATTGGTTGACAACAGTTATACTGTAGGTTGACATGGCCGTTAAGTTGACATGGAAAAAGATCGACATGAGTTTTACAAAAACTATTATTTTTTTTTTTAACTTGTGTGTATATATAGTTCTTTACAATCCACGTGGTCTACGATTGTGCAGTGTATCATGCAGTGTACAGTATATGCAGTGTATCACAGTGTATCGTGCTGCGTAATTGCAGCGTGTCATGCAGTGTACATTCAGTATATGGTATTGTGCAGTGAGTGTAATGCATAGTGAATCACATCGTGCAGTGTACTGTATACACATGTGGTAATTGCAGTGTTTTGTGCAGAGTACATTGTATCATATTTTTCAGGGAAATGTGCAGTGTAATGTGCAGTTTGTTGTATTACGCAGTGCAGTGCATACAGTATGCAGTGTCGTGCAGTGTACCTGCAGCGTATTGTGCAGTGTAATGTGCAGTTTGTCGTATTGTGCAGTGTACTGTATCACATAGTGCAGTGCATATGCAGTGTCGTGCAGTGCATCGTGCAGTGTACCTGCAGCGTATTGTGCAGTGTATCGTACATTATCATTCAGTGTAACGTGCAGCTGTAATTGCAGTCTCCTGCCTCCCACGCTGAGAGTCCCGAGTTTTATTCCCAAAGTTCCAGTCAATTTTTTTTTGGTTATAAAAGAGATTTGTGTTTCAGATAGTACAGTGTTCTAAGGGACGTTACTGTGGCAGAAATTATTCAAAGGGATGTTACAGTGGCCTAATGTGTTCTGACGTGCAGAACACATTATGCATAATGTGTTATAAGGTTCATGACTGTGGCAGATCTCTACTTTGTGACGTAATGTGGATATACTACTGCACTACTGTGACGTACAGTACAGTAACGTGAATAAGGTGCTCTACTGTGTGACACAACGTGAATCAAGGACAGTACTGTGACGTGAATAAACTGCACTACTGTGACATGACGTGAATAAGATGAATTCAGGTGAGTGCTGCATCATCTGTCATGAAATCAATTTATACTGTAATGAACAGTACTGAGATGGTTAAGGGTGGGAGGGCTGCATGCTGATGTGTGTCATAATGTTTATAAGGGCAATGCTAATGGGTGTTACAATGTCTATAAAGGTAGTGTTCTGTCTAATACCCTGGACCTACTGTACTGTAGCGATACTGTAAGTGTACTGTATGTCACATTTAGAAATGTGCCCCTTAAGTTTTGAAGACAGTACAGTACACTATGCCCGCCTGAACAATCCCATTGATAGTGATGTCATAAAGATGCTGTCAATGTTGAATTTCATTGGCTGTACAGTATGCTGCCATTATACTGTATATATATTTTTACAGGGCTGGGAGCACGACGGCACAGAAGGCGGGACAAGCGCCGCCAAGCTGGTGAGTATTGTCAAATACAGTAGTGTACATACTGTAGTGATTTATACAGTCCTACCCCCCTGTCCTGACCAGCACAGATAACTCACTGCAATCCAGATGGGAGGGAGGGTGGGACACTTCCTGTGAGATCTGGTTGCCCGTGATGTTAAGAATGTCTGTTTACAAAACTAAATGTAAATATTAAACACACAGTATAAATAACATTGTAGATATCTGAATACCCGTGCTTCACTATGGGATGAGGATGGTAAATTACAGTGATAGTTGTTTGTTAATTTACGTTTGTTGGCGATCTAGTATACTGTATACTTTCAACATACTGTATCTGGCTTCTCTGATGCAGATTGTGTAGTGGCCGGACCCTTTTTTGGTCCCCTCGCTCTTCCCACTATACAAATCTCAGTCTGTGTCTCCCTGCTTCCCCCATTCCCCTCCTCACATCATGTCACTGCCCCTGTCACATGCAGCCCTGTCCTCACTGACACATCACTCATCTCCTGATATACTCTGTGCTGCTGGGGACCATGCTCCTCCCACTATATAACTCTCAGTCTGTGTCTCCCTGCTTCCCCCATTCCCCTCCTCACATCATGTCACTGCCCCTGTCACATGCAGCCCTGTCCTCACTGACACATCTCTCATCTCCTGATATACTCTGTGCTGCTGGGGACCATGCTCCTCCCACTATATAACTCTCAGTCTGTCTCCCTGCTTCCCCCATTCCCCTCCTCACATCATTTCGGTGCTCCTGTGAAATTATCTTTTTTTTATAGTTTCTTATATAGCGCAGCACATTATCTATCTCCTGATATACTCTGTGCTGCAGGGGACCATGCTACTGTTCTTCCAGTATATAACTCTCAGTGTGTGGTTTGTTCTACCTGCATTCCCCTCGTCACATCATGTCACTGCCCCTGTCACATGCAGCCCTGTCCTCACTGACACATCACTCATCTCCTGATATACTCTGTGCTGCTGGGGACCATGCTCCTCCCACTATATAACTCTCAGTCTGTGTCTACCTGCTTCCCCCATTCCCCTCCTCACATCATGTCACTGCCCCTGTCACATGCAGCCCTGTCCTCACTGACACATCTCTCATCTCCTGATATACTCTGTGCTGCTGGGGATCATGCTCCTCCCACTATATAACTCTCAGTCTGTGTCTCCCTGCTTCCCCCATTCCCCTCCTCACATCATTTCGGTGCTCCTGTGAAATGATCTTTTTTTTTATAGTTTCTTATATAGCGCAGCACATTATCTATCTCCTGATATACTCTGTGCTGCAGGGGACCATGCTACTGTTCTTCCAGTATATAACTCTCAGTGTGTGGTTTGTTCTACCTGCATTCCCCTCGTCACATCATGTCACTGTCCGTGTCACATGCAGCCCTGTTATCACTGACATACTGTATCATGCATGTCCTGATATAGTTAGTGTTATGATTCCAGCACTCTGGTCAGAGAAGATCTTATGGCAAGGACCGGAGCACTGGAACGGAATGCTGGGGAAGGGAGCAGGACAGGAAAATAGCCCCTGGCGCCCTAACTCTGTTGTCTCACCCGTGTTGTCAGAAATCCCCTGCGAGACTATGGTTTCTTGAGCCCTTGGCAGCCGCGTTTGAAGGGCGGATTATGTCTGCCCAACTTCGATGCCCCCCGGTCTTAATGAGAGACAAAGGGAAACCCGAGACAGGGTGATAACAAGAGGCCCTCTAACTAAACAACCAGGCCAGGGGCTAAGCAAACTCAAAACTATAATATGTGCGGAGAAACCGCCAGGGAAAAGGACAACCAAAATATCCACTTGTCCAATTCTCCTACCCGGCACCGCCGAGTACCAGAGAGGACTTGTGGAAGCGGAACCCTCCGCAAATGCTCCAAACACAAAATATAAAAAGGTAAAGCGGCTGAGCCGCAACACACGGCAGAGCCGCAACTCACGAACACCACTGGATATAAAACGGTGATCAGTCAGGACTCCAGGGAACCAAACGACCTCTTGGGATGAGATGACAACTCCCGAATACCGGACTTCTGAGGACTGGAATGACCGGATACAGCAGGACTGGAAACAGACTCTCAGCAAACAAAGGCAGCATGCAGGAAGCTATTACCGGCGTCTGTGAGAAGCCCTGGGAGTGTATTTAACAAGGAGTCCTCCAATCAGCTGCTAAAGGCTGATTAGAAAAAATGCCGTGCTGCTGCCTTGCTGCACGGCCAGAGAGCAGGTGAATATCTTAATTTCCTAAAGAAGCCTAGCAACGGGGAACGCGGTCCGCCAGTGGCGTCCCCGTTGCTAGGGTCCGTGCGGCTCAGCGTGCCCGGCGTCTAGCGTTGCTAGGGAGCCGGCGGCTGTATGCGCACGGCGTCTCTAGTTGCTAGGCGCCGGGCCGCGCAGACAAGCGGACCCCGGCGCCTAACAGTACCCCCCCCTTGAGGAGGGGTCAAGGAACCCCTAAAGCCAGGTTTCTGAGGAAATTCCCGAAAAAATGCTCTCTTGAGCCTCGGGGCATGAAGATCCTTATCCAGGACCCAAGACCTTTCCTCCGGACCATAGCCTTTCCAGTGAACTAGAAAATACAGCCGACCCCGGGACAATTTGGAATCGAGAACCTTCTCTACCAAGAACTCCTGTTGTCCCTGTACATCCACTGGAGATCTACCCTGAGAGATCTTCCGAGGAAATCTACTGGAAGAAACGTATTGTTTCAACAGGGAACAATGAAACATATTTCCAATCCTGAGAGATCTTGGTAAACGTAACCGAAAGGCAACTGGGTTGACTCTTTTAATAATAAGAAATGGCCCAATAAATTTGGGTCCCAGTCTAGCCGAGGATTGTCGAAGCCTGATGTTGCGAGTCGACAACCACACCCTATCTCCCACCTTAAAAGTGCAAGGACGTCGGAGCCTGTCAGAAAATTTCTTCTCTCGAAAGGCCGCTTTTCTGAGAGCAAGGTGCACCTTTTTCCAAATGGCTCTGAGATGGGAGGTTAAGGTTAGCGAGGAGACTGAGGAATGATGAAAAAAAGAATTAGCTCTGGGGTGAAAACCAAAAACTGAAAAGAATGGAGACTCTTTAGTGGAGGAATGACAAGAATTATTGTAAGCAAATTCAGCCAACGGAAGAAACTCGGACCAATCATTCTGGAGTTTGGCTGAATACAAGTGCAAATATTGTTTCAATGATTGGTTAACTCGTTCGGTTTGCCCGTTGGATTGTGGGTGGTAACCGGATGTTAACGACAATTTCATCTTCAATGAGGCACAAAAACATTTCCAGAATTGTGCGATGAATTGTGGACCCCGATCAGAAACAATATCAGTAGGCAACCCATGAAGCCTGAATACATGGCGGAGAAACAAAACTGCCAACCCTTGGGCAGAAGGCAATCGGGGAAGAGCAATAAAATGAGCCATTTTACTAAAACGGTCCACTACCACCCATATGACTCGGAATCCGGCTGAAAGGGGAAGGTCAACCACAAAATCCATGGAAATATGAGACCACGGCCTGAGAGGAACATTTAAGGGCATAAGTTGCCCGATGGGCAAGGAACGGGGAACCTTATGCTGTGCACAAACCTGACACGAATAGACAAATTCCTTGACGTCTTTAGAAAGACCAGGCCACCATACTGAGCGAGAGACTAACTCCAATGTCTTAGAGACTCCTGGATGCCCTGAAACTTTGTTATCATGGAATTCCGTTAAAACAGTAGCTCTCAAAAACTCAGGGACGTAAAGACGACCAGCAGGAGTAATTCTAGGAGCTTGGTGTTGAAGCTGTTTTAACTGGGTAAATAAATCTTGTGTGAGGCCCGCCCAGATGACCGAAGATGGAAGTATGGGGGTAACAGGATTGTTATTGTGAACCGGAAGAAAGCTACGTGACAGGGCATCAGCCTTAGTATTCTTGGAACCAGGCCTGAAAGTGATTATAAATTTGGAATGCGTAAAAAATAATGCCCAACGTGCCTGCCGGGCATTAAGCCGCTTAGCCGATTCAATGTATTGCAGGTTCTTATGGTCAGTCAATACCGAAACAGTATGTTTTGCTCCCTCCAGCCAATGCCTCCACTCCTCGAAAGCCCACTTTACCGCCAGTAACTCCCGATTACCAACGTCATAGTTGGATTCAGCGGAGGAGAATTTCCTGGACATAAAGGCACAAGGATGTAACTCCAGAGACTCCGGATCCTTTTGAGAAAGGATAGCCCCCACTCCAACCTCCGAGGCATCAACCTCCACCACAAAGGGCAATTCCGGATTAGGATGTCTGAGGACTGGAGCCGAGACAAAGGCTTGTTTCAAGGCCCGGAAGGACAACTCAGCTTCACGCGACCAGTTGGTAGGATCCGCTCCTTTCTTTGTCAGAGCTACAATGGGAGCAACCAGGTCAGAAAAAGAATGAATGAACCTCCTATAATAATTCGCAAACCCTAAAAAGCGCTGAATTGCTTTTAAATTGGTGGGTTGCGCCCAACTAAGGATGGCCTGGAGTTTCTTTGGTTCCATGGAAAATCCCTGAGGGGAAATTATGTACCCTAAAAAAGATACTTCCGTGACATGAAACTCACACTTCTCCAGCTTGGCATATAAATGATTCTCACGTAACTTTTGAAGAACCAGACGCACCTGGGTAACATGTTGTTCCATTGATTCAGAAAAAATCAGGATGTCGTCTAAGTAAACGACCACGAATTTCCCTAGGAAGTCACGGAGCACATCGTTAATGAGGTCTTGAAAAACTGCCGGAGCATTGGACAGGCCGAACGGCATCACCAGGTATTCGTAGTGACCCGACTGAGTACTGAAGGCCGTCTTCCACTCATCTCCAGATTTAATTCGGATGAGGTTGTACGCTCCTCTAAGGTCAATTTTAGAAAAAATCACAGCAGAACGTAACTGATCAAAGAGTACAGAAATCAACGGCAAAGGATAGGTGTTTTTAACTGAGATCTTATTCAGGGCTCTAAAGTCAATGCAAGGTCTAAGCGAGCCATCCTTTTTCTCCACAAAGAAGAAGCCTGCACTTAAAGGAAATTTTGATGGTCTAATAAATCCTTTCTCAAGGCTCTCCTTTACATAATCATTCATAGCCGCAGTTTCTGGCCCGGATAATGCATATAATCTTCCCTTTGGCAATGCGGCACCAGGAATTAACTCAATAGCACAATCATAAGGCCGATGGGGAGGCAGAATGTCCGCATTGCCTTTGGAGAAAACATCAGCAAACTCCTGGTATTCCACCGGAATGAGTTCTGGAATGATAGCTGCTACTCTGACTGGAAACGTGATACATTCCTTATCACAAAAAGTACCCCATTGTGAAACCTCCCCCGACCGCCAATCAATGGTGGGATTATGAAAGGCCAGCCAAGGGTGACCCAGAACAACTGGAACTGCTGGGCAATGTGTAAGAAAGAACTCGATTTTCTCGGAATGTAGAGCTCCTACTGTAAGTAGTACAGGGGGTGTATGGAGAGAAATAATCCCATTAGACAGCGGACTCCCATCTAAGCCATGCATGGTGACACACCTACCCAAAGGTAACTGAGGAATGCCTAAGGCCCTAGCCCAAGTTAAATCCATAAAGTTTCCTGCAGCTCCACTGTCAACAAAAGCCGACACCGAAGAACTGAGGCTGCCAAAGGAAACTTTAACTGGGACTAAAAGGGAGTTATTCGAGGAGATAAGCTGCAGACCTAGGTGAACCCCCTCACAATTCACCTGGTCAAAGCGTTTCCCGACTTGTTCGGTGTTAGGCGCCGGGGTCCGCTCGTCGGTGCGGCCCGGCGCCTAGCAACCAGGGACGCCGTGCGCGTACAGCCGCCGGCTCCCTGGCAACGCTAGACGCCGGGCGCACGGAGCCGCACGGACCCTAGCAACGGGGACGTCACTTACGGACTGCGTTTCCCCGTTGCTGGGTTCAATTTAATTAATAGATATCTGTTTTCCTGGCCATGCAGCTTGGCAGCTGTATGGCATCCAATCCAATCAGCCTCCAAACAGCTGATTGGAGGACTCCCTGTTAAATACACTTCCTGGGCTTCTCACAGACGCCGGTAATAGCTTCCTGCATGCTGAATCTGTTTGCTGTGAGTGTTTCCAGTCCTGCTGTATCCGGTCGTTCCTGTTCTCAGTTGTCCTGTACTCGGAAGTCGTCATCTGTTCCTGGAGTCCTGACTGAGCACCTTTTGAACATCCAGTGGTGTTCGTGAGTCACGGCGTAGCCGTGTGTTGCGGCTTGGGCCGCTTTATTATTTGTCATTTATTATTTGTGTTTCGGAGCTTTTGCGGAGGATTCCGCTCCCACAGATCCACTCTGGTATCCAGCGGTGCTGGGTAGGAGTACGGACTAGTGGATTTTGGTTGTCCTTTTCCCTGGCGGGTTACCGCACATACCTCAGGTTTAGTCAGTTAGCTTGTAGCCCCTGGCCTGGTTGTTTAGTCAGAGGGCCCCTTGTTATCACCCTGTCTCGGATTTCCCTTTGTCTCCCATTAAGACCTGAGGGGGCATCGGAGTTGGGCAGACATAATCCGCCCTTCAAACGCGGCTGCCATGGGCTCAAGCAACCATAGTCTCGCAGGGGATTTCTGACAACACGGGCGAGACAACGGAGTTAGGGCGCCAGGGGCTACTTTCTATTCCCGCTCCCTTCCCCAGCATTCCGTTCCAGTGTTCCGGTCAGGGCCGGCGCTACCACTAGGCAGCTTTAGGCAGCTGCCTATGGGCGGCGACCACTGGAGGGCGGCACCGCACAGTCAGTGAATGAGAGAATGCTGTCTATATCATACCTGCCGTCCCCCCACCTCCAGCACTCTGCTGCCGCATCTCGTTACCCGCTACGCCGCGCCGCCCCCCCTCTCGCTTCAGAGTGTTACCTGCTGCCTCCCCCCCTCCTTGCATCTTGTTGCCTCCCCCCCCCCCTTCACATTATCTGCCACAGGGACATCGGGAGAGATCACCGGCCCCAGTCTCCTCTCTTGTCTGGCCGGCTCGCCATGCTGCTGGCCGGCCCGAACACTTACATTCACAAGTCGATTCAGCTGCTGCTTGTCAGAAGTGAGCAGGCTGCAGGGAGAGTGAGGGTGGCAGTTTGTTTTGTAGTGTCCCCTGCACAGCTGTGATGTCCCTGCCGCACTGTGGATCTCTTTCTCGGCCACAGTATTCACAGCTGCATGCAGGGGGCGTGGGGTCATGGAAATCCACGCTAATACACCAACAGCCATAAAAATTCCTCCTAAGGCACGGACTTCTGCTAATGTGAAACGGAAAGTATCTCTCTCCCTGCACTCTCGTTTCTCCCTCTACATGCTACTGCACGGGATCTCTACTGTGCTCAGGGCTTGGTGAGTCAAGTCTCTGTTGTATAAAACAATTGCTCATGCATCCTGGCAATGTATATTTTCAATGTATTATTTTACTACAGTGATATACATTGTGTGTGTGTGTATATGTATGTATATGTATGTATATATATATATATATATATATATATATATATATATACACATATATATACACACACACACACACAGGGTATTAGATCCGGCACACACCCTATTTACTTTAAGCTCCGGTGCCCTCTGGGGGGAATTGACATGAAACCAGTAGAAACATGCAGCGGCACTCAGAGACTCCTCCCAACATGTGAAAATGTAAACGGTGATTTATTGCATCCTGAAAGTGACCAACGTTTCGGGGCCGTGGCGCCCCTTTGGTGATCACCTTGACAAAGGGGCGCCACGGCCCCGAAACGTTGGTCACTTTCAGGATGCAATAAATCACTGTTTACATTTTAACGTGTTGGGAGGAGTCTCTGAGTGCCGCTGCATGTTTCTACTGTTTTTATATATATATATATATATATATATAATCTCGAATTATACAGAGATATGATTTTTTTTTTCTTCCCCCGAATCGATCACTGTCGCTGGCAGTGATCAGGCGGCCTGTGGCACCCGTCCCTCTTCTATCCAGCGGCTGTGGCTTGCACTGTCTCCCTCCGAGTGTGGTATAAAGTGAATTTCGGCTCATTCAGTGTGCTACAATGTGAATTTCGGCTCATTCAGTGTGCTACAAGGTGAATTTCGGCTCATTCAGTGTGCTACAAGGTGAATTTCGGCTCATTCAGTGTATTACAAGGTGAATTTCGGCTCATTCAGTGTGCTACGATGTCAATTTCGGCTCATTCAGTGTGCTATAATGTGAATTTCGGCTCACTCAGTGTGCTATAATGTGAATTTCGGCTCATTCAGTGTGCTATAATGTGAATTTCGGCTCATTCAGTGTCCTATAATGTGAATTTCGGCTCACTCAGTGTGCTATAATGTGAATTTCAGCTCATTCAGTGTGCTATAATGTGAATTTCGGCTCATTCAGTGTGCTATAATGTGAATTTCGGCTCATTCAGTGTGCTACAAGGTGAATTTCGGCTCATTCAGTGTGCTACGATGTCAATTTCGGCTCATTCAGTGTGCTACAATGTGAATTTCGGCTCATTCAGTGTGCTATAATGTGAATTTCGGCTCACTCAGTGTGCTATAATGTGAATTTCGGCTCATTCGGTGTGCTATAATGTGAATTTCGGCTCGTACCATGTGCTTTAATGTGAAAGGCGCCCCAGTACTAGATAGTATAAGGGGTTCTACTACACGGGACACGCCCCCTTTTGGGTGACCATGCCCCCTTTTCCTTGACTTTTGCATACCCCCACTTCAAAATTTCCACTTCGACCACTGTGTATGTGTATATGTATATGTGTATATATATATATATATATATATGTATATATGAGACTACATACACACACATATATGTGGGGGGGGGGGGGCAGCTGACAATTTGCCTAGGGTGCTGAGAAACCTTGCACCGGCCCTGGTTCCGGTCCTTGCAATAGGACCACCTCAGACCAGAGTGCTGGAATCATAACATTATTACCGGCCAAACCAAAACTTAAAATTAAACAGGGTTTGATTTTTTTTCCCTTATTCAGTTTTGTAAGAATTGTCGGCCCCATGAATCCCACTGGTTTAGGGCCAAATCCTGGCCAGCTTCTAGTTAGCCAGATTCAAGAACTTACTCAAATGGTTCAGGATCTTTCCCTTCGGGTGAAGTCGCAGGAAGATCTTTTATGAACTTCCCCAAGGGTAGTCCCTGAACCAAAAATGCACTTGCCTGACCGTTTTTCTGGTGATAGGAAGCAGTTTTTTAATTTTAAAGAGTCCTGTAAACTTTATTTTCGTTTAAGACCAATCTCCTCAGGTACTGAATCTCAGCGGGTCGGAATTATTATTTCTTTGCTCCAGGGGGATCCCCAGACCTGGGCTTTTGGTTTAAAAGCAGAGGATCCGGCATTGTTGTCAGTAGACGCCTTTCTGGGGTCTTTAGGGCTTTTGTATGATGACCCTGATAGGGAGGCATCCGCCGAGAGTCAGTTACGCGCTCTCAGACAAGGTAGAAATCCTGCAGAGGTTTATTGTACAGAGTTTCGCCGTTGGTCGAACGACTGTGGCTGGAATGACCCAGCTCTGCGCAGTCAGTTTCGCCTCGGCTTATCTCAGTCTATAAAAGACAGTCTCCTTCAGTATCCCGCTCCTGAGACGCTCGATAAACTCATGGAGCTTTCTATTAAGATTGATCGTCGTCTCAGAGAGCGGAGGGCTGAAAAAGGAGCACCTGTCAGGTCTACTCCTTGTGTATTTTCCATTCCTGAAGACATAGAGGAGCCCATGCAGATGGGTCTCTCCAGGCTGTCTCCAGAAGAAAGAGCCAGAAGGCAAAACTCTGGTCTTTGTTTGTACTGTGGGGGTAAGGGACATTTTGCCCATAATTGTCCGAACAAGTCGGGAAACGCCTCGACCAAGTGAATTGTGAGGGGGTTCACTTTGGTCTGCAGCTTATCTCCTCGAGTAACTCCCTGTTAGTCCCAGCTAAAGTTTCCTTTGGCAGCCTCAGTTCTTCGGTGTCGGCTTTTGTTGACAGTGGAGCTGCAGGGAACTTTATGGACTTAACGTGGGCCAAGGCCTTAGGTATTCCTCAGTTAACCTTGGGTAGGTGTATCACCATGCATGGTTTAGATGGGAGTCCCTTGTCCAATGGGGTTATTTCCCTCTGTACACCCCCTGTACTACTTACGGTAGGAGCTCTTCATTCCGAAAAGATTGAGTTTTTCCTTACCCATTGCCCAGCAGTTCCAGTGGTTCTGGGTCACCCTTGGCTGGCCTTTCATAATCCCATCATTGATTGGCAGTCGGGGGAGATCTCACAATGGGGTACCATCTGTAATAAGGAATGTATTACGTTTCCCGTCAGAATAGCTGCTGCCATTCCTGAACCCATTCCCGTGGAATACCAGGACTTTGTTGATGTATTTTCCAAGGGCAATGCGGACATTCTGCCTCCCCATCGGCCTTATGATTGTGCTATTGAGCTAATTCCTGGTGCCACATTGCCAAAGGGAAGGTTATATGCATTGTCCGGACCAGAAACTGCGGCCATGAATGAGTATGTTAAGGAGAGCCTAGGGAAAGGATTTATCAGGCCATCTAAATCCCCTTTAAGTGCAGGCTTCTTCTTTGTGGAGAAGAAAGATGGATCACTCAGACCTTGCATTGACTTTAGAGCTCTGAATAAGATCTCAATTAAAAATACTTACCCTCTGCCGCTGATTTCTGTCCTCTTTGATCAGCTGCGTTCGGCTGTGATTTTTTCTAAGATTGACCTGAGGGGAGCGTATAACCTCATCCGAATCAAGTCGGGAGATGAGTGGAAAACGGCGTTCAGTACTCAGTCGGGTCACTACGAGTATCTGGTGATGCCGTTCGGCTTGTCTAACGCTCCGACAGTTTTCCAGGATCTCATTAACGATGTGCTCCGTGATTTTCTTGGAAGATTCGTGGTCGTTTACTTAGACGATATCCTGATCTATTCTGACTCTATAGAACAACATGTTACCCAGGTGCGTCAGGTTCTTCAAAAATTACGTGAAAATCACCTTTATGCCAAGCTGGAGAAGTGTGAGTTTCATGTCACGGAGGTATCCTTTTTAGGGTACATTATTTCCCCTCGGGGATTCTGTATGGAACCAAAGAAGCTCCAAGCCATCCTTAGTTGGGCGCAACCCACCAACTTAAAAGCAATTCAGCGCTTTTTAGGGTTTGCGAATTATTATAGAAGATTTATTCATTCTTTTTCCGACCTGGTTGCTCCCATTGTGGCACTGACTAGGAAGGGAGCGGATCCTACCAACTGGTCACGTGAAGCTGAGTTATCATTTCAGGCCTTGAAACAAGCTTTCGTCTCAGCCCCAGTCCTCAGACATCCCAACCCAGAATTGCCCTTCATTGTTGAGGTTGATGCCTCGGAGGTTGGAGTGGGGGCTATCCTATCTCAGAAGGATCCGGACTCTCTAGAATTACATCCTTGTGCCTTTATGTCCAGGAAATTCTCTTCCGCTGAATCCAACTACGATGTTGGTAACCGGGAGTTACTGGCTATTAAATGGGCTTTCGAGGAGTGGAGGCATTGGCTTGAGGGAGCAACACATACCATTTCAGTATTGACTGACCACAAAAATCTTCAGTACATCGAATCAGCTAAACGGCTGAATGCCCGGCAGGCTCGTTGGGCTTTATTTTTTACTCGTTTCAAGTTTATTATCACCTTCAGGCCAGGTTTCAAGAATACCAAGGCGGATGCCCTGTCACGCAGTTTTCTTCCAGTTCATAATAACAGTCCTGTTACTCCCATACTTCCGTCTTCAGTCATTTGGGCAGGCCTCACACAAGATTTATTTACCCAGTTAAAGCAGCTTCAACATCAAGCTCCTGGAAATACTCCTGCTGGTCGTCTTTATGTCCCTGAGTTTTTGAGAGCTACTGTTTTGACTGAGTTTCATGATAGCAAAGTTGCCGGGCATCCGGGGACCTCTAAGACTTTGGAATTAGTCTCCCGCTCAGTATGGTGGCCTGGTCTTTCTAAAGACATTAAGGAGTTTGTTTTTTCTTGTCAGGTCTGTGCACAGCATAAAGTTCCCCGTTCCTTACCCATCGGGCAACTTATGCCCTTAAATGTTCCTCTCAGGCCATGGTCTCATATTTCCATGGATTTTGTGGTAGACCTCCCTCTGTCAGCCGGATTCCGAGTCATATGGGTGGTAGTGGACCGTTTTAGCAAGATGGCCCATTTCATTGCTCTTCCCCGACTGCCATCTGCCCAGGAATTGGCAGTTTTGTTTCTCCGCCATGTTTTCAGACTTCATGGGTTACCCACTGATATTGTTTCTAAACGGGGTCCACAATTCATTGCACAATTTTGGAAGTCTTTTTGTGCCTCATTAAAGATGAAATTGTCTTTAACGTCCGGCTACCATCCCCAATCCAACGGGCAGACCGAGCGAGTTAATCAATCATTAAAACAGTATTTGCGTTTGTACTCAGCCAAACTCCAGAATGATTGGTCCGAGTTTCTTCCTTTGGCGGAGTTTGCTTACAACAATTCTTGTCATTCCTCCACTAATGTGTCTCCATTCTTTTCAGTTTTTGGTTTTCACCCCAGAGCTAATTCTTTTTTTCAACATTCCTCTGTCTCCTCGCTAACCTTAACCTCTCATCTCAGACTCATTTGGAGAAAAGTGCACCTTGCTCTCAGAAAAGCGGCATTTCGAGAGAAAAAAATTTCTGACAGGCTCCGGCGGCCTTGCACTTTTAAGGTGGGAGATAGGGTATGGTTGTCGACTCGTAACATTAAACTTCGACAAACCTCAGCTAGATTGGGCCCCAAATTTATTGGACCATTTCATATTATTAAAAAAATTAATCCAGTTGCTTTCCGGTTACGTTTACCAAGAGCTCTCCGGATCGGAAATACGTTCCATTGCTCCTTGTTGAAACCATACGTTTCTTCCAGTAGATTTCCTCGGAAGATCTCTCAGGGGAAATCACCAGTAGATGTACAGGGTCATCAGGAGTTCTTGGTGGAGAAGGTTCTCGATTCCAAATTGTCCCGGGGTCGGCTTTATTTTCTGGTGCACTGGAGAGGCTATGGTCCAGAGGAAAGGTCTTGGGTCCTGGATAAGGATCTCCATGCCCCGAGGCTCAAGAGGGCATTTTTTCGGGAATTTCCTCGGAAACCTGGCTTTAGGGGTTCCTTGACCCCTCCTCAAGGGGGGGGTACTGTTAGGCGCCGGGGTCCGCTCGTCGGTGCGGCCCGGCACCTAGCAACCAGGGACGCCGTGCGCGTACAGCCGCTGGCTCCCTGGCAACGCTAGACGCCGGGCGCACGGAGCCGCACGGACCCTAGCAACGGGGACGCCACTTATGGACTGCGTTTCCCCGTTGCTGGGTTCAATTTAATTAATAGATATCTGTTTTCCTGGCCATGCAGCTTGGCAGCTGTATGGCATCCAATCCAATCAGCCTCCAAACAGCTGATTGGAGGACTCCCTGTTAAATACACTTCCTGGGCTTCTCACAGACGCCGGTAATAGCTTCCTGCATGCTGAATCTGTTTGCTGTGAGTGTTTCCAGTCCTGCTGTATCCGGTCGTTCCTGTTCTCAGTTGTCCTGTACTCGGAAGTCGTCATCTGTTCCTGGAGTCCTGACTGAGCACCTTTTGAACATCCAGTGGTGTTCGTGAGTCACGGCATAGCCGTGTGTTGCGGCTTGGGCCGCTTTATTATTTGTCATTTATTATTTGTGTTTCGGAGCTTTTGCGGAGGATTCCGCTCCCACAGATCCACTCTGGTATCCAGCGGTGCTGGGTAGGAGTACGGACTAGTGGATTTTGGTTGTCCTTTTCCCTGGCGGGTTACCGCACATACCTCAGGTTTAGTCAGTTAGCTTGTAGCCCCTGGCCTGGTTGTTTAGTCAGAGGGCCCCTTGTTATCACCCTGTCTCGAAATTCCCTTTGTCTCCCATTAAGACCTGAGGGGGCATCGGAGTTGGGCAGACATAATCCGCCCTTCAAACGCGGCTGCCATGGGCTCAAGCAACCATAGTCTCGCAGGGGATTTCTGACAACACGGGCGAGACAACGGAGTTAGGGCGCCAGGGGCTACTTTCTATTCCCGCTCCCTTCCCCAGCATTCCGTTCCAGTGCTCCGGTCCTTGCAATAGGACCACCTCAGACCAGAGTGCTGGAATCATAACATTCGGACAATTACGAGCAAAATGTCCCTTACCCCCACAGTACAGACAAAGACCAGATTTTTGCCTTCTGGCTCTTTCTTCAGGAGACAGCCGGGAGAGACCCATCTGCATGGGCTCCTCTACGTCTTCAGGAATGGAATATACACACGGACTTGACCTTACAGGTGCTCCTTTTTCAGCCCTCCGCTCTCTGAGACGACGATCAATCTTAATAGAAAGCTCCATGAGTTTATCGAGAGTCTCAGGAGCGGAGTACTGAAGGAGACTGTCTTTTATAGACTCTGATAAGCCGAGGCGAAACTGACTGCGCAGGGCTGGGTCATTCCAGCCACAGTCGTTCGACCAACGGCGAAACTCCGTACAATAAACCTCCGCAGGATTTCTACCCTGTCTGAGAGCGCGCAACTGACTTTCAGCGGACGCCTCTCTATCAGGGTCATCATACAAGAGCCCTAAAGACTCAAAAAAAGCGTCAACTGACAACAATGCCGGATCCTCTGCTCTTAAACCAAATGCCCAGGTCTGAGGATCCCCCTGGAGCAAAGAAATAATAATCCCGACCCGCTGAGATTCAGTACCCGAGGAAGTCGGTCTTAAACGAAAATAAAGTTTACAGGATTCTTTAAAATTAAAAAACTCTTTTCTATCACCAGAAAAACGGTCAGGCAAATGCATCTTTGGTTCAGGGACTACCCTTGGGGAAGCTCGCAAAAGATCTTCCTGCGACTTCACCCGAAGAGAAAGATCCTGAACCATCTGAGTAAGTTCTTGAATCTGGCTGACTAAGAGCTGACTAGGATTTGGCCCTAAACCTGTTGGATTCATGAGGCCGATAAACTCTCACAAAACTGAATGAGAAAAAATTAAACCCCGTTTAATTTTAAGTTTTGGTATGGCCGGTAATAATGTTATGATTCCAGCACTCTGGTCAGAGAAGATCTTATGGCAAGGACCGGAGCACTGGAACGGAATGCTGGGGAAGGGAGCAGGACAGGAAAATAGCCCCTGGCGCCCTAACTTTGTTGTCTCACCCGTGTTGTCAGAAATCCCCTGCGAGACTATGGTTTCTTGAGCCCTTGGCAGCCGCGTTTGAAGGGGCGGATTATGTCTGCCCAACTTCGATGCCCCCCGGTCTTAATGAGAGACAAAGGGAAACCCGAGACAGGGTGATAACAAGAGGCCCTCTAACTAAACAACCAGGCCAGGGGCTAAGCAAACTCAAAACTATAATATGTGCGGAGAAACCGCCAGGGAAAAGGACAACCAAAATATCCACTTGTCCAATTCTCCTACCCGGCACCGCCGAGTACCAGAGAGGACTTGTGGAAGCGGAACCCTCCGCAAATGCTCCAAACACAAAATATAAAAGGTAAAGCGGCTGAGCCGCAACACACGGCAGAGCCGCAACTCACGAACACCACTGGATATAAAACGGTGATCAGTCAGGACTCCAGGGAACCAAACGACCTCTTGGGATGAGATGACAACTCCCGAATACTGGACTTCTGAGGACTGGAATGACCGGATACAGCAGGACTGGAAACAGACTCTCAGCAAACAAAGGCAGCATGCAGGAAGCTATTACCGGCGTCTGTGAGAAGCCCTGGGAGTATATTTAACAAGGAGTCCTCCAATCAGCTGCTAAAGGCTGATTAGAATAAATGCCGTGCAGCTGCCTTGCTGCACGGCCAGAGAGCAGGTGAATATCTTAATTTCCTAAAGCCTAGCAACGGGGAACGCGGTGTCCGCCAGTGGCGTCCCCGTTGCTAGGGTCCGTGCGGCTCAGCGCGCCCGGCGTCTAGCGTTGCTAGGGAGCCGGCGGCTGTACGCGCACGGCGTCTCTAGTTGCTAGGCGCCGGGCCGCGCAGACAAGCGGACCCCGGCGCCTAACAGTTAGGACTGTACATGTGTCCTGAATACTGTATAGTACATGTTACAAACTGACAGCTTCACTTACAGCACTGTTATTTTTTTTTTTACAGTACCACCACCACCACCACCACCACCACCACCACCACCTGCTCCGCCAGGCACCAGTGCAGACGGTAAGCACACTACAGTACTCTCTGATTAGTGCTTTGCTTCCCAATGGTATTGTGTAACGAAAATTCTGGTGCGACTGTCATCGTTACACTACTGTACATGTGTCCTGTATACTGTATAGTACATGTTACAAATTGACAGCTTCACTTACAGCACTGTTATTTTTTTTCTTACAGTACCACCACCACCACCACCACCACCACCACCTGCTCCGCCAGGCACCAGTGCAGACGGTAAGCACACTACAGTACTCTCTGATTAGTGCTTTGCTTCCCAATGGTATTGTGTAAAGTGAATTCTGGTGCGACTGTCATCGTTACACTACTGTACATGTGTCCTGGATACTGTATAGTACATGTTACAAATTGACAGCTTCACTTACAGCACTGTTATTTTTTTTCTCACAGTACCACCAGTTACAGTATGCCACTGACACCATTTTATGTACCACACACAAAATTGCCCCTTATAAATTATGCACCAGTGGAGGGCTGATGGTACTGTTGATAATGCTGATTATGATTATCTTATAACCTTCACTATATGGGTAAGAGACTCAGTACGCAATTGGCGTATGGGGTACCGTAAGGGTACGCGCTTAGCGTAGCATACGCTCGGCCGTGATCGAGACGCACATGCGGCACGCTCGCTCACAACTTACGCTTGGTGTCGAGCACGCTATAGGCGAGCGACTACCGTAATGCTACGCTACCAGCGTAGCGGACGCTCGAGACCACGAGGAGATCACGAGCGGCGCAGACGCTCACAAGATGACAATCAGTAAACCATGAATGTAACACACAGAAAGGATACTCTTATACTGTAAACCTTGTACTGAAACACTGTAGCGATATAACGCTGCTTAACCTTGTTAATACTAAAGCTGTTTGAGCGATCGAGACGCTCCTATTACCCTCTGCAATGTAATGAACACACGATACCGTGCTAAGGATCCAACACCTTTACTAACAAGCTTTTAGTTATATCGAAAAGGGGTAAAACAGTTTACAAGTCATACACTACAAGCTAACATATAATTCTAACAAAATATCTAGACAGAAATATACAATAACGTTACAATCTTATACTAAACAGAGAGAGAGAGAGTGAATGGCCAATACAAACAAAGAGCGAGATGATTACAGAGAATTACTTACACACACTGGAAATGATCGCTGCGCAGCCTGGTACCATCTCCGAGTTAGTCAATATGAAAACCGTTTGTGGAGAGAGTGGGGGAGCTGCCCAGGCTGGCTGATCTTATATACACTGAGTACAGTATACTACAAAGGGACCTATAATCTCATTGTTCATTGGACACAGGAATGTCTCCTCGCATCATAACAAAAGGTCATAGGTTAGCTTGAACAGGTGGGCTGTGACTATTTCAAACAGCTCAGGTGGGTGGGAATCTGAAGATTCCCGCCGCATGGGTAATGAATCGCAAATATATGAAATGTCCAGAATCTACTAATGGCCATAACTATACGCAGGAGCGATTAATCTTTACCTAACCAACACCGGATTGTAGCTATTAAAATACTCTTCGGTTAGGTACCAGACACAACTGTTCTACCTTAAACAGACCCTTTGTATAACAAAAAAAGGGATTCCTATGTCCATGAACAAGTCACATTAAACAAACTTACAGTTATCACTAAGGGGAACATTATCTATAAAACATACTATTTGGTGTTATTATTTAACGATTGAGTCGCCCGCTAGACGCACACAAACTCTACCGTAAATGCACATACCACGTGCTCGAGCGCATGGCCGAGGCGCCATCACGCGGCTGCGAGTATCCGCACGCATGGGAGAGAATGTGCACGTGCAGCAGGCACGCGCATGAGGTGAATATATGGCAACGTGCAGCATGATATTTTTCTGACTTTGACACTGTGTACCACCACCAAATTTCTTAATGGTACTCCATACCACCCTACTGTTCTTTCACAACTGGGTACAGTACTATACAGTACTTAATGAACCATTTTTTGGATTTTTCGCATTTGGAATTTTTGCATTTGGGGTGCCATCATCTGGATACTGAGCGATACTGAGGGAGCGAGTAGGGTTAGGGTTGTGCTGCGGCCATGGGTGGTTAGGTTTAGGCAGCACCAGGGGGGACTTTGGGTTAAGCACCAAGTGGGAGGTTTAGGCTGCTTGAGGGTAGGTTTTTGGTTAGGGGGGGGGATATACTTAACAACCCCCTGTGGGGATTTTCCGATTCTGTATTTTTGCATTCGGGATGCCATCATCGGGATACTGAGCGCCGGCATACTGTATCTTATGATATTTTAGGATTTATTTTTATCCATTATTTACTGTACTGTATTTCATTGTACTGTACAGCAGCTTATGTTACAGTGTGATTTTTCCACAGCAGCACGTGCCCCACCCACCCAGGAGCCTACCTCACCTGACCAGGAGCCGGAGGTAGCGAGCTCCGGAAGTGGTAATCATTATTTTTGTTACAGACACACTAGTTTCCTACAGTATTACTGTAATTTTTTTATTTTACAATACTTGTTATCTTTTACACACAGATCGCCTCATTATTGATACGGAGGAGGAGGAGGAAATGGGGGAGCCCTCAGGCCAGCCTGGTAAGAATTGTAATCTACTGTACAGTACTCTACTGTACTGTATTGTACATTTATTATTTATTGATTTATTAACAGTTTCTTACCGTATATAGTGCAGCATACAGTATTCCGTTGCGCTTTACAATTAGAATAACAGTCATAGAACAAAACTGGGTAAAAACAGACAGACATACAGTAGAGGTAGGAAGGCCCTGCTCGCAAGCTTACAATCTATAGGGAAATAGGTGAGGTTATGTGTTCTGTACAGAGAGGATGCAATTGGATAGGGAAGCATTGAAGGTTATGTGGGTGGGTCTAGAATATGATACAGTAGGCTTGTCTGAAGAGGTGAGTTTTCCAATTGTGTACCAATGGCTTGGGTTCGCGTGACCAGTGGTCAGGATTCCAGCAGTCAAGTGACCAACAGCGGGATCCTGATTGCAGAAATCCCATCAGGTTGAGGTATGGTATCGAAACCCTCCTCCACTACCCCCTAACCCTCCATTTATACTCTGATTCCGGCCTCTTCATTCTGAATGCCGGGGTCCGGACAGCTGGTATTTTAGATGCAGGTACAGTACGTCCCCTACCAATGGACGGTCATTCCACACTCCGGCTAAGAATGTCTCTCTGCCTCTCTACTTTCTGTAGCACTGTACTACTTAAAGTATTGGATAATACTTTAGTACAGTAGTATTGGAAATAACAATGGCAAATTTTACTTTTCTTTTTGGTTTATAATTTTTTTTTTATATTCAACACAGATGTCACTTACGTGGACTCGGGGGAGGAGGAGGAGGAGCCACAGTATAGTAAGTACAGTAGGATTTTCTCAAGCCCATTCTTAAAAGTATTGACCGAGTCCACTTTTATTACTTTTCAGGCAGGGAATTCCAAACGTACAGTATTCCCCTCACTGTGAAGACCCCTTTTCGCCTCTGTATGCGAAATCTCCTCTCCTCCAACACGAGTGACTGTGCACGTGTCCTCTGTGTCGATCTTATCAAAAACAGTTCCTGTGTATTGTCCCCTTACTGTATATATTTATAAAGGTTAATCATGTCCCCTCTTAATCTCCTCTTTTCCAATGTAAACATGCCTAGCCTAGCAAGCCTTTCCTCGTATTCCAGCTTCTCAATCCACTTGATAACTTTGGTCGCCCTCCTCTAAACCTTTTCTAGTTCCACAATATCCATTTTGTAGTATGGTGCCCAAAATTGTGCATCCTACCCACCCTCCACTAGCCTAACCCTCCAATCATACTCTGATTCCGGACTCGGCATTCTGAATGTCAGGATCCAGACAGCAGGTGTTTTAAATACAGGTACAGTACAGTACTGTATGTCCCCTACCACTGGACAGTCATTCTGCTCCTACTGTATTATGAATATCTCTCTGCCTCCTGTAGCACTGTACTACTGTAGACTACTGTTCAATTTTGTAGTAACTGTACTCTACTGTATTTTGTTTATAATCTTTTTTTTATTTTCCACTCAGTAATTATAGACAGTCAGGAGGAAGAGGAGGAAGAGGAAGAGGAGAAGCCCTCTCCCCAACTTGGTAAGTAAACTGCAGTATTGTACTGTACTGTACATTGTGTTAAACCAATGGGTTGGGTTTACGTGACCAGCAGTCAGGATTCCAGCGGTCAGGTGACTGGCAGCGGCATCATTATTGCAGCAATACCAACAGGGTGAGGTACGGTATCCTAAACCTCCTCCACTACCCCCTGATTCTGGCCTCGACATTATCGTCTCTGTGTGCGAAATCTACTCTCCTCCAACCTGACTGAATTTTTGTTATACTGTATTCAACACAGAATACAAAAGTATATTTCATGGAATTTTTGTTTTCACAGGCCCTACACTGTCACAGGCCGTGGCGGAGGAGGAGGAGGACCAGTACCCTCTGTCCCCCACCACACTGCACCCATCAGCACCCATCAAGTAAGTCCAGTCTGGTACATCTTGACTCTGTAGAGCCAGTTTGAGCAAGGAGAGATTGATTGCTTCTCTTTTTGGTGGGGGCCCAAACCAATCAGTCATTTCAGCCACAGTCGTGTGGCAGACCCTGTCGCTGAAATGATGGGTTTGTTAAAGTGTGCATGTCCTGTTTATACAACATGAGGGTGGGAGGGCCCAAGGACAATTCCATCTTGCGCCTCTTTTGAAGATACTGCAAGCAATAGGACATGAGGATGTGCACTGAGACTGGAGGGGGGGAGGTTCAGGGGGAATTTTAAGAAAAATTACTTCACAGAAAGTGCAGTGGACAAGTGGAATAGCCTCCCATCAGAGGTGGTAGAGCCTAAAACAGTAGAGCTACAGTATTTAAACATGCATGGAAGAGACATAAGGATATCCTTACAAAGAAATAAGGATCAAATAAGGTTTGATCTAAAAAAAATGGTAAAAAAAAGAGGCAGATTAGATGGACAAAGTGGTTCTTACAGTATTTGTCGTCAAATTCTATGTTTCTGTCTGCAGACCCTCCAACATGACCCACCCCACTAGGTACAAAATGCTCTGTTTCTGGACTTCCCTCTTAATTTATGATTTCCATCACCTGTGTTGAACTAGTTAAATGATAAGAAAGCTGTTTCTTCACAGGTGATGGCAATAATAAATTAAGAGGGAAGTCCAGAAAGCATTTTGTACCTAGTGGGGCGGGTCATGTTGGAGGGTATGCTGTATGTACAACATTGTGTTGAAAATAGTACAGTAGTGTATTTCCTGGAATGAACCTTTTTTTTCTCACTCATTTTTTTTTCACAGGCCCTACACTGGAACAGGCCGCCGAGGAGGAGGAGGAGGAGGATGATGATGACGCTGCATTTAGTGGTAAGAATTATTTCTGACATTGATCTGATGCCATCAGAGTAGCACTTTTCATCAGATTTTTCTGGCAAATGCGTAGAAATCGGATGAAAATTGCACAAATCAGAATAGTGGATGTTGGACTTTAGATGAGTGTTTTTGTTTGAACTGGTGATGTTGCCCATACAGTAGCAACCGATCACATTCCACATTAACATTTATCTAGCTACACTTACAGACGATAATGCAGTACAGTAGGTAATACTGTATTTGGTTGCTACTGTATGGACAACATCACCTGTTCTAAAAAAAACTCCCATCTTACTAAATTTACCTTTCTCTCTCTCTCTCTCTTCCCTTGTCACTGTCTCTTCATTCATCTCTCTCTCTAGCTACTGTCAGTGATGAATTTCCCATTAGGCACGAGAGGCACGTACTGTATCTAGGGGCGGCATCTGTTTGGGGTCCGCAGTTGGATGCTTACAGTATGCTGATACTGTCATCCCAAAAATTACCAGTACAGTAACTGCTAAATATTTTCAGTGTACTGTACAATATGCCATCATTGCATGGAGTGTAAATAGGTAGAACATACAGTACAGTACTGTACAGTATACATAATTCAAAACAAAAAAAAGTTGCTACCTTAGTCTAGTCATAATCACCGGCATACGGGCCACTCACACATTTTCTGATGGTCTCGGTGAGGCCCCTTGGAATCACCATGCCTGGGTCAAGCATCCCTTTTTTTACCCACCTGTCACTGGGCCTGGACACTAGTGTACTATTACTATACTTTTTACTGTATACTGTATCTTATAATATTCTTCTCTTTTACCCACAGACGATGAGCCAGAATACATTTTTGGTAAATATACTGTACAGTAGCAATAGTTGGTACTGTAATTACAGTATTTTTTCTCCAACATTATTTTAAGTCAAACTGATATGACTAACTGTATTTTATCTTTTTACAGTCCGTCGCCAACCAGTGGAGGAGACACCAGGTAATAGGAGAGAAATACATAATGTACTGTACTGTACTCTAACTTACTGTAACATGTATAACACTGAGCTGATCATCTTCACACCCTCTGACATAACCTTACAGTACATGTAACAGGTCAATCTGGTGAGAATGTGGTTTCAGGTATAGGTGTCGGTGGTCATACCTGGATTCTTCACCCGGGATCGCGTCTTAGACTGGATCAGCTGCTGGAACCCTAGGCAGAGGAACAAGGAACCCCAACCCCAAACACGAGTCACCACACGTTTGGACGGTGACTAAGAATTTATTATGCTAGATCAGGAAGAGTGGTCACCGCTATTAATTTCGACTTAGATATAAAGAGGTAACAACATTCACAATTTCAGTACAGGTTGAGTATCCCTTATCCAAAATGCTTGGGACCAGAGGTATTTTGGATATCGGATTTTTCTGTATTTTGGAATAATTGCATACCATAATGATATATCATGGCGATGGGACCTAAATCTAAGCACAGAATGCATTTATGTTTTATATACACCTTATACACCCAGCCTGAAGGTAATTTTAGCCAATATTTTTTATAACTTTCTGCATTAAACAAAGTTTATCTATATTCACACAATTAATTTATGTTTCATATACACCTTATACACACAGCCTGAAGGTAATTTTAGCCAATATTTTTTATAACTTTCTGCATTAAACAAAGTTTATCTATATTCACACAATTAATTTATGTTTCATATACACCTTATACACACAGCCTGAAGGTCATTTAATACAGTATTTTTAATAACTGTGTGTATTAAACAAAGTTTGTGTACATTGAGCCATCAAAAAACAAAAGTTTCACTATCTCATTCTCACTCAAAAAGTCCGTATTTCGGAATATTCCGTATTTCGGATATTTGGATATGGGATACTCAACCTGTATAAGAAATAAATTCAGTACATAGGTAACATTAGCCAGAGAAATTAACATTTACATGACA